>NW_021939643.1:0-1292 GCF_001715985.3 Manacus vitellinus | reverse complement strand
GAGGGGCTGGGATAGAATTCCCAGAGGAGCTGTGGCTGCCCCTGGATCCCTGGAAGTGTCCAAGGCCAGGTTGGAGCAACCTGGGCTAGTGGGAGGTGTCCCTGCCCAAGGGATGATTTCTAAGGTCCCTTCCAACCCAAACCTGGGGAATTATCTGGGTGGGGAGGTGACACCCCTCACACAGGACCCGCTGCTGCACATTCCAGGAGCTGCCATTCCCCGCCGGCCCCTTCCAGGGGCGCGAGTTCCCTTCTCTCCGCGATCCCTTTCCCACCCAACCTCCCGGCCCTGCCTCCCCGGGGTGTCCCCAGTGTGGTGCTCACCAGGAGGTCGCTGTGGGGGATGGAGAGCAGCAGTTTGATGAAGGTTTGCAGGGCGTTGTCCAGGGCGTCGTCCCCGTAGAGCCGGAACACCCCGAAGTTGACGTAGCTGCCGCTCAGCGCTGCCTTCAGCATGGAGAAGCAGATGGAGATGCCCTTGAGCTTCAGGGCGTAGACCTGATCCTTGGGGACCTCCCCCAGCGTCAGGATGCGATTCCCTGCACGGCACAGAAGCGGGGTCAGCGTTCCAGCACTGCATCCAAAGCCTTCCCACTCAGGGGGGGCAGGAAAACCCAAGCGGAGCCGTTAAGGAGGGGCTGAGGCCACCGAGGATTTATCCCCCAGGTGAGGGTTAGGGAGACTGGTACCAGTGAAAAGTGTGGCTCCTCTGGGATTTTCACAAGGCCATGGAGTGACAGGACAAAGGGAATGGCCTTAAGCTGACAGAGGGGGAGTTTAGAGGGGATATTAGGAAGGAATTCCCAGAGAAGCTGTGGCTGCCCCATCCCTGGGAGTGTCCAAGGCCAGGCTGGACGGGGCTTGGAGCAACCTGGGCTAGTGGAAGGTGTGCCTGCCCATGGCAGGGGGTGGAACTCCATGATTTTAAGGTCCCTTCCAGCCCAAACCATTGTGTGATTTTTCAGGAGAACTCAGTGTATTTGCTGTGGGGACAGGAATGTTCTCCATGGTGTCACTCTCACAGGGGCCCAGCCTGGCTCCTGCTCACGCCTGACATTTCCTTCCTTGTTTCCCCCTCCTTGCCTGCCCACCCCATGCTTCCAGCAGCACCATCTCCCTGTATCCAAGCATCCACCTGGCACTGCTCCCCAGCCTGGCTCCTGGAGCCTTCCCAAGCCACAGGGGAGTCCAGGGCAGCCCAAGGCTGCTGGATCCCACCCGGGGGCACTCACCGTAGGTCGTGATCATTTTACTGGTCTCTCGGAAGAGCAGGATTCCATTGGGAGAGGACAC
>NW_021939642.1:32622-33844 GCF_001715985.3 Manacus vitellinus | reverse complement strand
AGTCCAAAAAATTGACAGTTCAGCTGGGAGACTGAAAAGGGGCTTTGCTTTGCTTTTCCCTGACACAAAGTGAAGTCACAGCTTAAGTTGGGACAAATCCACGGAGCACCAATAGTTAAAAAAAAAAACCCAAACCACAAGAAAACAAAGTAGCAACCAGCTGATAACTTTTGTAATTTAAAAAAAAAAAATCGCCTGTAATTAAAAAAAAATCTCATAATTAAAAAAACCCTGCAGCCTTTTGCCCTTTTGGGAAAAGAGAACGCGGCGAGGAGAAAATAACATTTCAGGAGAAAACAACATTTCACGTCCTCTGTGTCACGTTACAAAGCCCAATTTCAGAACTCTGCAGCAGTTAAAATAAACACTTGAAGAGGCAGTTTCAGAGCTCTGAGCCTGGTTTGTTTTGGTTTTTTTTGGGAGTTCCCCCACCTGCTCGTGACTATGATGACGTCCTCCGAGATGTTGGCCATCTCCTTGATGGTGAGGTAACACATCCTTCGAAGGGTTTGCTGTGGGAGCAGGGCAGAGAAACATTAAAAGCTCAATTAAAAACATCAATAATTATTTTCCTAGAAGCTTTAGAACTTCAAAGAAAGCGAAATATTTAACTTGAAGAGCCAAAA
The DNA here is from genome assembly GCF_001715985.3 of Manacus vitellinus. NCBI lineage: Eukaryota > Metazoa > Chordata > Aves > Passeriformes > Pipridae > Manacus > Manacus vitellinus. Next base: position 33,218 of record NW_021939642.1, on the reverse strand, counting down.
AAGCTTTTAAACAGAACACATTCTGTTCAAAGTTACGTGCCACGTGTAAAGCTACGTTTGATAACTGGATAACAGCAAAACTCCCTGTTATCAAATCAGAAGAGTAAGAGAGAAATATCTTGTAAAAGGAGAAGAATAAAAAGAATATTAATTCAAATTAATTATATCAGGAGAGATACATCACATCTGCAGGCAGAAGCCTCACAATTCTCAGTTAAAAGCTTTGAAAACCGCTTACTTTTATTGTCAAAGAAAAAACAGAAAGTGACAGTGTCTTTGAAAGAAATTGGTATCTATATTTTACAAGACCCTCTAAATGTGGATATGAGGAAGTTTTAAACAGCTTGTACTCCCACACAGTTTTATTCCATCTTAAACACGTGGACAAACCTCTAAAAACCAGACCATTTTTAACAAAAATTAATGAGGCCCATCACATGACATGCCCCGAGTTTTTAAAAGGGATCCCAGCAGGACTTCTCATCCTGCTAATTCCCAAATTTAATCCAGCATTTTGAGGATGTTCTCATTCCTCGGCTCGAGAAGATCAAGCCCTGGTGGTGCTGATCCATGAGCAGAGCCCGTTGTTGCAGGGA
>NW_021939642.1:29168-31694 GCF_001715985.3 Manacus vitellinus | reverse complement strand
AGCACTGATCCCTGGGGACACCCCTGGGGACGGATCCCAGCTGGAAGCAGCTCCATCCCCACCACTCTCTGGGCCCTCAGCCAGTTCCTCACCCAGCACAGGGTGCCTCTGGCCAAGCCTTTTCCAGGAGTGTCCCATGGGAGACGGTGTCAACGCTTTTGATCCACAGGCATCCGTGGATTCGTGCAACCGTTTAATTCCCGCAACCGTTTAATTCCCATTTGAGTCGAGCAGGTGGGGATTATTTGCAGGTAAAAGCACCAATTATAATTATAATTTGTGTATGAAGTCTCTGCCGTTATTCACAGCCTTAACAACAGCAATCCAGCTCAGAACCCACCCAAACAACCCACAGCAGAACCGCGTGATTATTCAGCCCTTTGTTTCCAAAGCAGGAATCGCCTCCAGGCTCGGAGGCGCTTCCCTCCCACATCCCAAAAATCCAACTGTTGTGCAGCCCCTGCAAGTCCAGGCAAAAGCAGCAGAACATCCAGGTACTCACATCATTAGACTGGAACAGCCTGGTCATGGCAAAAAAAGCTTCCGTGGCTTCGGTGGTTCCAAAGTGTTCGCCCTGGAATTCCCACGGAAGGAGCCAGAGGAAAACCAGTGTTGTTACTGAGCTGCCTCCACCTTTCACCCCCATATTTAATCCCCTCCCACGCACCAGGAATCTTTTCCCACGGATTTTCCCCTCCCTCACCTTCTTTCCCAGGGGATACATGCCAAGTTTACCCCCGGGGTTTCAATATAAATCCCATTCCCAGAGAGGGAATAGTTCGCCGAGCAGTTTTCCTGCTGACAGGATGAGCTGGGAAACTTCTTTCCCACTGAAAGCTGGCAGGAATCAGCCTCGGGAATATTCACTCTGGCTGGGAAGAAATTCCAACAGTTTACCTGGTTCAGCAGGTAAAGGATCTTGGTGAGGATGTGAAGGCATCTCCGTGGATTTATGGGGGTCTCATTGAAGATCCGTGCCTGGAAACATGGAATAAATACTGATTTNGGTGAGGATGTGAAGGCATCTCCGTGGATTTATGGGGGTCTCATTGAAGATCCGTGCCTGGAAACATGGAATAAATACTGATTTTGGGTAAAGCAACAATAATTATTTCTCTTTCACCACAAAAAGTAAGGAAACTTTCAACCAAGTCACTTATAATTTTTTCATTCAGCTCTAAATGTCTCTCAGCTCTAAATATGTGTCCCAGAGAACACATTCCTGTCCTTCAGCTCACCCATCTTTAGTTTGCTGGATCTGAACAACCACTCAATTTACCACCTGGGACTAACAAAAACACCTTAAAATAAAACATTTTTTTATTCAGAAATAAAACACTTTTCTCCTTCAGAAAGAGCCCCCTGAGACTCCACATATCCACGTGGATCACGTCAGATAAAGTGACTTTATTTACACCCTCTGTGGTTTTAAATTAATTACATTAATTTATCCATTCGCACTTCCTGAAGGGAAAAAAAAAACAAACCAGAGTTAAACAGCATTATATCCTGATTATTCCTACCTCCTGGAGCACAGCACTCTTCTCCAGATGCTGGAAAGGATTGGAGCCACTACCTGAGGAAGAAGAGACCAGTTAAGGAAACGAACTCCTCAGGAAACTTTCTTAAGAATCCTTTTTGTTAAGTTGTTATGTTTAGAGCTACAGGAGAAAAAAAAAAAAAAGGAGGGGCATTTTCAACATAGCTGGAAGGTGAGGAGAAGAAAGGAGTTTAACAGTTAATTTGCATTAATATCCCTTTACATAAAAGGATTTGCACCTTAATTTTTTTTTTTTTTTGCCTAGATTCCCTGTTTTTATCCCTTGGGGCACCAAAAGCACTGAAAGGCATCAGGGCAAGAGGTGATGATCAGGACCCGAAACAGAAGTGAAACCACCTCCCAGAGCCACCATCGGACACAAAAACCCCTCCAAACCCTCCTACTGCTCCTGCCCCTCAGCAGCAACTCCTCCTTTTCTGATCGTTTATTCCTCGTTCTCACACCCCCGGCAGAAGGAAAGTGAAAATGAAACGAAACAGTCCGGGCAGAGGAGATGCTGAAAAGCTTCTCTGAAGCCTTTTGGGTTTTGTTTGTGCATCAAAATGGCTTATGAAGCGTTTATTGTTTTAGATATTACAACGCTGTTCAGGCACGGAGATAAATATAAATACAAAAATAAACATATGGAATCTCTTCCTGAAGGGAGGGAGCACCTGCACGGGGCAGAGATGGATAAAATCCTCTCTGTGTGGAAACAGGGAGAACAAACAGGCCCCAGCTCCTTCGGATTCAGAAATACTTTGACAGTCAGTTTTTAGGGCTGAAGCACAAATCTCCCCGAGCTGGGAGAGGTGGGAGACCATGGAATGGTTCGGGCTGGAAGGGATTTTAAGCACCATCCAAACCCACCTGGGGAGGGGACACCTCCCACTATCCCAGGTTGCTCCAGCCCGGCCTTGGACACTTCCAGGGACGCAGGGGCAGCCTGTGCCTGTTCCTCATCACCCTCAGGCCCCTCCCGAGCC
>NW_021939642.1:26305-28009 GCF_001715985.3 Manacus vitellinus | reverse complement strand
TATTATTATTATTATTATTATTATTATTATTATTATTATTATTATTATTATTATTATTATTTCCTTGGAGGGGCTCCATAATTTTGTAGGCAAAATGTCAGCACTGCAATGTCTCCCCGGATCAGGGAAACCCTCCCTCCTTCCTTATTTTCAGGGCCCTATTTTGATTTTTCCAGGTGCCTCCAGCTTTGGGACAGGGAGCTGGGACTGCTACCCCTTGCCTGAACTAATTAACAATAATTCCAATTAGAGCAGGGAAGCGACTTGCTGGGAAATCATTCCATTTACAGTCAGCAGGGGTGAACCACACCCTCAGATATTCCCGGGAGATAAGAAGATTTTTGGGATGAACTCACATCCTGAGGGGGTTTTTTGGGCCTCGGAGCAGGAACACGTGTGGGAGGCGACAAGAAATGAGGGAATTCCTGGCTAATTCCCCAAAGGAAAGCAAAAGCAGATGGATCATTTCTGCTCCTTTGCTGCACCATTCCAGTTTCTGTTTGCGAAGTGAATGTCCCTCTCCCCCAAGGGACATTTTTTTTTCCTGGGGTTACTCCTCATCCCTGCTGCTGGCACCTTAAACCAGGCACTTTTACTCCCTTTAAGCTCTGGTCCTGGCCTAGAATCCAGCTTTTCTCACCCAAAAATCCCTGGTTCAGGAGCCACAGCCAGCACCACAACCCTTCCACGTGTGACATCCAAGGACAAACAGGTAAATTCCAACAGAGCTCTTCAACCACTTCAGTGTGTGGGGGTGCATCCCCCTGGCCTCCCCCTCCCTGGAATTCCCACTCCCCATCCCAGATGGATGGCAAAGTGTCCCCTGACCACACCAGGCGGGCAGGACTGCCCCAGGAATTCTCGCCTGGCAAAATTGGGAGTGAATTGTTCCTGCCAGGAACAGCAGCTGCCCAACCGAGGTGAGGAACGGGGCACAGCCAGTTAATCCCTGAAAAAACCCTCCAGTGCTTCCCAGCTTGGCTCATGACTAGGAGGTGAATTCCATGATGGCTGAGGGCAATCATGGAAATCACAGAGTGGTTTGGGATGGAAGGGATCATCCTTCCATCATCCCATTCCAACCCCTGCCATGGGCAGGGACACCTCCCACTGTCCCAGGTGGCTCCAACCCGGCCTTGGACACTTCCAGGGATCCAGGGGCAGCCACAGCTTCCCTGGGCAAGGAGTCCTTTATCTCCCTATTTCAAGATTCCTTTATTTCTCTGTCTCTTTGGAGGTTCAGAAGGAAGGGGTTTGGAGCTCATGGAAAAGTTTGATCAGCACTTGCTCTGTCAGGGCTGGGCTGATTGCTCTGACCACTAAATTAATTCAGGTAAAACCCAAAACCAGGCGCCAAGAGAAGCTGGAGAGACACCTAGATCCTAAATATTGGAATTTTGATGGGAGACAGCGTGAAGAAAGGCCAGGGAAAAGGAAAGAACCCTCCTGCCCTGAGGGACTCACATCATCCAGGGTGTGGTAGGAGCTGAAGTCGAAGCTGGTGCTTTGCTCCCTCTGGGCGCTCTCGGCCATGTCCTGCTGCTCCTTGTCCAGAACATCCTAAAAGGAGACATTCCAAGGGGGAGAAAAGTCTGCTTCGGTCACAACATGAATTTTAAAAGGCAAGTGTTTGTGCTGAGTGAACCAGAGAATTCCTGGAACGGTTTGGGTGGGAAGGGAACTGAAGGATCATCCAGTTCCAAC
>NW_021939642.1:24688-25630 GCF_001715985.3 Manacus vitellinus | reverse complement strand
CCATTCCCTGTGTCCTGTCCCTCCCTGCCTTGTCCCCAGTCCCTCTCCAGCTCTCCTGGAGCCCCTTTAGGCCCTGCAAGGGGCTCTCAGCTCTCCCTGGAGCCTTCTGTGGGTGGGCTGTTAAGGAAATCCCTTGCTGACGATCCAGGAGCCACCTGAGCTGGGAATGAGGCCCCTTTGCAGCTCCACCCCCCACACTCCCACCCTCTGACCAAATTTCCTTATGGGATCAATCCCAGGTTTCCCATACGGAGCCTCCGACCTCTCAATCCTTAAAACAACTTAATCTCGGTGCAATAATTAAATAATGAAATAGGAGCTGGTGGCTCTTGGTGGGGGGGGGACCCCCAACAAAGGACACCCTGGATTTTTACACCCCCATAGCCTGAGGGTGGGAAAAGTCTGGGATCATCAGCTCCTTCCGCGTGTCCGAGTGTCACCGGGATCGGCCCCAAAGGTTCCTGTGCCCATCCTGGTTGGGGACAGCTCACAACTTCTCACCTCAGGGCTCAGCCTGCAGCTCCACCCCGAGCTCCCCGCACTGAGAGCATCCCCCAACGTTCCTTAGCCCTAATTTTTCATGGAATTCCAAGGATTTTCCTGGAAATCTACCGAAAACGAGCCGTTCTCCAGCCCGACCAGCACAAACTCCCGCAGAGGTTTTCTCTTCCGGAAGACCAGGAGCTGCACAGCTCGTCCGCACCAAAATCCCACCCCAAAAAATTGGGACACCACGGGGTTTTGCCCATGGCTTTGGAAGGAATCCTTGGAAAAGAAGGGCTGAACCATCCCAGGAGTGTTTTCCTCCCCCAAAGCCTCATTATCAGCCCCAGTTCTTGCCCAGCCCGAGGCTGTTCTTGCCCTGCCCTTCCCAACCTCCCTGACGTGGGATCCCAGCCTGGCCAGGGTTCATCCAGCCAGCCCTGGGAATCCGGGATAGCC
>NW_021939642.1:18826-20803 GCF_001715985.3 Manacus vitellinus | reverse complement strand
CTGTTCCCTGGATGCCCAAACCACTCCCTGGGATAGCCCAGCTCCCACTGGGGGGGTCCCTGCCGCTCCCTGGGATGCCCACGCCATTCCCTGGATGCCCAAACCGCTCCCTGGGTGCCCCAACTGCCCCTGGGGGTGCCCAGGGTGCACCCCTGTGCTCCCCTTGCACCTCTCCAGTGCCCACCTCCCTCCTGGATTCCGACCCCACCTCTCACCAGTGGCCAGGGAAGCTGGAGGAGGATTTGTAGGTGATGGATCCGTGGGAGCCGGGATTTCACCCCGGCTGGGCTCTGCGGGTTTTCCGTGGGATGGGATTGTCCGTGGCTGCCGGACTGGGAGTGCCCCATCACATCCAGCCTCTCCAAGAGCACCAAATCATGGAATCTCTGGAGCACTAAAGCTGGAAAGGACTTTTAAGGTCGTGGAGTCTGATGATTAACCCGGCACTGCCGAGGCCACCACGGAGCCCTGTCCCCAAGTGCCACATCCACAGGGATTTGAAATCCCTCCAGGCATGGGGACTCTGACACTGTGCCGGGGCTGGACAGCGCTTTCCAGGAAGGAATTTTCCTCAGTATCCAACCTGACCCTCCGCTGGCACAGCTTGAGGCTGTTCCCTCTCCTCCTGTCCCTTGTTCCCTGGAGCAGAGCCCGACCCCCCTGGCTCCAACCTCCTTCCACAGAATTTTAGGGAGCCAGAAGGTCCCCCCCGATCCCCCTTTTCTCCAGGATGAGCTCCCCCATCTCCCTCAGGAATTCTCCAGCCCCTTCCCCAGCTCCCTTCCCTTCCCTGCACACAGCAGCTTTGGGAAAAATCCCATCCCAGAGCAGCGATCCCAAGAACCCCCGGGAACCTCTGGCAGCCCCGAGGCTGCTACGAAACACTAAAGGAACTGAAACTGTGGGAAGTGGGAAGGATTTGTGTGGAAATATGGCCAGAAGGGAGCGCAGAGCTTCGGGACAGTTCAGTGCTGCCTCTTCTCCAGGCTCCCATCTGCTGTCAAAGCCCTGGAAAATGAACTCATCCCTATTTATAACGGGATGACGGGAGCGGCGAGGGCTGGGGAACATCCTCAGGGACGAAAATAAGCGGGAAGAGCCGCCAGTGCTGGGAACACCCACTAAAAATATCCTTCCCCGAAGTCAACGCCCCCTGACCACCAAGCCGGGACCTTGGGACAACATTCCTGGCGGTGGTGATGCAATGAGGACCCACTCGGGGCAGAAAACATGGTTTTATGGGGTGTTAGAGGACGGGAATTTAGAATTTATTTCTCTTAGTTCCAGTGCTGGATAATTTGGGATGTGCTGCTGCATCCCCCGATCCCCTCCTCTCCTGCTTTCCAAAAATTTTTTACAAAAATATTGTAAATACTTTTCAGCTAAAACATGGGAAAGTTTCATTTATTTCCATGATTTTGGTGTTCCTTGTAAACTCTCCAGTCGTGGGTCCAGACCTCTGATATTCCCCTTTTCCCAGCTTTTTTTTTGGCTTACGGTTTTCCGACCAAATAAACCCTTTTTGGTGGCGATTTTCCAAGGGGAGCAGTCAGGTTTTCCCAGTGTGGATTCTCCGGTGTCTGTGGTTGTGCATCCCCGCGGAGCTGGAGGTGGACATGGAATGACATCTCCACATCTGGGATACCCTGGCCTTGTTCCCAGTGTTTTGCTTCCCAACATCCTGGAATTAGCTCCTCCTCACCGGCATCGTTCGGGATCGCTGGCGGAAAAGGACCAAAAAAAAAAAAAGCCAAGTAAAAACATGAACTTCATCCCTGCAAACACAGAATTCGGGATATATCGAGCCCTTTCAACCTGGATATCTAATCCCAGCAGGATGCAGGGAATTTGGATGGAAACAAGGCAGCTGGAGGTACTTTCCTGGAAAGGCTGGCACCGGGCACCGAGGCTCAGTTGGGATGTTGGCCAAGGAATGGGATGAATCCTCAGGCACTTGGGCTGACACATCCATGGGAA
>NW_021939642.1:16184-17544 GCF_001715985.3 Manacus vitellinus | reverse complement strand
ATCCCGGCCATCCATTGCTTTATCCCAGCCATCCATCTCTCCATCCCAGCCATCCCTCACTCCATCCCAGCCATCCATCTCTCCATCCCAGCTATACACCCCATCCCAACCACCCCTCTCTCCATCCCAACCATCCCTCGCTCCATCCCAACCATCCCTCGCTCCATCCCAACCATCCCTCGCTCCATCCCAGCCATCCCTCTCTCCATCCCAGCCATCCCTCGCTCCATCCCAGTCATCCCTCACCCCATCCCAACCACCCCTCTCTCCATCCCAGCTATCCCTCTCTCCATCCCAGCCATCCCTCTCTCCATCCCAGCTATCCCTCTCTCCATCCCAGCCATCCCTCTCTCCATCCCAGCCATCACTTCCATCCCATCCCTCTCTCCATCCCGCCCATCCATCGCCCCATCCCAGCCGTGACCCCTCCATCCCGGCCCTACTCTGTGTTATCCCCACGGCACCTCTCTCCATCCCAGCACTGGATCATCACCTCTCCGTGCTGGCTCCCATCGGGATACAGGTGCTTCCAGCAGCTGGGGCCATGGATGAGCCATTCCCACTCTCCAGCAGGGATCCTGGTGCCGGCATAACCTTGGAGAAACCAGGAAAGGGGCGAGACTTCAACACCCCATTGGGAAATCGGCCTCAGGGGAAAAGCAAAGCCATAACTCACAATCCTGGGATGCTGGATCCCAGCTGCAGCCTCCAGAGGAGGGAAAAACCCCAGGAACCAGCTGGAGGACTCATGGAGCATATGGAATTTTTCATGTCCAGCTGGAAAGTGAAGGGAGGAAGGAGGGGGTGGGGAAATGCAGCAGCTGGTGGCCGGATGGAGCCGGGGCTGCTGTCCTGGAATGGTCTGAAACGGGGATGGAATGACTGAAAGGGGATGGAATTCCACAAACAGTCTTTGGTGGATGGAGGAGCTGCTCCAAGTGACCACAAGGATGCTGGAAATAGTTTTCCCTTTCTCAGTCCTTGGAGGAGCTGCTCCAAGTGACCACAAAGATTCCAAAAATAGAGTTTTCCCTTTCCTTTTCCCCGGAGGAGCTGCTCCAAGTGACCACAAGGATGCTGGAAATCGAGTTTTCCCTTCCTCCATTCCCTGGAGATGCTCCAAGTGACCACAAAGATGCTGGAAATAGAGTTTTCCCTTTCTCAGTCCTTGGAGGAGCTGCTCCAAGTGACCACAAAGATTCAAAAAGTAGAGTTTTTCCTTTCTCCATTCCCTGGAGGAGTTGCTCCAAGTGACCACAGAGATGCTCAAAATCGAGTTTTCCCTTTCTCAATCCTTGGAGGAGCTGCTCCGAGTGACCACAAAGATTCCAAAAATAGAGTTTTCCCTTTCCTTTTCCCC
>NW_021939642.1:14663-16142 GCF_001715985.3 Manacus vitellinus | reverse complement strand
TGCTGGAAATAGTTTTCCCTTTCTCAGTCCTTGGAGGAGCTGCTCCAAGTGACCACAAAGATTCCAAAAATAGAGTTTTCCCTTTCCTTTTCCCCAGAGGAGCTGCTCCAAGTGACCACAAGGATGCTGGAAATCGAGTTTTCCCTTCCTCCATTCCCTGGAGATGCTCCAAGTGACCACAGAGATGCTGGAAATAGAGTTTTCCCTTTTCCCATTCCCTGGAGATGCTCCAAGTGACCACAGAGATTCCAAAAATAGAGTTTTCCCTTCCTCCATTCCCTGGAGATGCTCCAGGTGACCACAAGGATGCTGGAAATAGAGTTTTCCCTTTCTCCATTCCCTGGAGGAGCTGCTCCAAGCGACCACAAGGATGCCAGGGATACTTTTCCCTTTCTAATTCCTATGCACAGAGACAGCCATCCCAGATTATTTCTGGAGGCTGGATGAGGCTCTCCCAGCTCCAGGGCAGCATCCAATCCCTACACCCACCCCTAGCCAGGATTTCCTGGAATCACGGGATGGTTTGGGTTGGAAGGGACCATAAAGCCCATCCAGCTCCAGCCATGGGCAGGGATACCTTCTGCTATCCCAGCTTGCTCCAGCCTGGCCTCGGACACTTCCAGGGACGTTCCCGGTGTTTTCCCGGTGTCCCGGTTGCGATTCTGTGTGTTTTCCATCCCTCTCCAGCGCGATGCAGCCGCCCCAAGGCCGTGGCCAACGCCCACATCGAGGTGGGGAACAACACGGGGCTCCACTCCCTGCTGCGCTATTCCTGCGACCCGGGATACAAGCGGAAAGCCGGGACTTCCAACCTCATCCAGTGCGTCCTCCGGGATGGATCCGCCCGGCCCGGCTGGACCGACCCCACGCTCCAGTGCATCCGTGAGCTCCCTGTGGGAATCAGGAACTGGGGAGTGGGAATTCCGCTGCCGAGGGATGCGGGGAGGGGTTGTATTCCCCGTTCAGCGTTTCGGGAGGAGATTTAACCCCTGGAATAAGTAACGGATGACGGACGTGCTCCGGGGGTTGGGAAAGCAAATCCAAAGGTTAGGGCTCGCCGGATTCGGCACTCCCGGAGCCGGGGGGAAAAAAGATAGGAAAAAAGATCCATCTGGGGAAAAAAAAGATGGTAAAAGGACTGAAAACGGGGATTAACTGGAATTAATTAATTAGAACTAATTAGAGTGAGAATTAATAACGAATAGAGGATGGAATATTAATTCATGAACTGACGGACCAACCAACACTAATTCCCAAAAAGGGTTAAAAGTTTGGATAACTGAGGGATGTTTTTGTGGAGTGACCCCCCCCAGTCCCTTGTATTGGATGATGTCCCTTTCCCATTCCAACAAACTGGACTTGGAGGGTTTATTCCCTGATTTCTGGTGGTGTTTTCCCACAGGAGACCCGTCGGCTCCTCCTCCACAAACCCCCGTCCCCGCGATCCCGACGGAGCCGCGCACGGAGAGCACCACCCGG
>NW_021939642.1:9505-13032 GCF_001715985.3 Manacus vitellinus | reverse complement strand
TGGGATGCCAGGATTTGGGTGTTTGGGATGCTGGGATTTGAGTATTAGGGATTTGGGCATTTGGGATGCCGGGATGTTGGTGTTTGGGATGCCGGGACGTGGGTGTTTGGGATGATGGCATTTGGATGTTTGGGATGCTGGGATTTGGGATGCCAGGATTTGGGCATTTGGGATACCGGGATGTGGGCGTTTGGGGGTGTTTGGGATGAAGCTGAGCTTCCCTGCTCCAAGCAGTGCCCATTCCCTATCCAGCAGCACATCCAGAGCTGCCCAACCGGACACCAACCCCATCCCTGGAGCGGCTTTGCCCCCAAATTCCCTGAGATCCTGGGAATTAGGTGGAGAGGGACCCATCCAAAGATCCCTCCACACATCCTCACCCCTTTCCTGCTCTTTTCCAGCCCCATTCCGCCCTCGGATGCAGCTCAGGGATCCTTTGGAAGCACTTCCAGCACCGATCCAGGCTCCGGATTCCTGATCCCCCCTGGCTCTGGCTGCTCCCAGGGATCCCAACCTGGAGCAATTTCACTACAATTTACACTTCTCAAGAGGCCAAACTTAGGAAATATTCCAAGGAAAAAATACTTCCAGGACGTGACTTAGGGAATATTTCCCTCGCTGTGGTTTTCCTTCATCCCTCGGTGGTTTTTATCCACTGGTTTCCTTTATTTCAGGACAGGCAGCTCTGGTGCCTTTTTTTTATGTATAAATATATATATTTTATATAAAATCACACAGAGCAGTTGGTTGTTGAACTGATTGGGGGGTCTCAGCCAGGATTGGGAAGGATTGGATTGGGATGAAAATCCATGAAATCCATCTCTGCAGCACTGAGGGCTCATCAGGCACCAGAATTCCCATCAACAGCCCAAAATTCCATGTTCTTTCCTGCCTGCTGTGCCTTGTCCTCCTGTTTGTGGGGAAGGAATTGGCGCCATGGATCTGTGACAGTCCAGACCCTCCAGCCATGGAAGTTGGAAGTGCCTCTCTCCCACGGGATGGAGCACCGGAGGTTCCTGCTCCGACATCCACGTCCCGATCCAAGCGGGAATTCCTGCCCTAGGAATTCCTGCCCCCAGGGTGAGCGGAGCAGGGAATGCGCTCCTGGAGTCAAGCCCTTCCAGCAGCTCCCATGGGAATAACAGGATGCATGAGGCTCCTCCAGCTCCGGGCCTGGATCCAAGGGCAGATCCCTTCCGGAACCACTTTCGGTTTCGCTCTTCCATGGCACAGGCTCCGGAATCGCGGCACAACGGAGCACGATCCACCAGGATTTTCCCAAGAGCTGGAATTCAATGCAGCCAAAGCACTTGTTAAAGAAGAGGAAAACGAGGAAGTTTTAAGGCTTTTTTTTTTTTTTTTGGTTATAAATGGAGTTTTAGGATTCAAAACTCTCTCCAGTTTGTCTCCGGGTCAAACCAGAGCAGTTCTTCCCTCACGGTTTGGTCCTGGGAAAAGGGAAGCAAAGTCTGGGAAAGCCCTTGGCTGCCAGGAAGGGGAATCATTTCCTGGGAGGGATTAATGATTTCCTCCCATTGCTGGCCAGGGAAAGTCCATTTCCCAGAAATAGCCTGTTCCTTTGGGAGCTTTCCAGGGTTGCATTTCCTCCTCTTCCAGCGGATCAGAGGGATTTCACGGAGCGCTGACGTCAGGGAGGAGGGAGGGACATCCAGGGAAGTTTGGTCGCTGTGACAGAGGTACACAGGGATAATGCTCCAAAATTAATGCTGATCCAGTTCTTAAAGTGCACATTCTTTGGGATATTCTGCTTCCCAGCTCCTGGAAGGCAAGGCAGGGCTGCAGGGAAGGTCTCCCAGAGCCTACGGGGTTCCTCCGGAGCCGGGCTGGAATCCCATTCCAATATCCACCCAAATCCCACTCCAATATCCACCAGATTCCTGAGCTGGGATGCACCAACGGGCTTTGGGAAGCTGGGAGGACTTCCCTAGAGCTGGCAGGGCTGTTCCTGGAGCGCTGGGAAGGAGGTGAGTGGAGCCAGGGAGCCGAAGCGCTGCCGGGTGCAAGGCTGGCACAGGAATCCCCCGGGATCGCGGCTGCCGTTGCTCTGCGGGAGGGAGAGACGGGAATTTCAGGGAAGAGGGAGCTGCAGGGACACCAGTTCCGCTTCCAACCTCGGCCACGAGCCCCTCCCACCCAGGGAAGGGAAGGGTGATGTGCCCAAAGCATGGAAATCCCTGATGGAGTCATGGAATCGTTTAGGTTGGAAAGATCTCTCTGAGATCGAATCCAACATTCCCCAGCACTTCCAAGGCCACCACTAATCCATGTCCCCAAGTGCCACATCCACGTGGCTGTTAAATCCCTGCAGGGATGGGGAATCCACCACTGGACAACCCTTTCCATGCAGGAATTTTCCCCAGAATCCCACCTAAACGACCCCTGGCACAGATCGAGGCCGTTCCCTCCTGTCCCGCCCTCGTGTCCCTGTGGATGGATCAGAGCCATCTGTTGTCCCCTGGATGTGGAGCTTCCCAGATTTTCCAGAGCTTGGCCTTCATGGTACCCTCTGGATAAGGCTCCACCCCAGAGCCAGAGGGTGGGATCAAAGGCAAACCTGGACCCCAAAACCTGACTGTCCCTGGGGCGAGGGGTGCTCTGCCAATCCCATGGGATGCTCCAAGACTCAGGTGTGGGATCTGACACAACAAAACCCCCAAACTGGCTCCACCTGAGACCACAAAATGTCTCAGATGAGAAATCTGGGAACTAAGTGGATCCGTGGGAAGTGCAACACACCCGGAATCCCCCCGGGAAGTCACGAGGATGGGGAGCTGTGGGGGTGAGATCCCGGCTCAGAACAGGGACTGGAGGCTCCCAATCCCAAAATCCCAGGGAAAAGACGTACGTGAGTCAACGGGAGCTTCCTCACAACCAGCCTGGAGCTGGGATCCAACATGTTTGTGCATTTGGACACGCAGCAGGTCTGGGATGCTCCGGCCTTGGCAGCCTCACTCATCAGCTCCACCCGAAGGAATCGCTCCTAAAAAACAAGGAAAAAGGGGAATAACGCCCCTCAGAGGGAGCTGAGATGCTGGAAGAGGTTGTTCCCTTATTTTTTTTAACCCCCTGGAAACGATTTGCAACAGGATGGGCTTAAAAAAAAAAACAAAACAAACAAAATCCCAAATTCCTGGCGATAAAAAAAGTCAAGGAGAAGCCAACGGGAAAGGAGGAAGGAAAGGAGGAAGGACAGGGAAAAGGGGATCTCAGAGGGAAGAACTCAGGATCTGTGGAAAACAACACCCAAATGCAAGAACTGTGGGGGTTAAAAACTGCTGCAATCTTGTGTTTTCCCGCTGGAATCACGGCATGGAGCAGCAAAACATGGGAAAAACGTGACCTCGGGTACTGCCAGCACGGATCCACCTGAAATTTGGGATTGGGGGGATAATCCTTAGGGGCAGGTATCCTAAATAACCCCACTGAAGGGGTTTTCCTGCCTTGGGAAGGATTTCACTCACCCCAGCCAGGGCCAGGAGGTGTTCCAGGGATTTGGAGAGCAGGAG
>NW_021939642.1:0-1149 GCF_001715985.3 Manacus vitellinus | reverse complement strand
ACCTTCTGGAAAAGTTTTCTCCTGGAAAAGCACCCAAATCCCTGCAAACTATTCCTAGAAATCCTGGTCATTCCTAAACCCAAATTATACAATTCCCATCAAACCATTCCTTGAAATCCTGATCATTCCTAAACTCAAATGATACAATTCCCATCAAACCTCCTGGATAACTTTTCTCTTGGAAAAGTAGCCAAATTCCCTCAAATCTATTCCTAGAAATCCTGGTCATTCCTAAACCTACACGATAAAATTCCCACCAACCTTCTGGGCATCTTTTCACTTGGAAAAAGCACCAAAATCTCCTCAAACTATTCCTAGAAATCCTGGTCATTCCTAAACTCAAATTATACAATTCCCATCCCACCCAAGCCGGATAAAACCGGGACAAATCAGCCTAAAAACAGGATTTGGCCCATTCGGATTTGAGGGTAAAACGGCCCCAAATCACTTCCCGGCTGTGTCAAATTCCCGCTTTTTGCCGGAATATCGATCCCAAAGGCGGGAATTTCCCTTGGGTGTCCCCACCTACCCCGATGACGTGGATGGGGATGGGTCTGTCCCTCCCGGTGAGTTTGACGGCGTCGTCGAAAACGCTGGAATTGCTGCGGGAAAGGACGGCGATCTTCCCTTCCAGGGAGCCCCGGACGGCGCCTGCACGGACACATTCCCGGGATCCCGGGAATTATTTGTTAATTGTTTAGTTATTTCTCCGTTATGGATCTTCAGTTTGATGAATTTAATTAATTTACAGATTTTTTAACATATTTAATATGTTTTTGTAGATGAAAGGGATTATATTTCTGTATTTATTAATATATTTAATGTACATTTAATGAGGTTATTGATTTAATAGTTTGATAAATTTAATCAATTTTTCATGCTAAATCCTAAAGTTCATTTAGAAAATGAAAACTGAATAAAATAAAATGTGAATAAAATAAAATGTGAATAAAATAAAATGTGAATAAAATAAAATGTGAATAAAATAAAATGTGAATAAAATAAAATGTGAATAAAATAGAATTTAAGGAAAACGGAATTTAAGGAAAACGGAATTTAAGGAAAACGGAATTTAAGGAAAACAGAATTTAAAGAAAATAAAATTAAAATAAAATTTCAATAAAATAAAATGTGGATAAAATAAAATGT
>NW_021939641.1:0-1317 GCF_001715985.3 Manacus vitellinus | reverse complement strand
CACAGTCTGGAAGGCCTGAGACAGGCACAACCACAGCCAAGAGCCAGAGGAAAGCAAAGGGCCCAGCTATGGGAGGAGCAGCCCAAACTGGGAAGGTGCCAGCAGTGAGCCAAGGGGGCCCAGCAGAGCCATGGGTGGACTCCCAAGCAGCACATGGGTGATCTCCCCTAGAGAGGCTGCCCAGGTGTGGTTAAATAACCCCTAATACCTCAATGATCTGCATATTCTTGTGGCAGTCAGGTTAAATTACACCCTCACTCCTGTGGCTTAACCCTCTCCCTCTGCCCTGTGCTGTCCTCACAGAGCTCAGCTCTGTACCCACTGCCCAGGTGGTTGGGAAGCTGCAGCCCCCTTGCCCATCTCCCATCCTGTTAAACCCCAGAGCACAAAGCAGGGGGGACTCTGCAGTGTGGGCGTGTTGTGACAACATCCATGACGGGCCAGCAGAGCTGGGGGATGTGCTGGTCCCTCCAGGGGCAGGGTGGTGGCACTCAGGGGTCTGCAGGTGACAAACCCGAGTGCACCCTGACCAGAGGCTGAACCAGAGGCACTTTTGTCTGTGAATGCACCCAGGGCTGGCACACACAGGTCCCTGCAGCCCCAGCTCAGCCTGGGGCTCTGCAGCCACAAATCCCCCAAAAACTCTGGTTCTGCAAAATCTGACATGGGAATTCCTGGGCAGGGGCAGAGGAGGGGCAGGGACTGAGCTCTGCTCTGGGGGAGCAGGGACAGCACCCAGGGAACGGCTGGAGCTGTGTCAGGGCAGGCTCAGGTTGGATCTCAGCCAAAGGTTCTTCCCCCAGGGGCTGGTTGGGCACTGCCCAGGCTCCCCAGGGCAGTGGGCACAGCCCCAAGGCTGCCAGAGCTCCAGGAGGGTTTGGCTGAGGGCACAAACACATTCTGTCCCTCTGGGCAGTTTGTTATTCCCAGGATGAGCTATTTAGCAGCAAGCTCACAAGCAGTGCTTAATAAAGCACCTAGCACCAGGGTGGGCAACAGGACTGAAGATCTGCCTCTCTCCAGGGCTTTCCTCCTGGCTCAGGGTTCTTGTGGAATAACCCACCAGGGGCCAGGACCTCTTTGCCACACAGTCAGGGTTCAGCATGTTCACAGCACAACCACTGTGTCCCCAGGCTGTGACTTCTTGTGAAAGCAGGTTTTTGACACTGAGAATCGGAGAACCATAGAATCAACTAGGTTGGAAAAAACCTCTGAGTTCATAAAGTCCAACCCTTGATCCAACCCCACTGTGGTTCCCAGCCCATGGCACTGATGCCACATCCAGTCTGTCCTTAAACACCTCCAGGGATGGAGAAT
>NW_021939639.1:0-1299 GCF_001715985.3 Manacus vitellinus | reverse complement strand
CTCCAGGGATAAAGGGACTTGGTGGTGACCCCACAGCTCCAGGGATAAAGGGGACGTGATGGGGGTGACCCCAGGGAGAAGGGGATGTGATGGGGGTGACCCCACAGCTCCAGGGACAAGGGGATGTGATGGGGGTGACCCCACAGCTCCAGGGATAAAGGGACTTGGTGGGGGGGACCCCAGGGACAAGGGGATGTGATGGGGGTGACCCCACAGCTCCAGGGACAAGGGGATGTGATGGGGGTGACCCCACAGCTCCAGGGATAAAAGGACTTGGTGGGGTGACCCCACAACTCCAGGGACAAGGGGACGTGATGGGGGTGACCCCAGGGAAAAGGGGATGTGATGGGGGTGACCCCAGGGACAAGGGGACTTGGTGGGGTGACCCCACAGCTCCAGGGACAAGGAGACTTGATGGTGGTCCCACAGCTCCAGGGATAAAGGGACTTGATGGTGGTGACCCCATAACTCCAGGGATAAAGGGGATGTGATGGGGGTGACACCAGGGACAAGGGGATGTGATGGTGGTGACCCCAGAAATCCAGGGATAAAGGGGACAAAGGGACTTTGATGTGATTCCACATCCTGGGGCTGGTTTGGAAAACAAAGGGCAGGATTTTGCCCAGGGATGAGGGGACAGGGACAGAGCCCCAGGAGAGATTTGGGGACAAGGACACTGCCCCAGAAGGGATTTGGGGACAGGGACAGTATTCTAGGAGGGATCTGGGGACAGGGACAGTGCTCAGGAGGGATTTGGGGACAGGGATGGTGCCCAGGAGGGATCTGGGGACAAGGACGCTGCTCCAAGAGTGATCTGGGGACAGGGACAGTGCCCAGGGGGGATCTGGGGACAGGGACAGTGTCCCAGGAGTGATCTGGGGACAAGGACACTGCTCCAAGAGTGATCTGGGGACAGGGACAGTTGTCTAGAAGGGATCTGGGGACAAGGACACTGTTCCAGGAGGGATCTGAGGACAGGGACAGTGTCCCAGAGACAGGGACAGTGTCCCAGGAGGGATTTGGGGACAGGGACAGTTGTCTAGGAGGGTTCTGGGGACAAGGACAGAGTCCTAGGAGGGATCTGGGGGCAGGGACAGAGTCCCAGGGACAGAGTCCCAGGAGTGATTTGGGGACAGGGACAGTGTCCCAGGAGGGATTTGGGGACAGGGACAGTTGTCTAGGAGGGATCTGGGGGCAGGGACAGAGTCCCAGGAGTGATTTGGGGACAGGGACAGTGTCCCAGGAGGGATTTGGGGACAGGGACATTGCTCCAGGAGTGATTTGGGGACAGGGACAGTG
>NW_021939638.1:0-1319 GCF_001715985.3 Manacus vitellinus | reverse complement strand
CCCTGCACACGCTCCAGCCCCTCCAGGTCTCTCCTGGCTGAGGGCCCAGAACTGTCCCCGGGATTCCAGGGGGGCCTCCCCAGGTCCCAAGTCATGGAAAGCCATTGTGAGAGCAGCAGGTGACTGTCCTACAGAGGGGACAATCGATCCCAGAACAACCAACTCCCACAACACTCACAGCAAATCGGGACCCAAAACTCTCTGTGGCACAAACTATGCCAAAAAAACGTTTCCCCAACAGGTAAAAAGGGGTGATTTTGCAATAATGGGAACCCCAAACAGATTCTGAGAAGGTCTGAGCATGGCCTCGAACATTCCTCATCCCTGGAAGTGTCCAAGGCCAGGCTGGACGAGGCTTGGAGCAACCTGGGCCGGTGGAAGGTGTCCCTGCCCATGGCAGGGGGTGGAACTGGATGGGCTTTAAGGTCCTTCCTACCCAAACTATTCCATGATTGTATGAACATGATTCATTTTGCTCCAGTAAATTAAAGGAGGTTTGAAAGTCCACAGAGTAGAAGCCACAGAGGAGGACGTGAGAGTCACACATTTGTAACAAACATCTGATCCCAGTTCGGGCAAACTTCAGCCTCAAAAGGCAGCTCTGCCCGTGGTCACCTCCATCACCCTCCCAGTCCAGCACTGGGAATCCCAAGACGAGCTCCAGAGCAGAGGGAAAAACATGCTGAGCCACCAGAACTCACTGACCACCTGCACCACAACCTCACCAGGGCCTCACCAGGGACCTTAAAGCCCATCCAGTGCCACCCCTGCCATGGGCAGGGACACCTTCCACCAGCCCAGGTTGCTCCAAGCCCCGTCCAACCTGGCCTTGGACACTTCCAGGGATCCAGGGGCAGCCACAGCTTCTCTGGGCAACCTGTGCCAGGGTCTCACCACCCTCCCAGGAAAACACTTCTTCCCAATATCCCATCTAACCCTGCCCTCTGTCAGTGTGAGGATGTGCCCCCTCGTTCTGGCCCTGTAGGCTCCTGTCCCAGGTCCCTCTCCAGCTCTCCTGGAGCCCCTTTAGGCACTGCAAGGGGCTCTATTGTCTCCCTGGAGCCTTCTCCAGGCTGCACAACCCCAGCTCTCCCAGCCAGCCACCATGGCAGAGGTGCTCCGGCCTTGGAAGAAGATTTGTGGCCTCCCCAAGACTCCAAAGGGTGGTGAAACAGGAGGCCAGGCCCAAAAGAGTTAACTAAGAAATTTTGGCCTGCTAACAAGCTACTAACATCCAAAACCATCTGTGCTCGTTCTGTTCTACTTACTGGACCAAAACTTAAGAGAATGGTAAAAGAACATGTAATAAGCCTAGAGGT
>NW_021939637.1:0-1319 GCF_001715985.3 Manacus vitellinus | reverse complement strand
ACCTCTAGGCTTATTACATGTTCTTTTACCATTCTCTTAAGTTTTGGTCCAGTAAGTAGAACAGAACGAGCACAGATGGTTTTGGATGTTAGTAGCTTGTTAGCAGGCCAAAATTTCTTAGTTAACTCTTTTGGGCCTGGCCTCCTGTTTCACCACCCTTTGGAGTCTTGGGGAGGCCACAAATCTTCTTCCAAGGCCGGAGCACCTCTGCCATGGTGGCTGGCTGGGAGAGCTGGGGTTGTGCAGCCTGGAGAAGGCTCCAGGGAGACAATAGAGCCCCTTGCAGTGCCTAAAGGGGCTCCAGGAGAGCTGGAGAGGGACCTGGGACAGGAGCCTACAGGGCCAGAACGAGGGGGCACATCCTCACACTGACAGAGGGCAGGGTTAGATGGGATATTGGGAAGAAGTTTTTTCCTGGGAGGGTGGTGAGACCCTGGCACAGGTTGCCCAGAGAAGCTGTGGCTGCCCCTGGATCCCTGGAAGTGTCCAAGGCCAGGTTGGACAGGGCTTGGAGCAACCTGGGCTGTTGGAAGGTGTCCCTGCCCATGGCAGGGGTGGCACTGGATGGGCTTTAAGGTCCCTGGTGAGGCCCTGGTGAGGTTGTGGTGCAGGTGGTCAGTGAGTTCTGGTGGCTCAGCATGTTTTTCCCTCTGCTCTGGAGCTCGTCTTGGGATTCCCAGTGCTGGACTGGGAGGGTGATGGAGGTGACCACGGGCAGAGCTGCCTTTTGAGGCTGAAGTTTGCCCGAACTGGGATCAGATGTTTGTTACAAATGTGTGACTCTCACGTCCTACTCTGTGGCTTCTACTCTGTGGACTTTCAAACCTCCTTTAATTTACTGGAGCAAAATGAATCATGTTCATACAATCATGGAATAGTTTGGGTAGGAAGGACCTTAAAGCCCATCCATTGCCATCCCCTGCCATGGGCAGGGACACCTTCCACCAGCCCAGGTTGCTCCAAGCCTCGTCCAACCTGGCCTTGGACACTTCCAGGGATGAGGAATGTTCGAGGCCATGCTCAGACCTTCTCAGAATCTGTTTGGGGTTCCCATTATTGCAAAATCACCCCTTTTTACCTGTTGGGGAAACGTTCTTTTGGCATAGTTTGTGCCACAGAGAGTTTTGGGTCCCGATTTGCTGTGGGTGTTGTGGGAGTTGGTTGTTCTGGGATCGATTGTCCCCTCTATAGGACAGTCACCTGCTGCTCTCACAATGGCCTTCCATGACTTGGGACCTGGGGAGGCCCCCCTGGAATCCCGGGGACAGTTCTGGGCCCTCAGCCAGGAGAGACCTGGAGGGGCTGGAGCGTGTGCAGGG
>NW_021939636.1:0-1284 GCF_001715985.3 Manacus vitellinus | reverse complement strand
AAAAATTAAAATCAGGACAGGAGCCTACAAAAACTAGAATCATGAGAGGAGCCTAAAAAAATTAATATCGGGAGAGGAGCCTAAAAAAACTAAAATCAGGAAAGGAGCATAAAAAAACAAAAATCAGGAGAGGAGCCTAAAAAATTTGAAATCAGGAGAGGAGCCTAAAAATCTAAAAATCAGGAGAAGAGCCAAAAAATATTAAAACCAGCAGAGGAGCCTAAAATAATAAAAATCAGGACAGGAGCCTAAAAAAATTAAAATCAGGACAGGAGCCTACAAAAATTAAAATCAGGACAGAAGCCTACAAAAACTAGAATCATGAGAGGAGACTAAACAAATTAAAATCAGGAGAGGAGTCTAAAAAAATTAAAATCAGGAGAACAGCCTAAAAAAATTGAAATCAGGACAGGAGTTTAAAAAAATTAAAATCAGGACAGCAGCCTACAAAAACTACAATCATGAGAGGAGCCAAAAAAAATTAATATCAGGAGAGGAGCCTAAAAGAATTTAAACCAGCATAGGAGCCTAAAAAAATTAAAAGCAGGAGAGGAGCCTAAGAGAATAAAAATCAGGAGAGGAGACTAAAAATCTAAAAATCAGGAGAGTAGCCTAAAAAAATTTATATCAGGAGAGGAACCTAAAAAAATTAAAATCAGGAGAGGAGCCAAAAAAAATTAAAACAAGCGGAGGAGCCTAAAAAAAATAAAAATCAGGACAGGAGCACAAAAAAATTTTAAATCAAGAAAAGAGCCTAAAAATATCAAAATCAGGAGAAGAGCCTAAGAGAATGAAAATCAAGAGAGCAGCCTAAAAAAATTAAAATCAGGAGAGGAGCTTAAAAAAATTAAAATCAGGAGAGGAGTATAAAAATCTAAAATCAGGAGAAGAGCATAAAAATCTAAAAATCAGGAAAGGAGCCTAAAAAAAACAAAAATCAGGAGAGGAGCCTAAAAAAATTAAAATCAGGAGAGGAGCCTTAAAAAATTATAATCAGGAGAGGAGCCTAAAAAAGTTTTAAATCAGGAAATGAGCCTAAAAATCTTAAAATCAGGAGAAGAGCGTAAGAGAAAAAAAATAAGGAGAAGAGCCTAAAAATCTAAAAATCAGGAGACGGGGCCTAAAAAAATTAAAATCAGGAGAGGAGTATAAAAATCTTAAAATTTGGAGACAAGCCTAAAAATCTAAAAATCAGGAGAGGAGCCTAAAAAAAACAAAAATCAGGAGAGGAGCCTAAAAAAATTAAAATCAGGAGAGGAGCCTAAAAATCTTAAAATCAGGAGA
>NW_021939635.1:0-1253 GCF_001715985.3 Manacus vitellinus | reverse complement strand
CTCAGTCAGAGCTTTTCCATGTTTTTCTTTGCTCCTCTGTCCCTCTGGGGTGTGGAGAGGGAAGTACCCACCAGCACTTCCCCAGAGGTACCTGCCACAACAACCATTAAGGCAAAGTCCACTCACTTCAACTATTCCCCTAAAACATGAGTAGGAAAGGAGAATAGCAGAAAAAGAGATGAGGGTTTTTTTGGCTTTTTCAGTGCTAAAAAGTTTTATCTCCCTTTTTTTAAAATTGTTTTACTGAAGGGCAATTACAAATCCTATTAGGATGTGCTCTGCTTTTTTCCAGTGTATATCTCCAGGACTGGTGGAAACGGGATTTGCTTTTAAACTCCATGATAATGACCCCGAGAGAGCTGCTGCAACCTATGAGAGCATTCGGGTAGGACTTGGAGAACTGGACACAGAGGGAAGTGGCTCTGATTATAGTTGAACAGTCTCTCTCCTGGCTAATGCTTCCACAGAGTGCCCAGTTCTTTCCAGGATGCCCTCAGCACTCCCAAAGTCTCAGCCCTCAAACCTCAGATTTTGCACTGGTATTTACACACCGTGTAGGTTTTCATTTGCGTTCAGTTTCCAACTCCCTATATTCTTCCTTTTGATGTTTCTGTAAACAAGTATCAGTCAGCTTTGACATTTTGCAGGCTATGATTTCTTTGTTGCAGAGAAGATGTAACAAGTAAACGTTCCTGCTCGGGGAGAAATATGAGAGCGTGTTGTCTTGCAGGTGGCACAGGATTTCTTGTGCTTCTCTGGGAATTTTTGATAAGGATGGCAGTACCTGACCTGGCAGAATTACCGTGCCAGCAGTAAAAATACTCACAACAACTGAAGAATTATCAGCACCAGACATGTCCTTTGTTAAATCTTGAATGGATTATTTTTTTTCCTGCTTGCTTGCATCTTTCTGACATGCCCCAGTGACACTGTCGAGACTCATTATTGATGGTTAGGAGAGGGGTGATCTTGTGGTTAACTTCCTGCAGTGCCCTTTGACTGAGAATCCCTTTGCTGTCTTTGCAGTGTCTCAAAGCTGAAGATATGGCCAATGCTGTCATCTATGTCCTCAGTGCCCCCCCTCATGTACAGGTAGGCTGGGGCTGGGCTGGGGCAGGGGCTGAGGGTGGAGGGGGGCGAGGGCTGCCCTGACATTTGCTGATCAGCCACTGTATCAACTCTGAGCTTAGTGAGCCTGGGCTGGGGATTAGTGGGGATCACGTTTGTTTACACTTCCCTTATGGCAGCTCTGG
>NW_021939634.1:0-1321 GCF_001715985.3 Manacus vitellinus | reverse complement strand
CAGAGGGATGCTCCAATGTGTCGTACTGCTGCCCTCTTAAGGACGAAAAAAGAGAGGAGCTGGAATAACTGTCTCGCTCAGAGGCCTGCAACTTCAGTGTGGCAGCTAGGGTGAGGTATTTTGACACGGTTCTTATGTCTTTATGTATGTTACCACACTCTATTATGCTTCTTTTGCTCTCCTGGACGTGTTAGTGCACTCCTGTGCTCTAAACCTACATGGTGTTAGGAGCCTGTTCTGTGTGGAAAGCAGGCATCAGTCATGATGTTCTGGGCCCCTCAGTTCAGGAAGGATATTGAGGTGCTGGAGCAGGTCCAGAGAAGAGCAACAAGGCTGGTGAAGGGGCTCGAGCACAAGTCCTATGAGGAGAGGCTGAGGGAGCTGGGGTTGTTCAGCCTGGAGAAGAGGAGGCTCAGGGGAGACCTCATTACTCTACAATTGCCTGAAAGGAGGTTGTAGCCAGGTGGGGGTTGGTCTCTTCTCCCAGGCAACTATCAGTAAGATAGACATGGTCCTAAGCTGTGCCAGGGGAGGTTTAGGTTGGATATTAGGAAGAAATTCTTTACAGAGAGGGTGATCAGACATTGGAATGGGCTACCCAGGGAAGTGGTGGATTCTCCATCCCTGGAGGTTTTTAAGATGAGACTGGATGTGGCACTTAGTGCCATGGTCTAGTAACCACAGCAGTGGTCTTGGATCAACGGTTGGACTTGATGATCTCGGAGGTCTTTTCCAACCCGGTTGATTCTATAATTCTATGATAGAAACAAAAAGGCCCCTTTGCATGTCTATAAAAGGCTTTGACATATCAGATCTCCCACTTCACACGTTTCCTGCAGGTTGCTAAACCATGAGGGTGCTGAGGGTGGGCAGCAGCTGCTGCCCTATCCTGCCAGCTGCATCAGTATCTGTGCCCCAGGGCCTGTGGGCTGAAGGGGGAATCTCCCTTGGGCTGGCCTTGCAGCCCCAGTCTGAGGGATGCTGCAGCTGCAGGTAAGCCATACCACAAGCAATTCTACCAATTAGAAGTTCCCCCTACTTGGACAGGATTTATGATTTTTTTCCCAATTACCATGTATTTACAACATAAAAGCAATTACTTTGATGCATAAATTAACTACAGGGAAACCTAAAATAATCTCAGTCAGGACCTGATAGGCCAACAGTTCAACCTCAGTTATGTGGATATCTGAGTGGCTCATGGTGCCATCAAACTTGAATAATAGAGCTGAAAGGATGCTGTTAACACATAAAGGTAGTTCAGTTGTTGCAGATAATTTCTGTTAAAGGTAGCTCCTTTCTGAGAAAGGCTCTAGTATGG
>NW_021939633.1:0-1269 GCF_001715985.3 Manacus vitellinus | reverse complement strand
TGGTTTTGTTTTTTGTTCTTTGTTCATTCAGGGGGAAAAGGGGGAAGGGAGGCACCTGTTGATCCCTATTCTCACCTGTTTACAAAAGGGAGTTGGGGCAGGAGCAGAGAGAGGAGACAATTTCTCTCTCTGCTGTTGCTTTGAATAGTTCTGTTGGTATTGCTGGTTTTGCTGCTATATTTCTTGTCAGTCAACTGTTATTTTTACACTTATACCTCCTTGTATTTTGTCTCTCTGTACTGGTGGAGAATAAAAGGGGAGTGAGTTCTTTGTATTGGAGTTCCAGCGCCAATATGTGTCTTTAAACCAGAACAGGTTGTTCAAGGGCTTCTTGAAATTTGGCATAATTCACAAATGACTAGAAAATGCTTTTTATCCCATTATATGGAGAGCTCTTCTGCATTGGTGTTCAAGGACTTATCACTGAAGGATTTCACCAGGAAGTTGCTGCCAAGAGGATTTTGTACTATGGATTTTATTTTACACTCTTCATTCAGCAAATTCCCACCCACCACATCTTCTACTGCTTCAGTCCAGCTCTCACCAGTCTGGCCATAAGGTCAGGACACCATGTCAAAGGCCTTGATAAATTCTGGGCACACAACATCCTCTTCTATTCCTCCCACAGGGGTTCTGTAATCCCTGCCTTGTCCTTCCCATGCCTGGCAATGGCTGCAGGAGGACTTGCCCTATCCCCTTCCCTGCTGAGCCTGAGTAGTCTGGAACTCTGCCAAACCTCCTTGCTGCCCTGTTTGCAGACTGTTTCCATGTCTGCCTTTGCCAAGGCCCCAGGAAGCTCTGGGCTGGCTCTGGCCTTTCCAAGGGTTTGGGAGAGGTCTCCCAGTGACACGGCCCAGCCTTCTCAAGATCCCTGACACCAAAACCTCTTCCATATCCCACACTTGCAGAGGAGTGCCCAGGACACAAGACAGGTTGTCCTGGTGGTTCTGGAAAATGAGAAGGGATTTTTTCCTCGAGGCCAACCCCTCCAATTGGATTTGAGTGCAGCTGAAAGGTTTCCTCAGCATTTTTCCCAGTGCCTCCCTGCCCTGAAGGTTTCTGGCCATCAGGCTGGAGCTGAGGGGGTTGGGCAGGTGCCTGAGGAGGGGGTAGAACAAGGGTTGTGTCCAACTGTGCCAGGAGGGCTGTGCTGGGCAAGGATGAGGAGGCTGCAGAAAACAGTGGCACTGGGGAGGTGAGAGGAGCAGGTGGAGAGACCTTGTGCCTGCCCACGCTGGGCAGGAGCTGCCCCAGGATGGCAGCTCTGAA
>NW_021939632.1:14276383-14307576 GCF_001715985.3 Manacus vitellinus | reverse complement strand
TGAAATCTCATAATGCTCACTGATTTCAATATGGACGAAGAGAGAGGAGAAACCAGACTAAGGGAAAGGGCTAACATTGAACCTTACAGCTCAGGAAAAGACATCTATCAGAACCATACTATCAAGGCAAGCAAAGAGTACTTTCTTTTTGAATCCATTTATTAATCCATATGCCTAATAAATTGATAATGTCTGAGGTTTGGCTTGTTTAGAGTTTTAAGTTGCTGAATGCTCATTCAAGGGAGTGTTTCCATAAGGAAGGAAGATTTACATTCCACTAAATAGGACTTGTAGGTTTCATTTTTCTTGCTACCTCAAACTGAACACTTTTACAATACTTTAAAAAATTTATAAACTACACAAAACTGTGAGAATCAAAAGTAATTATATTATAATACAATAGCCTTGCTTTCAGTTTGTGTCAAACTGCAGAAGTTCTTCCACTGCCACAGATCTCATTGTCAAAGATCTCTAAATTTTTTTAATGCCAGCAGGTTTAAGCTAATGGATTTTTAAAATGTCGATATTAAAACATATCCATTGATCTAAGAAATGGTATCACATTATTTGCTTCACCCATTATACAGTACATGTAGAAAGCACCCATTCAAATGCAGAATGCAAGCATGCACTCTATAGCGCACACAACACATCAACTGCCGTAAAGCAACAAAAACTCAGTGTTAAAAGGAAGCTTCTAAGGGCTTACTATTTTTCTCAATAACCTGGAGGCAAACAGTAATAACAGATCAACCTCTTGTGCAAGAAAGAAAAAGCACAACTCATCTGAAAAGAAATGCAGGACTGAGATGATAACACTGGACAGAAGATCAGAAAGGGTCAATCTCTGAAATAACCTCATTCACATATGATCCCACAGTGAAGAATGGTCTGTGTCAAATCCAGAAGCTGAGAAGTGTAAGCAAAGCCCTATGCAGTCGATCACTTTGGTATCCACTCTAAGCCAGGAAAGGACACTGCCAACCACAAATACAGCTAGAACTAAAGCTCCAGGCAATCTCACATAGAAGTTTGACGAGGTAAATCTAAATTAATGCATTAACATATACACACACAATATCTGCAAAGAAATAATTCTGATTAGACAGATAGCAGATTATATACACACACATATTTGCAAAGATATAATTCTGTTATGTATTTTTTCTGTCTGTGACAGATGAGAATCAGATGCATATTTAATAGTTAAAATGTATGTTGGGGAAAAAAGCCAGAATCTAGTTTATAAGCTTCAAATCTTATGATTCTTCTATGAAAGACATTTTTACCTAATAAAAATGAACTAATGAAAGACCAGAAGTTTGTATCCTGAAATAATATTCATAGGCTCCCAGTTGTGTTTTGCAATATATGTTTTTGCCATTTAGCAAATCACGCTTAGAGATACCACATTTAATAATACAATCTGCTGAGGATGAAAAGCACTTTCTTTGCTAATAAAAAAGCTGGTTATAGAAAGTGCAAGTTTGGCAGTAAAGCTTTCAAGAAAAATTGCAGCCTGAAAAACATCTGCAGACTTTAAGTGTATACATTTCAGTTTGTCAGATGTTCTTCTGTAATTTAAATATTTTAAAAATTAATCAAAATAATTTATTTTTGTGAAAATCAGATGAATTCATATTTTTCAACTTTACCCCTAACCATGATAAAATATGAGAAAACCATACAGGCATTACTTAACAGGCAGACTGACACGCTTTCTGGATGTTTCTATTCCTTTTTAATCAAAGAAGAAACCTCAAAAAAGTCAAGCTTTCTGCAATATAATTTAAGACCTTTTGAAGTGCTAATAAACATATAAACATTTACAAGGGCTGTAAATGGGAATGACAATATATTTTTGTATATTTTATCTGGTATAAAAGGATTCAACAGGGGTTTCAATCTGATGGTCATTATTACAGTGATTCAGAATTGCACCTAAA
The DNA here is from genome assembly GCF_001715985.3 of Manacus vitellinus. Lineage (NCBI taxonomy): Eukaryota > Metazoa > Chordata > Aves > Passeriformes > Pipridae > Manacus > Manacus vitellinus. The sequence goes on along the minus strand of NW_021939632.1, from coordinate 14,305,630 downwards.
AGCAATGACATGGTAGGAGGGCTTAAGAGAAATCACATCTACACAGCCTTATTCCACCTCACACAGTGATCAGTGACAGAGTCATAAAATTTTGCTACTAAAATTCAGAATAAACTGGGAGATTGAGACGCAAATCGATTGTAGGGATGACACACAAGAACATGCACCAGGAAAGTTTGCTGAAGAGAGACATGAGGAAGGATAAGGCCTTTCCACTCAGCTTGTTATTTTTCAGTATTTTCAGTGGCTTAAGGGGTGTCTGAAGTGCCACTGTTTGTCACCTTAAAATAAGGATAACAACAAAGAAAGGGAAACTCACAGAATTAAAACTAACTGGATCTTCTGCAAGAAGTCTGCCTCATTGGCAATAGTGAATATCACAAATAATGTCATAGTAAATTATCTGAAACAGAGTGAATAATTATTGATTATGATTATGATATTGATATTGATATTGATTATTGAAACAGAGTGAATAATTATTGATTATGAACTTTTCAGTCACAATGCCATTACTTAGCAAAGAACATTTCATAGCAAGACTCTATCAAAACACTTATACACTTTCATCAGTACATATCACATCAAGAGAAAAGCTGCATTATTGAAGTGAAAAATCTAGTTCCTACATAAGTTTCTCCACTGCCAGTGGCCAGGAAGATTACTTTAGAAGATAACACTGTCATAAACAGTGTTCACAAAATCTGCATCCATTCTTACAATATGATGTGACTAATATACCTGCATGAAAGCAGCAGTCACTGTGTTGCTATGCTGACAGACATGGCTCGTTCTGATGTATTTTTGGCTACTGAGGATAAAATGCTGTTTCATACTTGTTTAAAATCTCCTCTACTAGACAGAGCATCACTTGTTAAAATTAGAAATGTTTGACAAAGCAAAACAAGAGGGAAAAACCTAAAACCATATTACAAAAATGGTCAAAACCAATATAACAGCAGCACTAAAGGCCAGACTCTGCCCCCATTTAGTTCCATGTGTATCAAAGCAGTTGTGTTGTATTCCCTTGAAACATGGTCAATTCACACCAGCAAAACTGGGAGTGCTATCTGTCACTTCTTGGTATAATAACAATTTCGGAATCTTTCCCTGCTACTCACTTGCATGTTTTATCAGTATTAACACAGAAGGTATGAAGGAGGGATGTTAGCTATTTTCAAAGCTTTGCTCACATCTTGCCAGTTCTGTGTTTACTGTCATATTCTAAAGCTAGGCGGGGGGGGTGTATATTCTTCCTCCTTCCATGTGTTCCTGTATGAAAAAAATCTCCTTCTTGCCTATCATCACTTCATTTTTCAATGTCTCTCACACTATCTCTGTTCCTTTGCATACAAATTTGAACTAGTTATCAACTGAAGGTTTGCAGACAGCATAAAGCAACACATTCCACACACTTAGGTCCTTCCATGTCTTCCTTCTGTGTTGTATTTTGTGTCTTATAACATGGAATAATTCTTCCTTATTCTGCCAAGGTGGCTATTTGGGATGTTGGTGAACACAGTATTCCAGCTACACTGAAAATGCAGGCTACCACAGTTTGATCGCTTTTACAATAAAGCACCATTAGAGAGACAAATCATCACGGAATCGTTTGAGCAGTCAATGGAGAGCGTGACATGAAGCGGGTAAAGACAGCTGAGTGTTCCATGACCACCTTTTTATATTTTTGTGGGTCTCCAAGCACTTCACTATTTTAAATCACATGATCACCCATCCTGCAAAGCTAAATATTCTGTATTTTATTAACTGTAGTTTCATCCCTCTACTCTGTTTGCCTATGGGAAATCAGTAAATCAGAGCAGAGACTTCTGCAATTGATTACTGGGCAATAAACGGGCAGAGTGGTATACCATAAATCAAGCTGATGGTTAAAGGGCTGGACATGAATCTGATTTTTTTCTTTGATTCCTCTCTTTCAATATTTCATTTCTCAGTTCAAATTTAATCTCTCACTCAAATGAACCGGAAAGAATTTCTAGTATGGAATACTCATTGGTGAAAAGGTGTATTAGAAAGTACTGACATTTACATGAGATTTCTAATACTACTTACACATGTTGAAGCATTTAGGAGTCTCTTAGAGAAAGAAGCAAGAACATTCTCAAGTAACAAAGCAACATATATTTTCCAACAGTTTAAGGCAAGGAAAAGGTTACCTCTCTGAAATGCTACTACTGCTTTACACAGCAAAACACCACAAGATAACATCCTTTGATAAACAATGTACTTAAATTTGGCCAAATGGATAGACCAAATGAAAATCCTTACATGTTTATATTAATTAATGTATTTTTACAGTGCCTTCGTAATTCCTATTGCCGTAATCCCAGCAAATAAAATGAGGCATAAGATTATATTATACCTTGATATGAAGGTGTGATTAGATATACCTTAAAGCAACAAACTTCCATGCAAATGCATTGAGAGCTGTGGTCTCAATTCTGATGAACTTAAGCCTTATTCAGAAACCTCAGTGAGCAGTGCTACAGCACGCCCTTTCATACATTTATTTCCTACACAGCATCCCATTGAAACAGCATGTAAAATTTCTTCTATTCTGACAGATCTGTTTTTGAACTAGCTCATTAAAAACTAACATTCACAACGCTCAAAAAACAAAGTTGGTAAGAAAGCTGCTTCTCCCAAAGCTATCATTACGGAGCAGTGAAGTCTGCTGAGGGCTACAGAATGAACATTAGATGGGCAAAAGCAAGAAGTTACACTACAGTTATCAGACTACAAGATGTGTAAGTGCCACTGAATATGAATTAAAAAAAAAATTAAATATTCATTCTGACCTTACAGGGGCCAAGTCTCCCTCTGTCCAAAGTTACTGCATACCGAAGTAGTAGTTGTTCTTCATTTACTTAAGCTGAAATGTTTCTCAAGGCATGTTCAGTAACTTCTAACATAATCTTATTCCACACAAAAGGAAATTGGTTATTTGTGTGTTATCCAAGGAAGGCTGAGTAATACGCTGCGGTAGGAAAGACCTCTAAAAATAAGTCACCTCTCAGCAGATTCACTCCCTTCCTGTCTGGGTTTGAATCAGTTTGCAACTGCATGAAAGGACAAAGGTTGAGGATGAACTATGGAGAACTTTGTAATGATCACACTGCTCAAATGAATTCACTCCTACTCTGTTTAAAAGAAGCCAGCTATTAGGGGTGGAGCAAGCCAGTGGCCCAACAGGATGTGCATGACCAGAGCTCCTCATGTATAGCCTTCTGCTTTCATGTTTATTTTTGGATGTATTTTCCTTTGTGTTTTGGAACAGATTTTTGGGCAAGGTAGCTAGCGCCACAACCACACTTATCCATGCTAAAGAAGGAAAGCAAGTATTTATCAACACAAATAGTACCTTTTCCTACAGATTCACAGAGTACCTTGGAAGTCTACAGTAACCAGTAACTTTTTTTGTGTTTGTCAGTGGTCTTCAGAGACCAAAGCCAGGGACAACTGATGCACAAAGGCACATCCCAGTGACTCCCACAACCTCCTAAAGCTTCTTCATCAGAGAACAGCGTTAAGCTGTGTGAGAATCTAACCAGAGATTTCGTCACCTCTAATCTGCTGTAACAGCTGTTGACAGACAAGTCTCCAAGGATGAGTAAGTGTAGAAGCTCAACAATGTGCCCAAACAGGATGCTACTGCAACAGCCACGGCCACTAGAGACAAGACTGCCCTTTTAACTGCTAATTATTGTTCTCAGGACAGTATCATTGGTTTTGACCAGCATTCCCTGACTGTTAGAATTGAAGGTCATAGGAAATCTTTCTGTACTTAAAGGACTGATTGAATATGGTGCTCTGTGTATTACAGAAGACATCTTACTATATTTTTTATAAAGAATAGCCTCCCTTTTCCTCAAAGAGTATTTAAATTTACAAAACTGATAGAAGAATACTGATAAAAAAAAAGAAAAAAGTCGGTTTAGTAGTAGCTATCTCTCTTTTTCACATATAGACTCAATTGCAATAGTACTCTAAGAAAGTAACTTTGCTGTATATTGTGTATTAAATATGTCAATAAACCACATCTGATCTGTGATTCATTCTGCCAATACAATAGTTTCTTAGAGAAATACAGCTAATACAGGATAAGCTACTTTTCAATTTAAACAAAACTCAGGTGGTCTGCAAATTCACATTTTGAAGTTTCAGAGATTCTGAAAATTCTTTCTAAACTTAGAAGTAATTAAAATAGTTATTATACCTTTCTCTCGCTTAAAATCTAGTTTCAGCATATACTAAAAGTTTTATAATCAATATAAAAGAATATTTATTTGTCTTTCAAAGAACTGCATAGATTTGAGGTAGAAAAATATGTGTTGCAAATGTGAATACTATCAGTAGGTTTTAGTACTAAAAACTTTTTACTATAAAGGAAGATAGTTCATAGCTCTTAGCCCTAGCATTTCAGATTAGCTGCACAATACATAAATGTCAATACTGAATCAAGGAATGCTGGTTCATGTTTCAAAATTAAATTCACAACTTAAAAATAAGAAAGAATATTAAAAATCACAGTATTGGGGTTTCCATGCTCTGTAGGTCAAAAAACTTTAACTGGCCAACAGAGTTATAATTTGTTCTTTGCCTCAAAAGAGTGAAAAAAGTAAATTTCCACAAAAGTAAATTTCCTGGGGAAAAGCACACAAACAAATGAAAAAATCATGTATAACATGTATTTTTTCCCTTTTGTTAGTAATCATAAAAATCCTACATACATAAATCTGTAACCATTTTAAGAATTCCAACCTCACAATTTATTTAGGTTGTTCTTATAATACAGTATTACATTGCTTTGGAATTATTCAACAATATATTTTCTGGATAAACAACTTCTCTCATGAATTGAATTTTCATTATCTGGAGAGTTGAAATTTGCATGCAGTAGATTTTAGTTTATACCATATCTGGGTTGTAATGACACTGACATTGTTGCCTTTTCCCATTTTTCCATGGTACCACTGATATTAAGTATCTATTATCTATTCTTGACTTTGTGTGTGTTTTCATTAAAACCAAATTAAAACAAATCTGAATGGCATGTCATTGTATCAATAACAATTTCCCCATATAGACTGTCACAGCAAAGATGAAACTTAGGATAAGGCAGAGAGAACAAAGCAGCATCCATAACATAAAAAAAGTCTCCCTTTAGAAAAGTATTTACTTTTCTTCAGGTAACAATAACATTAATAATAATATACTACTGTTACTATTGATAGCATATTTTGGGGGAATTTTCTTAAATAATTTTCTGTCTATTTTAAACATTTTCTGTTTATCTGCAATTTATGCAGTCTCTGGGATTAGCAGATTGTAAGGAAATAAATACTGCCTTGAAAAAAATGAAAAACTTAATTCTACCTCAGACTAGTCAGCAAAGCTGTATTTCATGACATAATTTTCTACCGAGAGCACAGGGATAGCCTCCTTGAAAGAAAGCACACCAAAATATATCAAAAGTTCCCTGTAAAACGGCACAAAAGGCAAAGAAGCACCACAAATCTAAACTGTGGTCTGTGACTGACACCTGCAGCATTTGTGACATGTTCTACTGCACAATTTCATAAAAGCTGCAACATACAAGATGTGTGCTAAAGCTTTTTATGATCACTCTCAATACTTCCAACACACATGACCTTTCCCAAAAGCATCTATCATAAAAACACTCACCAAAATCAGCAAAATTGCTAGAAACAACACTGTACTGATGATTAAAGAGCAAATTATGTTGGTATTTTTGTTTTAAAACAACTTCAAAAATTTTAAGAAGGGAACTTAACCTCCACTCCCCCAATAATCCTGATAGGAAAACAACAGTCTCTGAATGCTAAGCAGGAAATTCATATACATAGGAGAAATGACTGTGCTTATACCAATTAAAAGTGATTTTTATTAAAAAAAAAAATGCTAGGGGATTTATTCTCCTCCATCATTATCTTGTAAAGCACTATCTTCATTAACAAATTTCTGACCACTGGCAAGTGCTGCATATGTTAAAACTGAGGAGACCACTGGTATATTTAATCTTTTAATGCCAAGGCCTAAAACTATAATGCAGTTGCTGTAGAGAAGAAAGATTATGAACTGCAGAAAAATATTGCCTTGTCAAATTCTTCAAATTTGCTACAAGACCTTACCAGCATTTTATTTTAACCGTAGAACTTGCAAAAAAACCCAGTACAAATCATGGCTATGCAATTCAAAGAATGATATCTAATTAGAGCATTAACGGCAACATGCTTCATTCACTCAGAGGTCCTTCACACTTGGTCATGCTACACCATCAATTGTGCTCCAGGTAACATATTTGCAGACAGGTGATGGAAGTGCTGTTTCCTCTATTAGTATTTAGTTGCAGATTTGATTTTTTTTCTGATACTGACTTTAGTACTGCTTTAGGACAATTATTTGCAGTATAATACTGCTCTTTCTCAAGAAAAGAAAGCAAAAAAAAAATCCATCTGTCTGCCCTCAGGAGAGAAGCTGAACTAAAATGCTACAACCAGCATCTATTTCTTAAATATAGTTAGTGTCCCTAGGCCTGCAAGTTTAGGACACTGTCACACCATCTGACAGCTCTACACAACACCTACACTTGTACAGTCACCATCTAAAACAAGCTGGCACTACAAACTGGCAATAGTGTAGGCCAGGCCAAAAGGAACCAGAACACTTTTCCAACCAAATGTAATGCTCACAAAAATGCAGACAGACTCAAGTTCAGTAACTTTCCACAGTAACATGTTAATGAAGTCTTCTCTGAGTGGGTACCAAAGTACACGCAGATTATAGAATGAAGAACCTCAGCACTATGTTCTCCACAAAGGAAAGTTTTAAAGGAATTCACATGTAATCAGTAAGTTAATTTTTAAGTGATCTTGATCCATCTGCAAATTCTAAACCCCTTACAGCTGGTGATGAGACAAGAGTAAAGGAGAATAATTTAAAATTTCAGAGTATATTAAGGATAGACTCTCCTCATAAATGTTGGCAATAAAAGCAAGTTTAAGGCTAAGAAAGCAACACCTGCCATATACAAATAAATTCTACCAGAAATTTCACGTAAGTTATTTCATTAGAAGAGGCCTACAAGAAATACAGGAATATGCAATCATGCAGAATATTAAGCACTAAAGAGAAGTAAAAACTTTTTTTCCAAACTAATTTAAAAGAATTATACTTTACTCATGGTATAAATGTGCTTTTACTTCATTACAAATGCTTAACCTTTTATGTTATTTTTTTCTGCATTAACTGCAAATAAATCTGAATTTACCTCCCAAAGTGCTTTGAAGTCCTTCTGCTCAATTCGAAGGAGCTCACTATATTCTCTGGTAACGATGGTAGCATGGCGAGGAGTGTTATCCAGAATGGACTCTCCAAAAGCAGTTCCTATTCCCAGAGTGCATATTGTCACAGCATCCTTTAAACAAACAAAAAAAAAAGGACAGACATCAAATAATCTGAGATGTTTTAAGAGTCTTTGTGTCACATTTTCTAATAGCACTGCCTTAAGATTCTTCATCAATCTGCTTTAAAAGAAAATTAATTAAAGTGCCAACAAAAAAAAAAAAATCACATGCTGATTAACAACATGGGAAGCATTAATGTGGAAACAAGCAGGATTTCTGTTCTCTATATCCATCAGCTGAATTAGACATTTCCCTCTGCAAAGCTGAGAACACAAGAGTCACCTTCACGTTTGGAAGAAAGCACGACCTCCGTTCATCGACATCTCAACACTGCTGTGATGATGAGATCTTTAGAAATCTCAGAGGTGATGAGAAGGTAACTAGAGTCAGAAACACAATCTTGGAATATAAATTTCTGTCCTACATAGGCTACCCTCATCAAAAAGAAAATTTGCCTGTTATGTTTCCTCAGTAAACATACTTTTCAGTTACAATATCCTCTTATATTTATAATTCGTTTCCTTGTTGTACAAGGTCTGTGAGCAATGCAGTTGAACAGTTTAACCAACTCTCTCGGCCCTTCTGTTGAAAATGCCAGTAAATTTCTCAGTTGCTAATGGATATTTGCCAATTAAGTACCAGATCAAAAAAATTATTATTGTCACATAAATCAGGGATTTCAAGGAAACTATTTAAGTCCAAATAACCTCTATCCAGTATTCAGAAGGGTCCCAAACAAGCAGTAAAGTCCACTTCAAAAGAGTCTATATGAGCACATATCATTCATGTGATTGAAAGGTGTCTAAATGAATCTCCCTTGACCAGGAACTCTTCTGTAATGGTTCCAATAAAAATTATGAGCTACTGCAGACAAAAAATTAAGACTACTAGCAACTAAAGAACTTGCTGAATCAAAATTTTTAGACACATGTTCTATTCTAGGCTTACAAGTTGCTATGCTCCTGAGCACAAGCTTGAAGCTGAACACTTACATATGTCTTTTTCTAAGATGGGTCTTAATTGACTGTCTGTTAAGTAATTTTCAAAAATAGCAACAGTATTAAGAAATTAAAATCATAAAAACTGCATTTGACAAAGGAAATCGTGTGCACACAAATACACATAAATACATAAAAATACATGCTAACTTTACTTGATACAACCTGAGAAATTTAGTTTAATTCCAAAATATAGAATTCATGCAATGCCTACAAAAATCAAAATGGAAACTTTTGTTATCCTTTTGGTAGATAATCCAAGAGAGACACATGAGCATATTTCAGCATCATTTGCTGTGTTTAAAATTGCACTGTTTTCCTTTCATGCATCTAATATGTTGTAATAGGCAAATGTTATTAAGATCAAGTTAGTAGCTTTATAATTGCAATACAAAGACAAAAGCCCATAATAGTCCAGTTCCCTGAACCACAGCAAATTGCTCTTACACAGATGTTACCATATAAAATTATATGTTCAGGAAAACAAAATCAATTACGTCTTAGAAAAGATCTAGGAAGAACTTAACAACTGTCAGAAATAAATTTTCAAGGAAGGCAAATAAGAACAGGTTTTGTTAACAGAAAGAATATTTGGGAATGAGCACCCAGGCAGCTAAATAGAGGTCTCTGCAAACAGACTATAGGTTATACACTGAAGTTCTGCCTTAACAAGCTCACCTTTCCAGGATGAAACACTATATGCATGCTACCACGCTCACAACTGCACTCAAAAGAGCTACAAAGAAAATGTGCCTACTGCTCACACAAAATTTGATCTCCAAATGTCCAATACATTCTTCTCAACTCTATTTAGAAAGCTCAGATAAAAGAACTCTCTTAAGGGCAGGACAACCAAACAGCCTGGCATAAAAGAAACTTTTCCATTAGGTGGATCATAAACAGCGTTTACATTTTCCAACTGTTTTCTCACTCCCTCCCCCTCCTTCCAAAAAAATAGAACTCATTTGGAACACTTCATCTTTTTTTGACTGTTTACAACTCTGATGAGGCAGCCATTCAGCTGGAGAAATAAATTAACACTGTGGGGTGTTAGGTCAAGAGGCTGGAATGGTCTATCTACATTCATTAAATGAAAGTCCAAGCTTCTATGAAGTTCTTTCAGGTTTTTTCCCCAGCCATCACTGTTCTCCATAGAGATGCAGTTTCATATCTAGCTAGGGCGAAGGACCTTATGTCTTCTTCAAGACTTCAGAGCCCCATTTTCTCGCTGCCCCTTATTCATACATCTCCAGCCTCCTGGGGAATCAGGTGTGCTTTCTATTACACCTGTTAACCTTGCACTCAAGAATCTCCCGCTGTTCAGTGTAGACTTCAGGAGGATTGCTGGCAGCTCAAAACTCAGTTTGCCATTCCCCTCTGCAATCCCAGAAGCAGCAGGGGGTTCTAGCTGCTGGTAACCAGCTAACATTCAAACAGCTATTTAAAAGGCAGTATTAGAGACTTAAAAAAGGTGAGATTGTTTCCATTGGTGTCCTCTGAAGACACTATAAAATGGTAGCGTTCAGAGGCTGTTTGTGTATTCAGTTGCACTGACTGTTACTGCCAAGTGAGACACATGCAGTGAAAGATTTGTTAAACCTCCCTGTCATCCCCCCTCAATCTAAAACATTACTGAATTCGTAAGATGATTCTACGGAATGGATGAAAATCAGAAACAAGGCTCTACCTTATTCCCTCCCCCACCATCACAAGGGTCATCCCCACATGCTCCTCCCTGACTTGTGACACCTTCTGTTTTTCAACCTGGCAACCAGAATTTTTGTACTGTGTGTAAATAAAATCATGGTGTCTGAAAGAGAAATTAAGAAAATAGGGAAAAAATTACAAGATTCCAGGCTCAAAGGGACTAAGGACATTTCTTTGCAATTTTAGTTTATTCAACACTTTGAGTTTATAAGGGAGTTGATGTAGCTAGTTTATTTTTAATTTCATCATTTTCCCATACTTTGCATCTTTATCTCACCTTTGCACCTGTCCCTCTAGGACACCATACCATCTCCATGTTTAATTAGAGATTTGCAAAAGCTGGCATTTTGAGAAGTTTGCTTATTATTACTTTGACACAGTTCAGTTTGTCCTCAGCAAAAATTTCCTTTGATAATGAGAAACCAAGGATATACATGAAAGGAAACTATCTAAGAAGTGCTTTTTCTGTTCCATTACCTTTACTGGAGTGATTCAGCAATTCATATAAAATTCTTATCAAACTACTTCTAAGAATAACAGAAATACCTTCCCACATTAAACTGCGGCCTGTAAACATATTTTAGGCCATCCTTTTTACACAAGACAAAGTGATTTGCTCAAAGGAGGCATTATGCTTCTAGAAAGACTGTGACCAGCTTTTCTTCTAGTACCTAATTAAAATATTTATGGTTCAGATTACTTGTACTGTAATAACACATTCATTATTCCCATTTCTTTCTGTCTGATCTTCTAAAAACCACCTGCAATGCCTTGGACTTTGTCCTAGGTCACCTGGCAGAGAGAAGTGAATTGATTTTTCTGTATTAACTTTCAATAAGCTAAGTTAAAAACCATGACATTGTGGAGCTGAGCATGAGCCAATACACCCTGCTTCGCAGCTGAGTATTAGTCCAGCTAATCTCTGTGTTACAATGGGTAGAGCAGTTTTCATGCTGAAACTAAACACTTTAAAGCAAGCTTGGGCATATTTACACTACACTACAAACTACAGTGCAAACCTATATTGCAACTTCACATAGGTTATCTCCAAAATACATTATGGCTATTTACACACATACATAATGGTATTTACATACAGAAAGCAGTATTGCAAGAACTGTCCTGTTTAAATCCCTTCCCCTGTTGCCACTTCATCTTATCATATACCTCCTTTGCCCTCAGTTTCAAACAGCTGAGAAATTCTTCTAGCTCTTATGTGGACATGAACCTCTTTCTTCACAATCATTCTTCTCAGCAACCCCACTAACTTTTCATTCCCAGCCCTCTGCCTCTTCTTACAGCTGACACTGCTGTACCATCCAAACACTCATAGCTCCTCCTTTAAAGCTTTTCTAAAAGAGGCTAGTTGTTTGTTAAGTCAATGCCCTGTGCTCAGTTTGGTCTGTTTTTAAAAATCGATCAGCTTAAAAAAACTCCACCAAAACACAGGCAAGATAAGCTGGTAATAGGCCCCAGCACACACTATGATTCAGCTGGCAAACTACAGGAAAACTGCAGATCAAATTGCTATTTGGTCTTTGCCTTTCTTCTCTTCATTCCTTCACATTTCATCAGATAGGAATATAAACCTGAGTCATCTGGGGTAAAAGGCCCTGAATCTAATTCAGTAAATCACAATGTTGCAGAATCTGACAGTGATGTAACACTGATGCTTCTATCATAAAGCATTTATTCCCAGCCTTATTCTGAAACATTGCCAACAGTCATCCTTTGACTCTGTTCATTTTCAAAACAGAGTTCAAAAATCAAACATACACAAGGCAGTCAGCAGTATTTTTAAGACAACACCTAACCAGGAATATCTCTAAGAGAAACTTTTATTACTATGTATCTCTGTCATAACATTGGATATCAAATAAAAACTCAAGTCAGAACCTGTTCATAACTGAGGGTAAAGACATTTTTCTGAGAGATTCTACAGAGGCTACATTTTCTGTTTATTTTGAAGGTGACTTAACTATGTCTTTCTGTGATTTTTAAATACTATATTTATCAGGGTGTTTGTTACAAACAAGTTAAGCCAAGACCAAAACAGCTCATTACAGTTACCTCTGCAATTCACAGTGGGACATTTTTACCTCAAAAAAGTCCTCTTCAGTCTCTTCTTGGTTGTTGAACACTCAGAAAATTCCTAAATAGTTTGCACAAAAAGCAGACCAGACACTGCTCAGGATGTATTGGATGGATAGTCCTATCAGATCTCTGTATCCATTCCAGTGGCAAATGAAATTACCAGCAGCACTAGCATATTTTACCTCAGTGGAACAGAACGAAAAGCAACAGAGACATTTTTTCTGGCCAAACTCTTTAAAACAGGTATATGGCAAATAGACGAATATGATTTTCGGAATAGCCATTTCAGTATCAAGCGCTGTAGGCACTCGGTTTGTTATGTGTTATAACACTGCCCTCTTGTGACAGAACACAGTTTTGCAAGCAAGCAGAAAGGATTTTTCCAAATCAGTATGAAAGCAAGAATTTATGAGGTGCTAAATACGTGTGTTTGTCTCTACTAAAGCACTAAATCAGTAGATGCAATGGTTCCTGTTATCATAATATCAAATAATAGCTAATGTCAATATTTCTGTTTATATGAATTCTCAACTTGATCCTAATCAGTCTGTGAGAAATATGAGTAAGATAAAATGTGCAGCAAAACGCGTGGGAATTAATACCTCACTAGCTACACTGAAGTCCTGATCCATTAGTGCATTAGGATATCATTTCTAGTGCAAGACATGTAACTACATGATTCTGGAGGAACAAAGGCCATTAAGACATTCTTAGTAGGCACTAAATAAACTGCACTTCTTGTGGGAGAAAGCTTCCAAACACCAAAGGTGACTGCATAATGAGTTAGCACATGGTAGCTGTTACACAACGCATTAATTCCCAGCCTTGATGACACTTAAGTTCCCCAGGTAGACAGATAAACACCCAGTAAAACTGGGACTCATATTTTAAATCAAGAGACCTGATTTTCCCTATTTACATTAACACTGTAGGCATCATCATATAATCATAGGATAATTCAAGCTGCAAGAAAACTCAGGAGGTCATCTAATACAACCTCCTGTTCATCTTAAGTATTAAAAGATGTCATGATGTCTAAAGACATTTCAACCATATCACACTTTGTATTTAAAAGTTAGGTTCTCTCCTGAAAAGATGGTACTTTCACATGAGACTACAAACTTTCAAACTCAGGTAAACTTCTGTATCTCTTCTGCTCTGCCGGAAATTTCTCAGTAGCACAAGTGCCATTTATATTATAGTAACAGCAGAGTAATTAGTCTTTGCCTTGACTTTACAAAGGAAGTTTTGGTTCCTGGGTGATGTTATTGGAAAATGTGCTCCAGGGAAGGTTACAAGCACCCCTATATCTTAAGCACTGGTCATCCATTCTCAGCTGGGAGCACATTCCTGGCAACCGAGTCTGTCAGGGCTGCCCTGACAGCAATACAACACTGTATTTCCTCCACCATCTGGGTTTGTAGTGAGCACAGCAGGTAGGCAGTGCTAGCAAGTACATCAAGATAAAGAATGACCAGCACCATGCCAACAACGAAGTACAGATGAGACTGGAATGGGCATCCAGGAGCTACAGGCAAGAGAATGAGCAGGAGACCAAGAATGGAGGGACATGGTATAATCACCAAGCTGGAGCAAAAGCAGAGAAAATACTGGACATAAATAGTATTTAGGAGTCCCCAAACATCAAACTTATCCAGATAGGAATGGTAAATGCATGAGCTGGTGTCCTTTTGGCAGTGAGGCTGTGTCCTATGGCAACCAGGTAGTGGTAAGAATTCAGTTCATTGCTTCAGTGAGAAGGAAATGTGAGGTTAAGAAATTATTGCAGAGTAATTCCTAGGACTAGAACTACATGAACTGTAGTTCTGTAGTTTCATATTGGCAGGAAAAAGATTTGAACCTGAACAAGCAGAAAAAAATATTTACATTTTATTCATTTAAAAACTGAAGTGTTCCATACTCCATCTAATAGAACAAATCAATACTCCAAACAGATTCTTAATTTAACTCCCAGATCCAGGTTGTGCAGATGTATTCCTTTCTGATTCAGTAAAGAGCATTGATCCTTAACAATAGTGCAGTGCCATCTTTTGGCAAACACCAGAAATATTCCTAATTGCTTCAGACCTGCACAGAAAAGGGCCTCATAAGAGCCCAGTACTGTTCCAAATTGTGACTACACCAATGACAGCCAGGCCATGCCAAGAATTGCTCAAATGAGGCTAATTATACTCACAATCAATTTCTACTTAGAACAGTGAAGAGATTGCTAAAAATAATTATATGAAGGAAGTTCCTCTTTTATCTATCGTCATACTGCAAGAAGTAGAAAGACCCAGCACTCACACGCTGCCTTGACTTGCATTCTGACCCAATCTCCCTGGTGATGTGATGCTCAACAAAGTGAAAAAATCCAATTTCTGCTATGAGCAAGAAACCTTCCTCAATCAGTCAAACTTTGCACAAAGAATACACCTGCTACATATGCTGTATTCAGTCAAGGTGGGAAAAATGGGTGGTGTTATACATCAGGTCCTGGGTACCTAATACCACTCCTGTGAAGGCACAGTAAATCCCATGTCAGAGGTATAACTCCATGCTGAGCCACATGATGGGACAATCACAGATCTCAAACACAGGAGCAGGGAATGGGACATGATGCCTTCCCAGAAGACTAAGCTCACAGCAAGAAGTGCTTGACTTGTCAGCATGACGTTTGACAACATGGGTGGCAGACTCTCTGTCAGTGAAGTAGCTCATCCTTTTGGATTTTTATTCGTTCTAAATTTTGTAAATCTAGGAGCACCAAGGTACTGAGAAACCATTTGGAATTAGGGGAGAATTCTACTTGTTTTTCTATTTCTTAACACTGAATAAGTATTACCTCCAGGCTTCTGGTCTAACATGGCAGCAGTTCCAATACTCTGCTATTAGATACCTCCCCATTCTTGCAGTGGAGACTGCATTACGCTGTTATCAGACTGCACTGTTAGTGGGTTCGGTTTGAACTTTCTGAACAAGAACTGAATTCAAATATTTCTAGGGACTGAATTAACAACTCTTAGATCTTTAGCTTAATTTCATATGACCCCTTTCCAGAGCATTACATTTCAGTTTTCTTGAAATCAATGGTATGATTTGCCTCCATAAACAAAGACAAATGAGACTAAAAGACACTCAGAGAAATATGCTTTTGATATGACAAAATATCTGTACGATGTATGTTGTTACCGACCTCACTGTAAGTCATATTCTTTCTTTGTACTACTGACTGGATGGTTTCAATGAAAAATCTATTTTACCTGGTGGTTGCTTGTATCAGAAACCTTCACATCCAGTGATCCTGTCAGAACGGCATACCAGTTCGTCCCAATATCACCCTGACGGAATACTGGAAAGATGAAATTTTGTAAATAAGAGCTACCTCTTTTAGTTTAGCAACATTAACAAATATTTTTCCCACATATTACTGCAATTCTGCAGTCACTGCTGGCACTATATAGTTTACCATATCAGACTATTTATTTACTATTAGAACAATATTTCCAATGACACTAGAAAGCACATATTTAGTAAACTGGTCAATACACTGTGGAAACAATGGAAGCTTGTAGAACTGCTTCACACTTCTCCCCAGTTTGCTTCTTTTTTAATGTTCTCTTAGTTAATAAACCAACAGAACAAACAAAACAAAACAAAAAGGTTTTCTGATCAATGTCCCTTTGAAATTCATAATCTTCCAGTGCAGACACAGCTACCGCTGACTTCAGTAAGAGTTCTGGCAAAACAGTAACTGCAGGACTTTGATGTCCAGGCATTCCAACTGTGTGATTACAGACCACTGAAATTCCTATTACTCTAACCAAACCTCAGAGCTGTATGCCAGATTTACCTGAGGTGTATCTGAGACTCTACTAATACCACAGATTGTCATCAGCTATTTCCCTGGTAGATTCCCACCACAGGACCACCACTTATTTCCATCTCAGCTTCACAGACCCAAGCACAGCTGTCCACATGCACCTGGTACATGTGCTGCCAGGGCAGGCACAGAGCACCCTGCAGCAATATGCAGCTCTGCAAGTCTGGCTTGTGCTATCCAGAGTGACTGGAAAGCACACACTGTTAGTGATATGCCTAGGTGATACACCTTTGCCCCTGACAGCACAAAGCACCCACAAAAGAGATCAATAATACATTTACAGGGGAAGAATGAGGCTTAAGTCCAATGAATTGCTTGTAATCTTTCAACAAAACAGTGGTAGAGTCCTAGGTCCAACTGTGTGCCTTGTTACCATAGATTCAATACACATTGCATTTGTAGAGCAAGCAGCACTTTAGCCCTGCCTTGCCCCATGACTACAACTGTAAACATTTCATGGCCGTTTCTCATCAATCTCATAAAGACATTCACAGCCTAACCTCAATTTTATCTACATAAAATAGATAAATATAGGAAGCTCCCTTACATGTGATTCCTTTTTCCAGATTTTCATAATATCCACAAAGACATATCTGCTGGAGAAGGTTTGGATGAAATTTCTCAAAAGCTTTCACTTCTTTCAGTCGTGTGAATATTATATCTACATCTTCACTAGAACGTTCCAAAGGTCTGCAAGAAAACAAAGGACAAAATTCTCAAGCACTTTATCAGAGAAGCATCCCCACCTGCATGCACTGAACTTACAAATGTTTGCATTAAATGTCACACTACAATATAAACCAACTAAAATGCATTTCACAGATATATAATGAAACCCTTTCAACACATCCTAACAAGTGACCTTTATCAACTTGAGCATGATTCTTATCATTTCAACACAGTCAATATCCAGAAGCCCATTTAGCACCAAAGTTCTGCTGTAACAGTCACTGTAAAAGTATATATAATGATACAGTCCTTATCCTAAAGATCTTACAATGATATATAGTTTTAGGTTTGTAAGGGAACATGAACAAACAGATGTTCAAACATACAAGAGGTCTGTGGAATCAGTGCCCAAAACAGAAGTTTTCTATCTGGCTAATGAAAAGCTTTAGATAAAAACAGTAACTCCTATATTCAAGCTTCTCTTCTGCATTTGACTGAGTATAAACTGACTTTATTGTTCTGTTTTCTCACTTGAAAGCAAGAAAGACAACTTCCACAAAGTTTCTGCCTCTTAGTGTTGGACAAATTAAATATGCAAGCAAGAATCTTAACTCTTCCTTGGTAACAGTAAAACATCTTAATTCAAAGGTTTAAAATATTTAAAACCTATTACAGCAACACCTGTAAAAAAAACAAGATTTCAAGAAAAATTGTAGAACTCCCTCCAACACAGAAGCATGTGGACCAGCAGTTCCGCAGGTTCAGAAAATTACTACATATTTATGAAACTAAAGTGAATTAGCTCTATAACATACATTCTAAATGTGATTACCAAATGTTATGAATCAGCAGGTAAGCCAATCACTAGTAGAAAGAAGCCAACCACTAGCATTAGAAAGAATTGTTTATAATAGACTAAATGCCTACCACCACACACAGAAAGAAACATAGCACTTTCCTAGGAGAACATGCTGGATCAGATGCACAAATCATTTATGTATAAAGCTGTACCACAAAGACAGACAGTTGTCAGTGATCATTAGACCTATCACTCACTCAAACACTGCTAGTTAATTTTACTGACAAAAATGTCCTTTTAGCCAGTGGATGAGCCTATAATGAACAGAAATCAGGGAGCTACAATGAACAGAGACTAAGTTCACAAATACATCTTTATCACCTTATTGCTACACCCACAGAGTAAGCACTCCTTTTAATAAGATTTTTTTTTAAGATTCCTCTTTGAAATCAAAGACTTAAGGAATCCCAAGCTCTGTCTCAGGGAAGAAACTCAGATCCTACTCACATTGAATCTCTGTCTCTCATCTTCCTTATTAAATTACATCTAGGAGGGATTAAATCTCTATCCTCATTTATACTCCAATTTACCCTTATTAACTACAGATGAGAATAATAATTCTCTGGTGTGTGCAGTTGCTTCTACATCACAGTGACATCCTCTTACCACTTCAAATCACAATCAACTACAACAGCTCTCTTTTGAAATATTTCAAGTAAGATTTTCACCCATTCCTTCTTTTTGACTATGCACTAGCTGACAAGTACTAATAAGCATTAACTCTCTTGTCAAAATCCTTTTAAGAAGATTAGGAGGTGCAGCTTGCTAACAGATTTAAAATCCACTTATACAAGATCCCTACCCAAACTACACTAGCACTTGAATCACTAACTCCCTTAATTTATGGACTCTCAAAAATAACAGCAAGACTCAACAAGGAAAAAAAGAGATTATTCACAGAATATCCCCTTTTCCTACAAAACTTGTGTCTGAGACTGTTTCATTCCTGCAACTGCTCTCAGCTGACTCCATTCAAGTCAGTCAGTTCATCTGCATAGAATTGACTGTAGGATCTCAAGTGTTTAGTGGTCTTAATAGTTTGATGCAGTGAGATGGGGGAAAAGGAAGCAGGGTTAGCAAACAACATGCATCAGGTTAATCAGCACTGTTGTCTCAGTGCTCTTTCTGAAATATGAGTGCAGAAACCTCTTCCACTTTTGACTCTATCAAAAGGACAAGATTGGGGGGATTTAATTCATAGGCTGTGTAGCATTTTTTCCTGAGTTGCTCCAGGGACACAGTTTCCATTTAGTTCAGAAGAAGGTGAGAGCAGGGCTCACTTCCACTGATGTGGCAAGAAGTGTCTTGTGCTAGGCAGATGACTGCAGGAAAACCTCTTTCTTCTGATGGAACTGCCTTATGATCCCAGTAAAGTGAGTTATTATGGAAGGACAAGCCTTCTCATAGGTAGCTGAGTCATGTTTTTTAGTTTTAAACATCAGCACAGGAGTGGGAAACCAAACTCCGTATTTATTTGGAAAGACAAATTGAAGTTCAGTGCTCCTAGTGGTTTACTTCAGCAGGCAACTGAGTTACAGCCCTTCATGTTAGCAGCAGTTACTTCCACTTGGAGGATGTGAAGTGGGCATTTGAAGAGGGGCACACAGACGTGCTCTAAACAAAAAAAGGAACACAAACTATTAAGAAATACACTTAGTAATAATCCCAAAATTGTTATATTCCTTACAATGCTTCTTAGTAGTTCATTACTACTAAGTAAGGCATTTGTTCCAACAGCCTTTCTTCAAAACATATTGGGTTTAATATCACTGTGTGAAAATATATTTCCACAAATATTTTTACTGGGAGGGCATATATTTTAATCCAGCACATTTAGTATCAAAGCTAGAATTTGGGACAGGCTTTCAGTGAATGATTTAACCATTAATCTATCTTAGAAAAGGTACATTGTCCTCCAGCTGTGTTTTACAAAAAACCCCCCCCACACACACACAAAAACACACTCCAAAAAAACCACAACAAAACCAACCAACCAAACAAAAACAACAACAAAAACTCACCAAAAAAAAAAAACAAACACGAAAAACAACAACAAAACCAAAACAGTAAAAACAGCAACCAGCAAGGAAACAGGCAAGAAATATTAATGGTACCCCAGAATAACAACTTATTCATGTCTCTCAAATGAGACACACAGACAAACACCTAATTTAAGATTTAGCTGTTTGGTTAAGATCATGAGCTCTTATTCATAAAAATGAAAACGTCTGGCAACAAAATGCCTTTGGATTTTTTTTTAGAGCTCCTGGGAAATGTCCTCGATGTTTAGGAGTACAGAATTATTTAACAGTAGGTGTCCCAAGCTGAGGTGGCCCCTAGTCCTTACTAGCACATGAAATTTTGCCTGTGTAAAAACTTCAGACTGCAGTGTAATAATAGTATTAGTAGCACTTAAACTCATTTCTATTAAGTGTTTATAACCTATAACGAGTTTGATTTCAAAAGCATAGTATTACTTTGTGAGAGAGTATGAGAACAATAAAGCACCATGGCATCAATTAACTGCTTTGCCACAAAACTCAAGCAAACTTTGATCACTTTCTACAAACCATCTTTTAACAAAATTATCATAATTATAACTTGTCTGTATCATTAAATTAACATTAATTAATCTATTTATGATGCCAAATTTTGTTTTCTATTTCTGCAGAACAAGCTGCCTTGCCTGGAACAACATCAGAACAGGACAAAATAAATTTATTTTCTCATCACAGCTACCTTACTAAATTGCTCTAAACTTGGTTTTTGTAAAGCAGAGTTTGGAATAATATTTAAACAGCTAATATTATACTATAGTCCTTAGAACATTAATGATTCAATCTATTAATTAGAAAAGTACTGCTGATGTAGATGGAGAATTATTCAAGCTTTATTTTCACTATTGTCACACTTACAGAAGGCAGTGGTATTAATTCAGAAAGGAACCATTCCCCAAAACAGGAAGATGGGCTGCAAAAATCCCCAAGGTGAATCTCCCTATGCCTCCTACATGGCTCCAAAAGCCTCTGAAAGACTTTTCCAGATACCATATCAGAGCACCTAAGGCCACTCCTTCGTAATCACCACTGCTGTTCAATCTCACTGAGTTTAGTCCTCCTCTGCTAAACTACTGCTGGAGAGGATTTCTTTTAGTTTTGTTCTGTCATATTGATGACAATATGCTACTGAAGTGTCCCCTCACTGCTGATGCTGCAGAGTTATAACTTCACATCCATGAGCATACAAAGTTAAAAAATGCATTTCAGTGAGACTTCAGCTACCCCTGGATTTTCTGCTAAAGCTTCTGTCCTTTCCTAAGTGTACTCCTATTTCTGAAAGCTCAAGACCAATGCATGGAACAGGACCACAGATTAATCTACAAATGTGGACACCTCTATTAAATCGATTAAAATTCTTCAGCTCTCAACAGTTTGGTAGACATATGAGCCAGAGTAGAAGCACTTTAAGGCAAGGCTACTGTTCTCATAGAAAATCTATTACTCTATCCGGTGAAACACTCCTGCCCTAGGCTGCCCCCCCCCAGTTTGAAATAAATTTTACCTCCAACTGTGCTGACATCCCATTTCACTGTAGCCAAAGAGAGGAGGGCACTTCCAGTGTTGCAAAGCAGGGCTACAAAATTATCAGGAAAGAGTAATTTATTTTCACTACCCTATAAGCCTTTCTGCTTTGTTTGACCCCTGAATGCTTTATCCAGCTTTTTACTGATACCACTAATTTGTCTCTTCAGAGCATAGTAAGTATTAGGTGGTAATAATGTTTTCACACAGGACATCATCTATTTTCTCCTTCTGCTTCTTCAATACAACATCCCAGCCTACATACACAAGTGACAGCATCAACACTAGTCACACATCTCCAGTCGATTACACCAATAAGGCTTTTTTAAAGGAAATTTTGTCCCTACTTATTTGGATGTGAAGATTTCGGGCACATATTTTATAGAGATAAAACATCTTCTTGGCACCATCTGCTTGACTATCTGTAAAAGGTGATTGTAAAAAACATCTGCCAGAAGACTGATCTTCAAAAGGATATTAAGCTCAACATGACCTGGCAATGAGCACTGGCAGCCCAGAAAGCCAACCATAACCTGGGCAGCATCAAAAGAAACGTGACCAGAAGGCTGAGGGAGATGATTCTCCCCCTCTGCTCTGCTCTCATGAGACCTCCCCTGGAGAGCTGTGTTCAGCTATGGAGCCCCCAGCATAAGAAGGACGTGAACCCGTGGAGTGAGTCCAGAGGATGCCACAAAGATGACAAAAGAGGAGCACCTCTCCTATGGAAGGCTGAGAGAGTTGGGTTTGTTAAGCCTGGCTCCAGGGAGACCTTAGAGCAGCCTTCCAGTGCCTAAAGGGGCCTACAAGAAAGATGGAGAGGGACTTTGGACAAGGGCATGGAGTGACAGGACAAGGTTTTAAACTGCAAGAGAGTAGGTTGAAATTAGATATCGGAAAGAAATTCTTCACTGTGAGGGTGGTGAGGCACTGGAACAGGCTGCCCAGAGAAGTTGTGGATGCCCCATCCCCAGCAGTGTTCAAGGCCAGGTTGGATAGGGTTTTGAGCAACCTGGTCTAGTAGAGGGCATCCCTGTCCATGACAGTGCATTGAAACTAGATGATATTTAAGGTCCCTTCCAACTCAAACCATTCTATGATCCTGTTTCATATTTTTAAGTACAAACTACTCAAGCTCAAAGTTTAAATACAGATAGAGCATAATTGCTACAATCCTTCACATACAAAATTAGGGCAAAGTATTTCTGTTCATGTGTAGTATATGTAGCTTTATAAAAGAATCTATTTCGATTGTGTTAAGATTAACTACCTAAATGTTTATGTAGTACATTATTAGAGACTTGTTAACCTAGAAGAAAGGAACAAGTTGCAGGTTTTTGTTTTGCTTTTATCAAGTTAATCCAACTATAACCTATTACTTTCTCTGCTACCATATGATATGTCCTTTTTTTTAGGCTCTTCCTCATAATGGGTTTGACACTTGAGAAAGAAAAAACAGAATATATGTAGTTTTACCTTCTTTGCCAAGATGCCTCTAGAATTTTAAAATGTTTATTTCTATAATGTGTTCTATGACTTAAATTCTGCTCTAACTGAATGAAAGCACTGAATTTCCATCCCATGATCTCTTTAACTTTTTAAAATGGCAATATTTCAATTCAGACAGCAATGAAAAGCCCACAAAGGATGAGTAGATGGATGTATTTCTTCCACTGGTGAGGCTGTTTGTAGAAAACAGCTACCACACTATAACAGACAAATAAAATGAGTTCATCTCTGGGTTAAAACCAAATCATCAATGTGAAGATGCAAAGACAAACTCTATGAGCTGGAAAGTACCAGTAACCATTACCATGGACCATTTAGTGAATTTTAATAGTACTTTAAAGAATATTCAGCTGTGAAACATGAGCAAGGAGAGAGCATCAAGGAATGCCATTTAAACTAGATCATTTCTCTACGCTACTGTACTCTCTCCTGTCCCTTCCTGACATGCAGAAAAGCAATGCAGAAGGTTGCAGGAGAATACCAGTACCAATATGCCATTTTCTCTTAGTGAAAGCAGGACAATACTGAAGCAACTCTCGTCCAGGCAATGCTGTAAGGCTCTCTGACTTTTAACTTCTCCTTGAGAAAAGAAAGTTTAAGAGAGGGATACCAGTGATCTATCAAAGCACTTTAGTCCTTTAGTAAGACACTTAAATGCTAGATACAAATGAAGTTACTCTTAATCTGAAGTAGCATCCAGATAAGGTTTACTTCAATGGCAACAGAAGGTAATTAACTCCCCTCAAGAGGCACTTTTCACTTGTTACAGTAGTATTACCAAATCTGTTTTCAACACTCACATTTCAGATCTCCTCTTTCCCTTGTCATGGGAAAAGCTTCATCATGAGGCTTTCAAACAATAATCAAATTACTATTCTTTTCTTTTGATTGTCATTTTATGAGACTTTGGGATTCCAGTTCTCATTTCCTCTGACACACAGGAAATGAGATTTTATTTAAACATTGTTCCCTAGGATTCTTATGCATACAAATAATTCTGGAGTGTTTTTTTTTTTAAAAAAGGCAACACAAGTAAAATTGCTGATGCTTACTTTTCACAAGAAATACTGCAGATAATCCTGTTCTACCAGTTAAATGCAGACTGACTGGCTGCCAGCTGCAGTCAGACAAAATTTGTTATAGTTGAGTTCTGTCTTGTTCAGTGAGAACCAAAAGAACACAAATATGGGGGACTCTACCTCCTCATTATCATATTACTCAATTAACTCAGTTTGATCAGTGCACTGAAAAACTGGAGGGTTAAACAGAACAATCAAGTGCACTTTATTTCTTTATATACCCTGATCTACAAATTATGCATCCTTCCAACAGGTCAACTTTTAGATCTGTACATACAGTGGAATGGCAAAAGATAGATTTATTAAGTAATTACATTCATGAAGATTTACCTCAAGTTAAAAATACACTACGTGAACAACAGAGCTATAGTAGGAGTAGGAAAAAGATTTTTTTTACCTTCATATGCTTTTTAAAAAGACAGAATCCTTCAATAGAAATAAAAATGCACAGAAATTTTCTTTCCTTTATGAAACTTTTTACAAATCATGCATCATTGCAACCAGGATGTGACTAAACCTTGTTGAATAAAGCTTTCAACTTTCATAAACATAAACTGGAGCTCAGGACAGTTAAAATTCCATTTGACAGAAGTAAATCTAGATGAAATTGAATTAACAAGCACTGTAGTTTCATAATAAACATTAAAAGCACCTTAATATGAAGACAGACTCAGAGATACACTGCAAATGAAATTTATAATTGAACAATATGCATAAGTGATGATATCCCTTGATTCAAACTGGCCACCACTATCCACCAATACACCACAAATGCACCTTTACCCATTTAGGATCTGCACTGTTAGAGCTAATGAATATTTAAAACTTACAGCAACTATGAAATAATTTTTATAGATTTACATATATTTTGACAACTGTTGAGTTCAAAGATGAAATGAAAAGTCAGCTCAGGAAACATTCACTGAGGATATTGATAAAGTAGCAAGAATAGTAAGCGATCATGCCAAATAGAGTGCAGAAAATACAGCACAAAGTATCATTAGAATTATAAGCTTGTTAAATACAGCAAATTTTAAGATGCAGATAAAAACAGGCATCACACTGGATAAGAAAAATACTTGCATCTGAAAAATATCTGGTGAACACCTGACTTTCAGGGCATGATTTCAATTAGCTGGTTTGTAGGTTTTTATTGCTTTGCTGGAACATGGAATTCTGTTATAAAAGAAATTAAATCTGCTCAGAGTACAGGACTTTAGAGATCAAATCCTAACATGTCAGAAATAACTCAGGCAATGAGGGTTTAGTCATGTTTCCAGTATCACTTGAAAGAGAAAACCTACAGTTGCACAAGTAGCACACCAATCACCCACTTCACAAGACTACCAATTAAATTTGAATTTACCGTGTCCTAACAGGCATGTGCACATAGTGGCTTGCTCTGGTGGGCCATGACAACGTTTATGCACATGAATGCTACAGTAATCACTTTTTCTTCCTCTTAATACCTGTCCATAGTACAAGTGCATAACTTACTGCAATCACATGGAACAAATGGAAGCTGATACTGGAAATGTCTAAGGCTGAGAGCAGAGAATACAACAGTTTGAATTTGTTTAAAATTCAAAATCCTGCTCTCACTGTGAGTTAATCTGAATTCATATATTCCATAAAATGCACAGACATACAAGCTTGCAGCACACTGTATTAACAATTATTTTGGTTTCTCTAAGGAGATATGGAAAGGAAAAGGGCTTTTTTTATTATTCATCAAGGACTGCACCTTTCCACTGGACTGGAAAATTAACTGCATGATGTGGAAAGATAAATTTGTTATTCATCACTCTCAGAAGATTGCACCTTCAGATGAGTGCTAGAAAGCGCTTGGGCTAAGTCTATATGGCTCTGTCTCCAAGATTACACATCCACTGCAGCACCTTCTGCTGATACATCCCCACACGGACTTGATCCAAGCGTATATCAGCTTAGTCACATTCTACAGAGAGAAAACGCCAAGCACACAGACCAACAGGAACTGCAGTGTATGCCCATGACTTTGTTCCAAGCCAAACTACATGAAAATGGTGACAGTTCTATGGATTTGTCACAAATAAAAAGCAAGGGAGAAATTTATAAAGAAGTCAGTGTATGTTTTACGTAGCAATCGTATAAGAATATATTATAAAATAAAAGAGCATCGTAAAGTAACTCTAAAATACTCATAATATTGCCTGATTATAAATCTATATCCCATTATCTTTGACATATTTATAGGTTATAGATGATGACAAGCATTTTCTGTACTTATTTTACACCAATTCTTTCAGAATATCAGTTCTTCATTCTAGCTTATATACTATAGCCTATAGCCCTGTATCCTCATCAGGGGTTCCTTTTTGACTACTAAGCAAACACAAGTAACTTGCATCTCAAATACATGTTACAATGAACCAAAAAAACAAAACCTGATTCAAATGTGTTGGTGTTACATAGCTTTAGTCTGAACTTATATTCAAATCTATGGGAGCTTGGCTTAAAGTACAAATTTGAGATACTAAACAGTATACGTTATTTCTGTTTGGTTAGACATAAATGATGCAAGTCTACAAGAATAACAAGGATATAAAAGCTTAGGATGCACAATATGTCCTCAAAAAGCCCATTCCTATTTGAATAATTTATAAATTACTAGGCAAAGATCACAACACATTTAGCACGACAGGCTAGAGAAGTTACATGCTTTGCTGTGTGATCTGCTCCTCCAGTCTGCTAAGGTACTTAGGGTTACATTTAATTCAGAGAAAAACACAAGATGCTATAGGTAGGTATGAAATCCTGGGATCTCTGGCTGTTGTGAATGCTGTACGTCATTAAAAAGTTTGCATCTGAATCCAATTAAAACAATTAACTGAATTCATAAATATGATCAGGTTTAGAGAAATAAGAGTTATGTAAAAAACACTTTGTCTACCATTCAGTCCAGTTAGATGGTTTTTGGTGTTAAAGAAACCATGAGAATAGAGAAGACATTCTTCTTAAGCTAACAATACACACTTGCATAAATAAAAAACTTTTTTTAATTATGTGCAGATCAGATATACAGAAAAGTGCTAAGATGGTAGGGATGCTTCTGCTCCCTAAGAAATGAGGGGTAAGGCAACTTTTTACATCAAATATAAAAGGACTGGTTTCCTCAACAGAAAAATTATTTACATCTCCAGGTATAACCAGGATGTACAGCTGCTCACCACTGATCCTCTCTCTCTCCTGCAAAAATAAAATATTCTTGATGGAGAACAGTGTTCTGAATTTTCTGTTCCTGCTGTTCCTTGCCTTTGTGCTTGTAACTTCATCTATAAATACTGTCCTGTGTATTTGATTTTTAAGTGCTGATCTTTGGCTTTTGTGGCTAGTAACCATACTTAAAAGATGTATGGCCAAAGCACTGCTATTCCCAGCCCACAGCACCCTACACAGTAATAACATTTTTCCCAAAATATTTTGGCGTTTCTTCATTTTTATAGTGCTCTTATTCTAGATCTTAGTCGTTCCAGTTTGACACATGACTTGGGGAGCCACATGAAGAACATATACAAATACATAATTTCTGTACATGACGTAGTTTGCTATTTCCATTTAGAATTCCATTCTGTTTTTCAAATAATTATATTGGATAATCCATATTACAGGCCATTTTAATTGTCTTTGCTGAGGCTCACCTAAAATTCTAAAGCATACTAGTTTTAGAACTGTCTGCCTGCTGAAAATATACTCATTAATGAAAACATACTAAAACTATATTTATTATTTAATAAAAACACACGGTATCCTATAGAGAATTGATTCAATAAATGATCTTGTATTTACAGAACTCACACCT
Source organism: Manacus vitellinus (assembly GCF_001715985.3). Classification (NCBI taxonomy): domain Eukaryota; kingdom Metazoa; phylum Chordata; class Aves; order Passeriformes; family Pipridae; genus Manacus; species Manacus vitellinus. Next base: position 14,277,965 of record NW_021939632.1, on the reverse strand, counting down.
AGGATAGAAAATGCTACATGATGTACACAGATATATTATCTATAGAAAATAAATACTCTAGAAATACAAATATGTAAATTAATCAAAAATGTTTTATCTAACAGTACTTGCATTCCTATAGTACTTTTCCCACATGGCTTTAACTCTGTTTTTTAGATGGCAAAACAGAATAAAATGAGTAAGTGTACTTCCTATGATCACAAAGCAGAGCATAGCAGAGATCAGGAAAAAAACCCCTACAATCTCTCATGTTATGGGTTTGTCCTACATACAGACTGCCTTCTGGGAAAGGATAAGGCATAATTCTTAAAAGCACTTGGAAATGATTGTTTCCACTCAACAAATTGGTGCTACTAGGTTACTTCAAATATCAAAAAGTGAAGAAAAAGGTTTATTTTAATAGCTCTGATGAAATTCCCATTACAGAAATGGTCAGCATATTAATTTCCATACAAAATAATGACAGACAAGATTTATAAATTAAATGCCTCACATATGTTTCCTAAATACATCATCCACTCCCCAAGGCTATGCACTTCATTAGACATGAACCCTGAATTTTAGTTTACAATTTAGATCTCATGATGTATTGCATTTACAAAGACAGAAATCAAAGGATCACCTATGTTAAACGTACTGGGGCTCATCCTCTCCTTCTTCACATCCACTCAATGTCAGCTTACAGACAATTAGGCCCTCTGCCTCTATTTGGTTTCTATATGGCTAGATTACCATCAGCAGTTCTGCTCGTACATTTAGAGTACTTTCAACATTTATACACATTACTTAACCTCTAAGAGGTTAGTCTTCTCTTAAGACACGTTACAGAGGGGGAATCAATATCTGTGGTAGGGTCTAGACCAAAAGTTGATATTAACTTGCTACAGTTTGTTGCTTGGACTGTTAAGGAACACCTAATTAGAGGTGCAGCCCTACAAGACTAGGAGGTTACTTGGAAATGGAAGAAAATACGAGAAGGGGAAGGCTCCTTCTGTGTGCACATAGAAGGACATTTTGTGCTTTTATGTGCACAAAAGCTTCCCTCTACAGCAGAGCCCCAAATGGCACCACCTGTCAAAAGCTGGCTCGTGATGCTCAGTAAAGTGCCATACACCACATAAGCTTTGTTTGAATCATACAGTGTATTTATGGTCTAAATTTTTGTTAATGATTTTCCTAGACTATAGGAGACACAGTGAGTGCTCAGAAACCAAACGACTTCTGAACTAATCCAGGAATTCGTGAAGGTAGGAATAGAGCAAAAGGGCGTTCAAACCACCCACCACACAACTCGACGCTGCGAGACTTTTGGCTGCAGCACCCGAGGGAAAGCACTCCAAAGAATTTTTAATTTGTCTTTTTTAAATAATGAATTTGACGGTATTTTTAGCAGCGCGCACACCACGTCTGAGCACACGTCAGCCCATCCGTGGCTCTCACCCACGCGGTGCCGGGGGCACAACCGCGGCCCCCAGGACGCCGCAGCGAGGAGAAGCGCCCGTCGCCACCGAGGCGAAGGTCCCTCCTCGCCCGCTCGCCCTGCAAGGCGGCGAGGCGGAGGCTGCGAAGTGGCTGAGGCGAG
>NW_021939632.1:14200987-14275530 GCF_001715985.3 Manacus vitellinus | reverse complement strand
TCCGGCTTTCGCGAGCTCCCCAGTGCCCAAACACTGGTCCCTGCCCTTGCTTCACCAGACATGTCCTTGACATGTCTTTTTAATTAAAAGAGTCAGCTCAGGAGTATTTTAGCAGCACTCCAGATCCCTGTTCGTGTGTCCCCCCAGCAGTGAACACATGGTGAGCAAAAGGAAGGTGCAGTCCACGTTCCAGGATTTTTCCTGAAGGTTTCTCCAGCCTGCTGTCCATACTGTCATTGCAAATGAAATTGTGTCCTAAGGCTTCTTGTTTATTGTAGGTGAAAAATGAGCTGGGCAGTATAGCCTGTGAACAGGATTTAGCACTTGGAGGGAACCCAAGACAGAGCATGAGAAAGGTGAGTCTACTGTACAATGAGAATTATCCACACCCTCCTGTTGTCATAGTGTGGCCTGCAAAGTGCAGGGGTTTTAATGATGCTAATGTATGATATAAGAACTGATGAACAGAAGAAGGAATGCAGAGCAGCAGGTCTCCCTGTTTTGCAAATTTCTACATGAAATATTTCCTATAAAATATTTCAGGATCTAGATAATATCTTCCCAAGTAATCAGTGCACGACCATAAGCTTCTGCTTACAACTTGCCTTGAGTACCATGGGAGAAGGGTAGGAAGCTGTAGAAATCTCAGCAGGATGTTTGGGGTTTCATGTGTATGATAGCAAAGTAAAACTCAAACTCTGCCTTCCTTCAGGCTTATAACTCCTCTGCTCTTCAGTGTGGGGACAAATGATTAATTCAGATGGTGAGCATCTGCCAGTGCCTTTCACAGTTCTCCATGGGCTATCTTCTCTGCTCTCTGTTGAAATTTCTTTGGCTGTACCAAGTGTAATTTTCTTACAGACATGTGCTACTTCACATTTCACATCTGCCTTTTAATTGGCTGCATTGCTGCTACAGCTTCTTTAGCACTTTAGCAGAAATAAATGTTAACATTGGGATACTGAACAGTATGATGTAAAATCTAAGGAAATGTATCTAAAAATCCCTTTTGCTAAATAGATACTGCTAAAAAATTGGCATAGCAGAGGAGAATGCCAAAAAAGGCAATTCTTTCATTTTGCCTCCAAAAAAAAAATGGAAGTGCATGCTAGAGGAATAGAAGAGGCTGCCAGTCAGTGAGATCAAAGCTGCAGCTCTTCCTTTGCTATAGTCCATAGGGGAAAAAAAAGAGAATTTTTTGCATCTAAGCAGTCAATCTACTCGAGGAAAATCAATGCTATTCATTCGTCAATATGCAAATGTTTGGGAGCCAATAAAACAAGAGCTTAAAAGGTAAGAAACTCTAAAATTCTCAGTCAAATTAATGATTTATAACACAGTATGTACATTACAGATGAATCAATAAAGCTCACTAATTTTGTACCATTATAAAACATTCATCACTTTATTCCACATAATTACAATTTTCCTTCCAGAGCGGTCACACAAGGCAGCCCTTACTGCCCATTCTCCCCTCAGCCCAGTTTAAGCTGCAGAAGATGCATTTTCCACTTAACTGGCGTCGGGCCGGAGAAGGATCCCAGAAATATCTCCTAGCCGAAGGCCTTCGCCTTTCCTCACGGGCTGTTCCGCGGGCACGAGCAGCGCTGCCGGTGCCGCTGCCGGTGCCGCGGGTCCGGACCCAGAGCGGCGCCCGCCCCGCACCGCCCCGGCCGCCAGGGGGCGGGCGAGGCCGCGGCAGGGGCGCTGGCAGCGTCACGGCCTTGGGAAGCGGGAGGAAGGCTGGGCCGGAATATCCCTTTGGAATGCTTTACGGGGATGGGGCCTGTGAAAACCTGGGTCAGTGCTCATGGACCCACCCGTGACCGAGCAACCTGCCTGCCCTGGCACAGCCCTCTGCAGTTACCAGTGCTTTTGACTCCGAGGAATGCGAGGCCTGTTGGCACGAAGCGGATGTGGCTCAGGTGCGTGGCTGTGGGCAGACAGCACTCAGGTACCTTTTTGTGGAGTAACCATTAAACGAGAGTTTAACACTTTGTGGATTATATAAACTAGACAGGCCCAGCGTGGGAAACCCTAGTAGGAACTAGGAACCCTGGGTACATCTATACGTCATTCAGAAGTGTCCCAATTAGAGAGCAATTAGAGCAAGACAGCCAGAATTATCTCTGTATTATGAGTAATCGTGTAGCTTTCTGATTAAGACACGAGTGAAACTTCTCAGAGAAACAGAGAAGCAGTGAATAAATAATTGATGGATACAGATATCAGCCTTTATCAATCAAAGGGTCTCCAAACTGCACAGAAATGTCAGGAGCTCCTGACTACTGAAATCAGAAATCCTGGACACCAGGTCAGTGCATGTTCTCTTGAGATAAAAGCTGCCAAATAAATGCTATATATCTCACATGACAAGTCAAATCAAATGCAGATTATCCTGTGACTCTTAAGAATTCAAACCATAACAAGCCTAGGTAACATATCATTTTAGAGTATTGGCCTTATGTTAATGGGGTCAAGTACCCATTCACTTGGGAGAGCATACACTAGAAGAAAAATGCTGAAGCACACTTCATTAGTTTATACTCTGTACCTCCTCTTGGTGCCTCACAGTGTCCATTCTCCATTACCCTTGTAAGCTATACACTTGCATGAAAAAAAGATGACCCAAAAAGATATTTGAGACCCAGGAATTGTTAATGGCCAAAAATTCACTTGTGCTCAGTCTCACCTGTATCTACACGTGCCTTTTATTACACCTTTTATGAAGTTTCACCTGAGAAAACATAAAAGGACTATGCCTCGTTAAAATGACTGGTGGTTGGAAAATCCCTTTCTCATAAACAAAACCTTTTTTTTGGCATTTGTGGAACTCCACAGTAATGCTTCACATTTAATTTCTCCTAGCTGAACAGAAGGATAGTGGGATTTTTTAAAATTTGATTTGTGAGATTTGATTATGCAGCCAAAAAATTAAAATGGCAGCTGCTTTCAAAGGAGGTTGCTGCTGGGAAATGGACAGTTTTCACCGGAGGTATGTGAAAGATCAAGTGGCCTTTTAACTTTCCACAGTTTAGGAAGGAGTGACAGAGCCACGCAGGAGCCCTTAAAACACAGAAAACCAGAAATCAGCCAGACCTCAAGTTTTCACATGCTTGTAAGACTAAGAGTTCAAAGGTGTAGGGTCCAAATTGTTGTTTGCATTATGGGACATAAGGCAAATCATGTTGAATTCTTGAACCAAAAGACTAAATCATAGTTGTTAGAGCTTGAAAAAAATTACTAAATATGTTTATTATGATTACGCAGTAACGGGGAACAGAGGAGGGCTATTGTGGAAACCTCTTTATACCACTAATTATACCAAAAACTTTAAGAGGTTTCAAGTAACTGCAATAATAATAATAATGTTAAAGGGCAGTAGGGGTTGCCTTATTTTCTGTGGCAGTTTGGGATGCTATGTATGATAGCTCATACTAAAGAAATTAGTTATGATATAGTGACACATTAGTGGTCACAGAATCTATAACCTCCCAATTAGCATCATAAAGCAATTTTAATTTCAGAGCAAACTCACAAAAAAACTCCAGAAGCTCAGTCCTCAGTTCTAGCCATCTATGTTCAAGAGAATACCTGGGGGAAACAGTTGGTTTCCAGCCACAAATGAACTCTCCTGATTCCTGTGTCTGTGGAAGTGTTGCTCAGCCTCGGGACTCTTCTAATCCAAGCTGACTGTACTGAATCTAGTTGATAGTACAAGGCATTGACTACATCCTTTGTCCCTAAAATGCAAGTCGGACACAAGGTAAGATAAGGCCAGCTCCACAAGCTTCAAAACATTTAATATTTCCTTTCTCTAGAGAAACTCATTTTTGTCACTTAAGCTGATTTAAAGCATGTTTTGTGTTGTCATGTAGAAGCCAATTTAAATAGTTTAAGTTCAGAATGAGCACATAAATTCTACCTCAAACAATAGTTTAAATTCATGTATCACTCAGAAGTTTTGGAAGGAAGATTGAGATCACAGAACTGTGATCCGTGTTTAGAATACAGCAGTGCCACATTCAGTGTGGTTAGAGTTGTAGGAACCAAAACGTATTATCGGTTGTACACACACAACACTACAGACTTCAAAGGAGTAATCAGGATATAGTGGAATAAAGATGGAGAAACCTGCACGTGAATTCTTTCAGGATTTGTATGCTGGGGAAGCTGCAAAAGATGTGATGACATACAAACTTTAAACCAATGCATGTATTAATAAAACTGTCCTGTAAAGCCTACAAGAAACATACTGATTCTCCTCTCCAATGCTAATCCTTAAACCCAACATACAGTGATATAACAAAGGGTGTTTTAGAACAAGTAGGGACTTCCTTTCCACATTAACTTCCTGCATCATTCCATGTTCTATCTTTTTCTTTCTCCTGTTCTCCTTACTAATTCAGGACAACTCTCCAGTTCCCTTCAAAGTACCTTCTTCAGAAATTCCACGGCACCACAAGCCATTTCCCCCATAATTCAGGAAGCCCACCAAACTTCTTATGATAGCTCTACCAAGATATTCTCAGGAAAAGGTCTCAGAACAAAACAGATACAAGTGAGATAGATATGGACAGACAAGCAAGAAACAGATATACCGGAAAGAAAACATACAGTGTCCTCTATAGAAGGTGTAGCATAAGCACAGGTGCAAGGCAGAGAAAACACAGCTGAGTTGATATTTATATGAATTGATAAAGTTCAGATTCTAGGCTCTTTAAAATTAGTTGGTAGTTCGCTGTTTGTTCAGCTGGACAGAACTGTTTCCTAAATTCCTGAAAGCAAAAGAGTTAACTGGACTTATAGCATATGTCCAATTTATATAGGCCTTACAAGTTATGAAGATTTTCTGGACAGTAAAAGATTGATTGTTCACTGTATATAATGCTGTGTTCTGCATCATTTTACCCATCCTTATATGACATTGTCCTTCCTAATGAAGTAGACTAAAAGCATTGTCCATAGTAAGGACCAACACAATCAGTATTAAGTTAGTCTATACTCCTTGAAATAAAATAGTCTCAAATTTGTAGCATGAAATGCAATGAGTCCATGTTACATTTCTCATTAAGAAAACACGAGGCAGAGCAATCCCCTTTTGTGTTATTACTTGGCACAGGTTTAGCAGCATGTTGCACAGAAGTGCTATAAACATTTTTCTGTTTGAAGACCGATATCAAAGCCTTTCTGTGGCATCACATTTTGAACAGATGGTCATTTGATTTGCACACCTGAAATCTGAGCCAGTATCCTGAGATTAATTCAAAAAAGACTCAGAGAAACCACACAGAAATAGGCTTCAAATTATTAACATTAACAACATGGGTGTGCAGAGGTTTCATATTTTCTGTTTAACTACTTTCTTTTGAATAGGGGCTTTCTCCATTGGATTTTTGTCAAATTCTTCAAGTCTTACAAAACCGGATGAGCAGGGGAAGGTATAAATGGAGCTATTCTGTTTAATATACTTCCTCAGTTATATTAAGACCTAGATAGCTGCCCTGGCAATGGAAGGCAGAATGTCAGAATCTTATTTCACAGGAAAAAGAAAATCTATTGAAATAAATAAACACTAAGTTCTAACTTAATCATAAGAATATTGTAAAGATTAACTAGATGATGAAGTATAGTTCTGTGAAGATGCAATGCTTTATATAAATGTTATTTTAATATATTAGTGTTTAGTTCTAGGGACACATCAGCATACTGTGTTAAAACAGAACTTTGTGTGCACAACCCAGGACAACATAAGGGATTTCAAAATTATAAATATCAGGAAAATACTTTGCAGTTGCCAAAGATATGAAGCAGTCTGGGACTTGTACTATGCTGTGTCCCTTTTCAGTATAGCATTCAGAAGACAATAGCATTAGACCCACATTCTCTGAGTACAGGGCAGACACATCAGTGCTTCTTAACAGACCCAAATCAAACTGATCAGCTGGGGCTGAATCAGAGACTTGGTGAAGCGGATCTTGCTTTATGTCCAGTTGTAGGAATAGGGTTCATGGAGTGCTGGACTGACTCTCCACATTACCCACAAGGGCTGACAGGTACATTATTTCAGCTCCTCACTGCCTGAAAGCAGCTGTGCTGTCTCTGGGCCAGACCCTACATGTGTTCATTTATAACACGAAGAATGCACTTGGAAACACCAGTGTACTTATGAGTAAGTACACTGCACTGTCAGCTCAAATGTCTCACTTTCTCTTGAACATACTTATCTTACCATGGTTAATGAAATTAATCATTGGATTGTAATTATTCACTCACTCTTTCACCCAAGGTACAAAAGCAAATGAAAGTTCTTATTGTCTGAATGTGTAATTCCTTATTCCTTTATCCTTCCTTGCCAGCTTTGCTGTATTTCAGCAGTCACAGATTTTCATTGAAGGCTGAAAGAAAAGGTGGTTTTGCTTACCTGCAGAGCCAGATGAACATATTTTAATTGTTCAGGGCAAGTTTTATCTTCACAACTTGGTTGCAGCTCTCTCTGCTGGATACAGATGGATATACTTCTGGGCAGAAAGAGGACTAGTTCATGACCTGCCCCTAAATTTGCTACAGCTGCTATTGAAATGATTAGGCTACCATAATTTGTTATCATCAAATATCTAGTTTTCATCATTTTAGTGTGTGGAGTCTGAGGGAAAGCCTGCAAATGCTTAGGAGCAAGCTACTCCATTAAATAACCCTGTGGTCTCTACGTCCTCATAGATGATCCTCCAGCAAGAAAATTTGTAATGGGTAGAACATGGTCCTCCTTACATCCCTTATTTTCACAATATTGATCTTTTCAGAATAAATTAAAATAGATTTTATTTTTAACATTGCTTGATCACTATAGGAAATTTATATTTCCTGAAGTCCATTCCCCATTTCTCCTAGCAATCAGTTCCAGAAATCAAATATATCTATTTATAACTTTTTTCTCAGTTGTGTATTTGTATTGATGCATAGGTGCTTAAAAAACAAAGCTCTGATGCAATGTCAAGATTCTTCTGTTTATCTCTGTATGTGTATTATTCACAAGATATGGGGCATAAAATCAATTGACTGCACTCGCCCTGAGCTCCTTCGTGATAATTCATGAAACAACCTCTCAGTAGTAGACACTTTTATTTATGTGAGTACTACACCTCTCCTTAGAATTTGAGGTTTTCAAGGGGAAAAGGAACACGGTACTTAGGTTCCAGGCAAATAAAATCCCTATTGTGTAGGTCAAAGGTGATTTCAATAGCTTTCCCTCTCTAGTTCCCAATGCCTGAAGTGAGCAACCTTACTCTCACATGGATTCCCTGTTTGTAAAAATGATCTGTAAAACATTATCCATATCATAAACTAAGCAATCCTAAAAAGCTTTGTGAATGAGTCCTATAAAACTGGAACATGTAATTTAATTAGAGCTGATATGAAATAATGACTTGTGATCTGCAGTGAATAAAGAAACAAGTCTTTTAATTATTTTCTGCAAATTCTTTCAGTCAAGGAGGCGCACTACTATGAGTGCAATTCAGATAAAATTCCTAAATTATTCCAGTGCAAGTAATAATTTCATAAATACATTCAATGAGAGTCAAGGACATTCATTAAGACTGAGACTGTCCTTTTATATATGAGTTCTTCACTACTCTAAAGGCAGGATTGTGTTTAGCATCACAGAAGTACTATAATGAACACATTCAGAGCTTTATATTTACTTGTATGATGCAATGTGTTCTGCTCTAGGTGAAGATCATATGTGACACACATTTGCACATGACAACACATTTATATAGTAATACATTGTACATCTTCATATACATTCAATGCAGCTATTCTATTCATCACAATACAGTAAACAAGTCGATTCTTTCTGCAAGGTATGATTCACAGGATTACAGATTTAATTTTTCTGAGAGCCTGCTGGGGGCACCAACACACACCCATAAAAATCAAATAATGAAATTAGGCAAATGAAAAAAGAAAGACAAACATAATTTATTTACATTGTATAAATTACACAGTACACCTCAGGTTATATGTAATGTTTATAGTCTTCTTTTTACAGCTTTGAAAATACACCTTACAATAAATTCGCTTGCAGGCTTATACTCACAAATAATTCACACAAGAGTGACTTGAATACAGCATGGGCAACTCTAGTAATATATTCTGGCTGAGAAAAAACGGTGAACCAATTGGTAATTGGGGACAGAAACTGCTGTGGCTGTGGGCTGCATCCTGGCTGGTACAGGCAGGTGACATTTGTTGGTTTTCAATCAGACTATTGAGTTATGTAACAGGAAACACAACTAAGTAGTGAAATAGCAATCATGAGGTGCTACCTCGTGTGTGTAAAAACAACAGGAGGAGACCTGTATGGATTAAAAATATGTTAATGACACCACGGTAGCATAATCTCAATAATTATCTAATTCAAAGCATGGGGTTTTTTTTCACATACAGATTGTATTGGTTCTAGAGAAAATTTACAGACCTGAAAGCTTTAAGCAGAGGCTGTGCAATGTACATCAAAGTTTTACAGAGGTGTTCTCTGATTTTCCTGCTGGAAAAAAAGACTTCATGTTTCAGATTCTCCCTTATCCCCTGAAAGTAGCAACATTCATGCCTAACAGCAGTTTTAAATTATCTTGAAGTGTCCATTTTTCTAATACTTCTTACACAATGGAAAGATGGAAAGGATAGATAATCAAAAGCTAAGAAAAAAAGCAAATGAGAAGCTGGCACAAAAAGAGCACAAGAGGCAAGCATCAGACTGGAAAGACAAGAGATTGCTGGGTCAGAAGTGCATTGACTCCAAATTTGCACAGCATCTGAATTTCTGAAAGACATAGAGAAGAATCTCTTAGAAAATTCAGTGCAGATAAAGAAATGAAATTAAGTTACCACCAGGAAAGTAACAGGAGACAAAGACCTCTTAGACTCTAAGCAGTAGAAGCCGGGCTTCTACAAGCAGCCAAGAAGTGCAGTGAGGAAGTACCTTGTCATTGATGTAAGAGTCATCAACTATCTGGTGTTTGGAAGCGTTCCCGAAAAGGGAAAGAGAAGTGACAAAGTATTGCACAATTACTGGCGGCTTTCATTATCCTCCCATAGCTACATCTTGCTTCTGACAAGGCAGGGAATATTCCGTATTAACATTTTTTGACATTTTGATTTTTGTGTTCTATTTCTATTTGATGTAACCTGTTCCATTATTCAGTGGCTTTTACAGTTGGTTGGGGTTTTTTGTAACATTTAAGTGAAATTTCCTACACTTCGGTTTGTGCCTGTTGTCTCTTTTTCTGTCTCTGGACATCTCTGAGAGGAGTCTGGCTTCATCTTGAGCTCCAACCTCTAAGTCTATCCTGCTGAGTCATATGAAAAGAGGGAATAACAGTGATACTTCTGTATTTCCCAGTACTGTTGTGAAAGTTCTTAATATTTTAAGAGCACCTTGATTCTACAATGATGAGGGCAGAGAAAAGCTCATAAAGATATAATTAACCTTGTGGTCACAATAGGTTCTGAACAGACCTATTAAATTAAACAAAATGCATGAGCAACACAAAATAAAAAGGGTTCACTGGAGAAGCATAGTCCATTTGCTCACTGCATTGGAGAAGCATCCTCTTGAAAAAAAAAGGAATCTGATCATAAATATCAAGTTTGCCATGGATAATTTTAATCAGTCATTTCCTAGATTTTGAGTGCTTGATTTTGCAATTTTAATACTGGTATTAAAATATCATTTGTGACCAGCAGTAGTGGCCAGCTTTTCCTGCTGCATGTGAAAATTTCCTCTAGCTAAGAGCAAAAATTAACCTACTGGGTGCCTCAGAGGGCTGGATTGGAAGAGGCTTTCTGGGGACAGTTCACACCAGGATTCCCTGTGATCCTTTTACTTCACTACTGGACAGGGATGTCAGTACAGCTGGACTAGATGTCAATACAGCCCAGCAATATTGCCCTCTGAAGACCTTTCAGCCCTCACTGGATATTCAGAATATCCAACTGCCCTCATGTTGTCAATAGTCCCCAGGGATTATTATGTGACAGCCCCAGCATGAGAGCTAAACCTGGTTAATCTATGAGCCCTGTGCTCACCAAAAAATGATGTCACCTCTATGTATTTTTTAGAAGCAAATGCACCCATTCTTCTCCTTTATCTCCTTGGCAGATGTCTCAAAAGAAGAGTTCATAGAAGTACCTATGTTTGCTCTCATTAGTAATTTAGACCCTCAAAATAACAGTAGTTTGTTACCCTACCTTTGCCAAAACAGTTTCTAAACAGAGTCATTATAAGGTTTGGGAAGTTTTGTTATGTTTATGCCTTTTACACAACCTAATACATTTTCTGGGGTGAAATCGGTGTGGATTGGGGATACAGATACTTCATGTCTTTCCAATGCATCATGGTTTCAGGAAAACTGAAAAAAGCAAAGCACAGGTTCACTGCTATTGTTGATATTTTTCAGGCTTGCTTACATAAAAATTTTGAGGTTTCAGCTAAGGTCTTTGAGTCTTAAGTGATGTACATTTTATAAGCACACATTTTCTCTGACTAACCCATCTCATTTCACTTTGGCAGAGGGACTGATTTATTCTAGGCGTTCTCCCCTTTGGAAGAGATGAGATTACAGGATCCTTCTATTGAGAAGATAGTACAAAAATTCACAAAAAATGCTTCAGTTAATATTTGCTGGCAGATAAACCAGGGAAATAGGCAAATCATACAACTTTAAGACATTTTTAGTTTTGCCTTCAATAAGCCAAGAAATACTATGTCATCTTATTATAATCTTGTAAAACATTTAAATATTTGAAACTAACACAGTTCTGGGAAAGAAGACGATGAGGATAGCGTGCCACTGTTCATTTACAGCAATATATGTATTGAAGTCAAAATATTTAAACAGATGTTATAAAAGACTCCATTTCCATTGTACAACATAAGCACATCTGCTGTACTTTAAATACTTCTTATCCGTGCCAAAGAAATACTGTGAAGAGAAAAAGCATTTTTATGTGCTTTTCCTTTGAGTTTACCCTATGTGAATACGGAAAGAGTCTTTTCAGTAGGAAAAAAGGCAGTGATTGTGATCACTTGATACTTTGCATTTGCCCTACGTCTTCCATTTGTGAATAGTATGAAATTCAAGTCCTGGCTCTTGTTTTCTGGCCTGATCTTTTAAAAACCTTGAATATTGCTAAAATAGTATTGGGCAGGAAGGAAAGGAGGGACAGCATTGTGCAAGACCAACTAATATAAAAATGCTGCTGTACTATACTCATTTCCTTCAAAAACATTTTCAGGCATTAGCTTATTGGCATTGTTCTTTACAAAGAAAATATTTGATGTCACAGTATTATCACCAGTGATGAAGTGCACCTATGCCTCTGTTATGATACAGCCTTGTTTTGGGGATGTGCTTGAGTTTTAGTATTAAGGCCTCGAGTACATATAAATCCCAGACTTAGGCAGCAGTGGAGTGGTGGCTTTAGAGTAGTAACTTTAATTACTTATAAGGTAAGGCTCTTATGTTTGCTCACTGGTGAGTCTGGAAGACTTAATGCAGTTATATTTAGCAGCGATATTTAGTGAGAAGCATCCACCGCTACTGACTGAACTTTACTAATGCAGTGGTCTCAGTATTGCAGAGCACTCCAACAGGCAGCCAGCCTTTCTTGCATGAGCTACTTGTGTTACCAAACCTGTTACACATTCCCAGATGATACAGGTACCCGGTCTCTTATTTTGACCATATAAGCTTATCTATAAGGTATTATTTAAAGCTAACAGATGGATGGGGCACAGGAAGAAGAAAACCTTGGAAGCTTCTGTTTTATACAGATTCTTCTGATTAACAGGTATGCAGCAGCAGTCTGACAGGAGATGCACACCAAGCTAGTGGTACCGCTTCCATATGGTGCCAAGAGCCTAAGAAAAAGCTCTCAGGGACACAGAAGCTTTGCCATTAACTTGAGTGAGATTGGCGTAGGAGTGGAGTATAAATGTTACACCCATGGAAGTTATGCAGAAGTGGCCCTGTAGATCCTCTAAACCCTAAACTTAGGACACAGGGACAACACCATTCATCACTACCCTGCATGGGGTTTTGGAGAAAGTGGAATCAAATTTTCAATCCATCACCCTAAGGCTGCTGGGTACAAGAAATACAAACACATTCACTTTGTAGGGACAAAAATTGCCAGCATTTTGGTACTATTAACAAGCACTCCAAGAGTATTAATGTGCTTGGTATAAATCATACTGTTGCATGATGCTTTTGCACTTGGAACTGCTAGAACATGAAATCAGGTTAATATTATGCTCTAATGTACTCTACATTTCAAATTATTTCAAAAGCACTGCTTATGAAAATTATGCTCATTTTCTGGCATAAGAAGGTTTTATGCCATAGCAGGCACCTCAAATATAAGACACTATACCAGAGGGATTTAAAAGTAATGGTTTTGTGCTTCAGTTGTCTGCATTTGTAGTGCAAGAAGCTTATGAGATTTGTATCTCTTCTAATAATACTTTCCTTCTGCTTCCCTTAAATTGTTACTGTGCCTTAATTTCGGCTATTGCCTTTTCATCTTGGCATTTTTATTTTTCTAATTTTTTTAGTTTTAACCAAAACCATTGATCTCCTCAGGGTGCACGAAGCAGGATTTGTATGCAATCTTAACAGCAGCTTTTTAGATTTCTTGTAAATTAAATTAAAAAGGAACTGTGTGTGACCTTATCAGCAATGTGACCCTTGGTAGAAAGATCATTATTATAATTCTCAATGTTTTTGCTGTTTAATATTCCACTACAAGAAACAGAACTGTTCTTCCTGTTTCTATCACTGAAAAGTGAATACCTGCTGCCTTCTCCAACATGGCCATAAAAATAATTTGCAAAGTGAATTGCATTTGTCAGTGTGCACGATCCATGCTTTAATTCTTCTCTCAATGAATGTAATTAAATTTAACTTTCCAGACAGTAGACAGAGGAATAAATACTTTTAAGTGAACTCAACAGCTATGTATCAAACCAGAAATTAAAGGACCATCTACTGAGAAATGCGTTGAAAAGCTTATGTTGAAAATTCCAGAAATCTTCTTGAAAACAAAATATCTAAAAATAACTTCATTCATTTATGAAACTGGGCTTGTTCAGTTTCTGATAAAATAGAAATTCTTCTTGGACTGGCAAACTTAGACAAAACTAAGTCAGAATTCGAAAATAGAACCAACTATCAGCTCCCAGGCCACTGGACCAGAGCCTGTGGGAGGTTAGGGAGCCTTTGGCTGTCACCAGAAATGTTCAGACTTCATTATCATTAAAAAAAAAAAAAAAGGAAAGAAAAGAAAAGAAAAAAAGCCCCATCCTTCTCTCCTGCTTCCAAAAGCAGGATTAGAAAATCTTTCAGTATGAGACTACATTTTTGCAAATAACATGGAAACAAGAGAAAGAATCTGGAAAAATATAGATCTAGGAAATAGTTGTCTGCAGCAATGTATGGGGCAATGGAAGCATGTTCCTAGACTATTCTAAGCCATTTGCTGTTGCTTATCATTCCAGCTGTTGTCAAAGAGGATCTACAAAGCATTTTAAAAAGCAGGCAGAAAGTAATTAACATTTTGTGTTCTTTTCTGAAGATGTTTACACATTTATAGCATTAGATAATTTCAGAATTCCTTTTATTTCAGTGGTAGAGGGACAGTCAGGTATGTATATACTGAAGTCTTTATGTGATCAGGGATATTATTCCTATTCTTGTAAATTCTTTTCAGGTTTTTTCTGTTGTATCACTATAAAGATGATGGTTTAAAAAGCAATAACAAAAAGTCTCTGATGGTATCGTTCAGTTTATTATCTACTTTTTTGTCAGTGATTGTAAGCGTTGTAGAAATTGGAGTTATTTGATTTCATAAATAAATAATTTCTCCCTGTAAAACAAGAGTGGTCTCTAACAATAGCCAAAGGCACCCATCCTGTAAAGATGGTACGCAATGATCAGAGTTTCTCTGGTTAGTAGATTCAAATAAGCCAAAGAGATTCACAAAATTGACAACTATGAGACTAAGAAATGGCAAAATAATTGAACCAAACCTAAACTGCTCAATCATGATGACTTATTAGTAGTGTTCCCTATACAGCTAACTGATCCTTTAGTGGTTTTCTTTTTTAAACTAAGTATTCAGGATGTTAAAGGTGCATTATATTGATATTTCAGGGGAAAAATGTCAGTGAGATTTCAGGCATACTCTGGTATGTGTGTAAACACATGGCTTCAGGAACAATGACACTGACTTGGGATGACTCAGTTTGGTTAAGGAGGAATCAGTGGTATTTTTCATGTATTTTTTTTTAATATATCTATCATAATGATTCCCTGCAACAAATGCTAGCAGAAGAATCATACCAAATTTTGTAGTGAAAAACTCTGTCAGGCTCTGATTAATATGCTGAATATGCTTTAATCTATAGTACCTGTTCATTCTTCTTCTCTAGTTTTCTGAGATTCTGTAGTTGTAGTTTCTGAGCTTTCCCTGGATAAAGTCATGTGTTAAAAAACAAAGGAAAAGTATTGAATGTATCATGACTTATATCACATTTTTACCATATAAAACTTTATGAAGATGATTCATGCTCCCAGAAAGAAAAAAAATGTTGTTATAATTGTTTGTCTCAGCCCCGGGTTCACCAACTGTATATTTCTAAGCAGTTCTCACTGTTTCCGTTTGCAGATAAAAAATGTGATCATCTGATCCTTTCAAGATAAGCTACCACTAATTTTAAACACTATGGTTAGTTTTTCTTTACTTATTGAAATAGGATCTCACAGGATTTCGCTGTATTGAATGCAGCTCCTTGAGTTGTGAAATACTTCCTGAGAACTTTTCAAATTCCACAGATATTTTAGTCCTAACAACATGCATATGTGGTATGTTGTGTCCTGATAATACAACATTTTGCCTGTATGTTGTAAATGGACCCATTTGCTCCATTTGCATTTTGTGTTCCCGCAGCTCTCTGAACTCTGAAGTTACTTCATCTGCCAATACAACCAAGTCTTTCTTTACTTTTTGACTCCTGACTGCATTTAAATCACATCCTTTAAGCTACAAATCTGAGGGTTGTCTTGATCTCTAAAGATTGACTCTTCTCAGAAAGGTTTAGGGTATTTTTTCGATTATTTTAATGAAAATTTTGCAGCTTAAAATGAACAAGACTGAAGTCATTGACATTCCTTACCCTACCTCCAAACATGTCCAGTAAGAAATGGAGGTCTTCTTACCATTTGAAGTTCCAGAGCAGATGGAACTTGGCTATTCTGAGTCAGGGTCACAAGGTTGCATATTTCCCTCCATACAAGCCTTGTAACACTTGGTAAGCATTAGTCATATACCAGGCTTCCTCGTGTTGCCCTTATCAGTGTGGCTGAAAGGAAAAGTAGCTTTTTTGGTAAACTGGGGAGGCTGAGCAGAGAGTTGAAGTTGGCATAAAGTCAGCATCAGTCTCCTGAGGCCATTAGTGCAGCCTGGCTTCTGCCAACTAGTCTAGCAAATTGTTCATGAACTTTTTGTTCAGTGTTTACTCTTGAACTTTGTTCTGCCTATGGCCGGGCAGACTATTAACAGCTGAAGAAATGGACCAACCGGTGAAAACTTTTTGTAATTAGCTGAGCGTGACTGTGCTGTTCAGTGTTGACTTTGCAACTTGGCAACACTATCCATTGCTCACATTTGAGGAGGTGTTTTGGGCATCCATTTAACAGTGTATTAGTTTATAAGATTACATGTGAATGCACGTTTGTAGCTGTCAGGAGCAGAAGCTAAAATATTTTCAGTGAACTCCATTGCCAAGTAAACAGAAACTGTAACTAAGCAACTCAGAAACACCATTTCAGTTATTCGTGACTCGGAAATACAGTTTACTCAACATCGTCCTCCCCCTCAGCCCCCAACTAAAAGGTCTGTATTTATTTGGAAGATGTATTTTACTAATCTGCAACATGTTGTATATCAAAATTTAAAAAGCCAATATGAAACTGAAACATCCTCACCAAAAGAATTAGTGGAACCTTTGATAAAGCTGAGTCCAGGCACAACATTTCCAAAAACTTTGAATAGTTCCACGTGATTATACAGAGCACAAGATATGGAATGAATTCAAGAAATACTTTTCAATTACATTTTTTCTTTATAAAACTGAAAATGGCTTCTTACTTAGATATTTAGAAGTACGCCTTCACAGGCAATGGGAGTGCTACTGTCCCGGTAATACAGACTTATATATCTGTGTTGAACACAGTAACCCATCACTTGAACCAAAAAAAACTTCTTCCCAATGATATAGTAGCATTGGCAACATGAAGTTCTGTGTGCACCTACTGTGACTTTAAGGCAGTATGTTATGCAAAGTGTTTTTCCTGCTGTTCCTCCATCCCTGCTAATCCTATTCCTTCTCATCTTTCTCTGGGTCTCACTGGATGAAGGAAGGTAGCAGAACTACTGTTCAACTCTGTCCTGAGCTAGGAATTCTTATAGAGTTCAGTTTTATACAGGAAGCAACTTTTCTCAAAAGCAGGATGATGTATGTCCTGGTTTATACCCTTGAGCTGTACAGGTATTTCTTGAAGGTCAAAAAGTTTCTACACCTTTCAAGTATAAAGAGATCTGAACAGTCAATAATGCACATTCATTGAGAATGCCATGCTAATTATCCCATGAGTAATTTCCTGTGAAATTATACATTTCTACAATCTGAACCAGTATTTCAGCTTCTGTCTCTAGACAAGTACTCAAAAAAAGTGGTGAAAAATACTTTTCAAGCTACTAGTCACCAGTGGCTTTAAAGGAGTATCATAAGATCACAACTCTACTGGAAAAAAATGGGGGCTGCACCTGAAATTTACTTCTGAGTCCAGAATTTTAAGCAGAAATTAAGTTTCCAGCTTTGTGACTAGCTGCCTTGCAAGATGTGCAAAGTCCAAGTTAGAAAACTTCATAGTGCCAATATTATGGGAGTTCTGCAGGATTGTACCTGTTAGGTGTTTTTTGTAATAGCACTTTGAATCTAAAAGACCAAGAGGTCATTAAAACCACAAAAGAAGTCTGTTTTGCTTTTCACTGATGTCACATCAAATTAGCTCTAGTGTGGAAAAATGTAATATTCACGTATGAAAATGTGCAATATGCAGTTATTATTTAATTGTTGAGGGGCTTTGGTAGACATCTTTCATCCTTTTAAAATAGAAACCAATGAGATTTTCAATTAAAAAATCAATATGCCTGCACACATGGCTATATTACACCATCTTATTAAAATATGCTGAGCACTTTGAAAGCAAAGACAATATTTCTGCCTTCATCGCCTTAATATGTATGATGAATACTGTATCTCTTTTCCCAAATTGTCAAGGTACAGAATGAAAGCTACATTCAGGAAATGTTCAAATAAATTCTTCATTTGCAGTTATAATTACTTCTTGGAAGAGTTAGGGAGTTTGAATTTTTATAACAATTTTTATCAGTTTCCGATTTAAAAAAAAAACAAAACTATTTTTTTAAAACATAAATTGAAAATATCTGGTTTGACCATCTAAAGAATTTGGTTTGTGTTTTCATATTTTGACACAGACATTAAAAAGGCACCATCTTGAGTTTCACTAAAAAGGAATAAAATTTGATTTTAAAAAAATTCCCATTTGAACCAATGTTTTAAACTGTTCTTTAAGAGTCTGAACAACAGAATGAGACACCTGAGCTATCTGGGGTCCTGTGAACAATCTCACAACATTAGTGCTGACCTACATGTATTTTGATTAGCTCACTGAGATCCCCAGTACTATTCTGCTATTCTGTTCTCTTTTGGAGAATGCATGTTCCTCAGGCATAGTAATTAATCTTACACAGGTCCTGCCCTTGTTATGTACTAATCACATTTGTGTGGGCTACATGCATCACATCGTTGTAAGATTTCCCACTTGCAGGGGTTTTTTTGTATTTGGGAGAGGACAACTCCTATCTATGCTCTTTTTATCCTTGTCATTGTACATGTGTGAGATAGATACCTAACATGATGTTTCTGAAGAGTTAAGATCTACCTTTATGAGCTAACCCCCCTAAATGTTATAGCTATAGGCAAAAGGAGCTTCAACAAAAGCAAACTAAATAGGCTGCTTCTTGGTTAAGCTTGGTAAGAGACCTGATGACAAGACAAGGAGCTCTCAGAATTGTAAACAGCACAAATGAGAAATATAAGCCTAGTGTTCTCCTCAGGCTGTCATCCTCCTCCTTGGTTGCAGTCCAGCAGCTTTCTGGAGGCTGTTTTCAGGCCAATAAAGGCTTTCTCAACCCAGAGCAACATTTAGCTTAGATACAATCCCATGAGCCAAAATGTACTTTGTGCCTGCAACCTGTACCTGTGTCATTCAACAGACTTGAGAAAAGTAGGTATCACTTCTACTAGGCTTGAATGCAGAAGAAACATGTGAGATCTGTTAGATTTCCTGACAGAGCTCAGGCCCCATTTTGAAAGAGAGCAAGGGAGATGTAGGAAAATATTTTTTCAGCTTTTGTTGTCTATCAGGCCAAACAATAATGAGTTTCAGAAGTTCCTGCTTCTTTTCAAAATCTAAATTTTAAAGCCAAATGCCTTCTAGGTGTTAAGCCCTGAGCAGATTTTTTTTTCCCATTCTGGAGCTCTTACTATGTGGGATCTGAAAACATTTACAGCTTGTATATACCTGGCAAGTATAGGCTGCAAAATTTCACATGATCTGAAATCCCATCCTCCAGCTTTGAGATCTGTTTGGATGACCTAATGCTACTTTTTGACTCTGGTCTCTCACTGCTGAGTTGCATGAGGATGCAGTTAAAATGCACACTCTGAGATCACATCCAATACCCCAGTAATGACAGCTGTTTATTACCATACAAATCTGAAAGATTCCAAATCTGAATGGACAAAAGCAGCTCTTCATAGAACTTATGGTGTGTTCTTGAAGGATCCTTTAAAATAAACTGACAATAGAGTATGATTTTTGTTCTCAGAGGAAGTGACAAAATAAAAATGCCTTAATGGACTACTTGCATATTTGAGTGCCTTTATACTTCTTTGCAAGTACATGATGGGAGGCCTCCCTGAGTTACAGTACCAGAACAAAGCCCAGTACATTTATAACAGCCCCCCAAAAGCTGTTGAGAACGTGCTTGATCCCAGTCTAGCCATAAAGAATATATTTCACAAAAGTGTTGTGAGTTTCCTTCATTCAGAGTATTTCCCATGTCCCTGGCCCTATAGCCTGGCTCCTTGTTATCCTAGATTTCAAATACTTTTGTTATGGACTTCCAATTTGACCCTGTCACTTTGCCCATTTTCTCTCCTTCAGGCTGTTGTGGCACCTGTGTTCCTGCATGGATGAACTCTTACATCGTCTAGGACTTTGTGACCTTGCAACAATGGGTAAGTGTCTGAAACTGCCCCTGCACATCCATTTATCTTCTGGCACAACTCTAAAATCCTGTGCATTAGAATATTTTGCTTATCAGAACAGTATTCAGCCCTCTGTGTGCTTATATTTTTGAAAGATGCTGTTGAACAGTTTTAGGGATTTTCTCATGCATAACTGTTCTTTGAAATACCGTTAGAGAAGGAGGATATTGGTTGTGTGTGTCATACAGCTTCGGAAATCTTTTGTTTTTCATCTCAATCCACTGGCCAAAAAGAAATGAGTCACTTTGTTATAAGTATCCTGTCTCCTATTGCTTTGTTTAGGTTTGCACCTACTTCTTCCTGAACAGAAATAAAAAGATTACTCACAGAAACATGCCGGTACACAGATGATACAATGAGAAATTAAAACACTGTTCTCAGCTTGCTCTGTTTTACTACCTAAAGAGCTGTGTGCTAGGATTGGTTCTTGTAAAGGCTCTTCCCTTGCTCAGAAAGTGGTCAGCCCTGGGAAGGGAGAAGAGGGTTCTGAGCAGCACAGGTCTTCCTAAATGGAGCTGAGAGCATTTAAAATGCTAGTTTGAACTTTCTAAAGAGTGAGTTCAGTTTGGGAACACAAAGTTTAGTAATTGATATCAGATAAAAAGATGATAAGAGACAGTATCTGTAGAAGGACTCTCTAAGTCTTGTGTCCTTTCCTTATGTACTCAGCTGTTTAGGGTAAGAGAATAATGTTATTTGAAGTGTGTTTCTGTATTGTTTTCCAGAAGAAAATTAGAACTGCGACAGGGCCTCTTAATTTCTTTTGGGCAGGGCATCAAGATGAAAAGGAAAAGGTTCCAGGAGCTTAGTGCCAACACCATGCTTTCATAAGTATAAATCAAAATTATGACAGCTACTCCATAATAAGCACCTTCTCGTGCTTATGTTCATTAAATAAATATATGAACCAGACACTGTTGAGAAAGGGCAATCCTTGATGCACAGTTGATCATTGCTATAAGTAGTATAGTACATGACAGAATTTAATTGATTTGGGGTTTGAAAGTAATCTGAAAAATTAGAAAGTGCTTCCTTTTTTATTACATTTCTCAGATTAACCAAAGAGTGAAGCACTTAGAAGGCTGTGGTCAGCAGAATGACGGTCAGTGACTCATTATAGAGATGGATGTTTTGTGTATGAAATTGCTACTTCTTATAACACTTCTAAAATCTGTGCTGAAGCTTTTAGTCAACGCTATTCATGCTCTGAAGCAGCACTATTCTCTCCCACACTCTCTCAGGATTGCCTTGCCACCACTGTCTTGAAGTGCTCTCCTCCTACAGAGTATCTGGTCAGTGATAGCAGCAGCTGCAGGAACAGTGCGTTCAGCATGCCAGACTGAAATTCATGTTCCAGGAATGTCTCCTGGGGGGTTTGAGCAATTCAGTCAGATTCGTAGTTAAAAGCCTTTCACTGTAACACAATTACCCTGCAGTAGAGAAGAGGAATGGTTGGCATTTGTTTGCTACAAATGTGCCTTGCAAAACCCACTGTTACGAAATCCTTCCTCGTGTGAAATTTCCACTGACAATGGAATTTACCTATTCTAGAATGATAGGCTACAGTGCTAGGAATGCAAGGAAAAAAATAGAGTGATCAACAACATTTTATGTGGGTTTTAACATCCACTTTCTTAAATATATTAGGGTTTTTTTCTGTCTGAAAAGCAGTACCTACAGCTGTACAGCAGGATGCCAACAGTTCCAGAAAGCTGTGGTTTAGTGGCTGTTTAAAAAAGCATAAATTTCATTTTTTTCTGATTCTGGCTGATTCTCACCATCATACAAAACACAGAAGATCCTTGCCAATTTACAGATTTAACTGGCATGTAGCCTTCCAATTTGCAGTTTCCATCACATATTCTGCAATTCTGGCTTAGCCTGAGTCATGGCCTGAAACCACCAGTGTCTGGCCAAACAGTTTCATCTTGCAATAGGAATACTGTGTATTCCTCTGCCTTGTGATTCTCACAATTGAGTCCTAGTCTTCCAGCCCACTGGGAAATAAAAACAGGAGTGTCCAAACTTAGCCCTCTTTAGACCACTTTCCTGCCTCCTGATAAGTGAAATTGAGGGCAAGTGGGGCAGAGAACTGAAGTACACATATGCTGGTGAGAGTTGTGTGATACAGGGTAAGAAGGAAAGAGTGAGAGATGAATGGGATGCTTTACAGATTATTTATGATAGAGACAAAGGTTGTGACAGTAATTAAAGCTTAAGAGGGGGCTTAGGGAGGAGATAGTGCCAGACCATAGGTGGAGGTAGTTAAGCCACTTGTTTACTACTCAGCTGAGATCTAAGCAGGGGGAGGAGAGAGGAGAAAGGAAAATAAAAGAGGTGAGTCATGGTACAAGTGAAAAACTGGAGGGAAGAAACTGTGACACGTAATACAGGGAACAGGAGAAAGCTGTCTGGAGATTGGTTCTCAAGAGGCCCAGGGTACAGAAGGCAGTTTCTCGTCTCAGGATACCACAGAAAACTAATATTTTAACACTTAGTGCATGTATTCATCAGCAAGCCATATGACAGTGAAACTAGGGTTATGCACAGGTCATCTGGTTGATTCTACCAGAATAGACATAGAGGAGAGAGCTTGACCAGTCAAATCTGCACAACCTCCTTTGCGTTTGCAGGTATTTGGTTCTCGCCTTTGGCCTGATGTGACTTCCCCCATCTTGTAATTTGAGCAGTGTAAAGTACAGAGCTCATTAACTCAGGTGAAGCATTGTATGCTCCATATTACTTGAAGAAGCAGCATTATGGGAGCATTATTTTCCTCCTTTCCACACTTACTTTTTTTGGAGTCTGGAACTGATATGCTTTCAAAAGTACATTTTGTAAGGATTATACAGACAAGGTGATCAGTGCACAGAAAAGAGGCAATTCATAGACTTGTCAGACAAATCTGTAACCTGGGCATAGGACAAAAAGGTATGATAGCAAGGTTGCTGGTCTGGACGAGGGGAGAAGATGGAGCATCTAAAATAAAAAGAGACTCAATTTTCGTAATATTAAATCTAAGCTGATGGTCCAAGTGAAAGTCACAGACACCATGCTCTTTTCTTCCAAGCTGATACAGAATAGTATTTGCATGGGTTAAGTTCAAATAGGCTATTGAAACAAATGTCTTGTAGATAAACTAAATAAGAGAGGTTTTAATTAACTGTGCAAACGTGTGTCATCGCTCTAAAGGTACACGTGAGACTGCAACAATTTGAAATGAACTGGGAAGAGGTGATTTTGGGAAATATCCATCTACTTTTATATAAAGTAGAAAGAAGAGAAACATGAGAAATAGCAAAAAATAATAAGAAAACATGAAATGTAACCCAAAATAGCTCTAGGAAAATGGTTATTAGAAAAACTTCCAAATATTTTGTGCTGAAACCTGGTGATGGTACAGGAAAAGAATTTGTTGTTATTTAGATCCTCCTATAAGCACAAAATAAGATCTTCAAACATTCTTCAATGCAGCTCTGTACAGGGAGCTCTTATCATGAGCTTCTTTTCCAACAGAAACAGTTTGTGTGATCTCAAAATGTGGGCAGCTACTTGGGCCAAGAAGAGATAACAATAATGAATACCTTTTGTATCCTTCAAAATGAGTCATGTTGTTCAAAAGGTAAGAGGGATTTACTCACAATGGACAGGCAGCGATGATTCAGCAATTACAATTTTAACAGACTGTCAAACAAACTTCACTGAACTATAAGAATGCATCTGTACTGATCTCATGGAAATGTACAAAGGGAGTTGTTTTTACATGACTAGAAGTGAACACATTACTCAGAACCAAAAGTATAAAAGAGAGACTGATGGGCAGCCAAGTCTCCCAGCAGAAAAGCCAAATAGATTTCTAAGCCCTCTTGAAGCTGTCTTTGCATTCTTTCCTCGAAGAACATTTTTATAAGCAGCTATCCAGATTTCTTTTAAAGTAATGCACTCCCATCATATAGATCCAGATCACTACTACTAAATGCCAAAACCACAGATACTCCATTCTGTGCTTGCAGAAATACTTGAAAATGCATCAAATGTTAAAAGTGTTTGATATTGCAAAGTACCATATGATTAGTTCATCACAAGTGAGTTTTGATCTATCAGAAAGTTTGCACATAAAGATTATTAGGAAATTCTTGAAGAGAAATAACATCTTCCTTTGTAACACCTAGTGAAGGCTAGCCTTTATACATATATATAAATATATGTATACACATAAATACACACACACACACACACATATATATACACACATGCATACATAGATACATATATATATATATAGATAATATAGGTAAATCCCTGCTACGACAATCTTCTCCAAACAAGTCTCTCTCTGGAGTCCAATTGATTTCAAAAGGCCCACATAGATACTAAAGTCTATGTATACAGGACAGAAATTTAGCAGGCTCTATGTGGATACACAGAACTTTTTCCATCAACTTGAGGAAGAGCTGTGTAAGACTCAACTGCCTGTGGGGGAGTTCTCTTTGAGTCTGAATCAACTTTTGAGCCACATCCATCACATTTTATTTATATGGAAATGATACAATTAAATCTATTGACAAGGCCTACAGTACTTAAATTTTGTATAACCATCACTTTATAATTTGAAAATCAGTAACAGTTTGATTTTTTTTTAAACAAAGAAATACTTTTTCTTCTGAAATACAGGTCAAGGAAAACTTTAAGGGACATATGGTATAAAAACATTCTGAAAAACAGTTCCAACATGGATGGCACCATATACTAATGACACTTTTCAAAATTTCTTAGAGCTATCCAACTGAGGGGTTACAGTTCAAAGACTTTAAAATTCAGATTTATTTCTGACTCAACAAAATATGTAGTGTTGAATTCCTGCTTAAAGTAAAAGGCACTGAGCCGATTCCACCAAAACAAATGGAAAATGAAGACCAGGCAGGGCAGCATAAGATAGACCAGCCAAGCTCCAGCACTTTCACATTTACTCTGCTTTTCTTATTCCATTGTATGGAATACAACAAAAAGTGTTTGTGTGTGCAAAAGCCTGTGTGAAAGTATATAAATATATGCCTGTGCACAGTTAATCTTTACAATAAATAACTGTAATGCACTTTGTTCTACACTTTAGCATTCAGGCTCTGGCTGCCAGGTCAGAATATTTTGTGTGTTTGCATTGCTTGGAATATGTCAGAAAAAAAGGCAGCTGGAATCTTTGGCAAGTCATGTAGTGCTGCTCACAGTCAGCATGTAGAAGGTTAAAATTAGAGTCAGAATTTGGTTTTGACATATTTTAAAAATAACTGACATTTGTCCTGGGAACATCTAGCTACAACATCTAGCATGCATTAGAAAAAAGATCTTTCTACATCTGAGCACACTGTAGCAAAACAAAAAAGGAAAGCTTTCAACAAGCCAAAAAAGCAAAACAGCAACATGATCTTGAAATGCATAAATAGGAGAATAACATGCAGGACACGAGAAATAATTCCTCTGCTCTGCTATGCATTGCTTAGGCTACAGCTAAAGCACTGTGTCCAATTTTGGGCACTGTATTTCAGGATGGTTTCAATGTGAGAGGACTAGAGGCAACATGATAACAGTCTTAAAGGATATAAAAGGACTTTGTAAAGAGGAGAATAATATTAAGTGTTTTCCCTGTGTACCTTGCACAGGGCAAGAAGTAATAAAGTGGAAGAAAATTTGGGAGTGGGGGGAGAAATCTGACTGCAAATGTACTGGAAGACTGGAATAGCTGGCCTGAAGAGATTGAAGGTTGTCTGTTATGAAATTTTTTAGGAAGAAAAAAGGAAATGAAGAAATAAAGAATTAATGGGGGAAAAAATTAATAAAGAAATCAGGAATATACCCATATATGGCAGGACAATGGGCTACGTGACTTCTAGAAGTTCCTACCAGATCTACGGGCCTATGATTTGTTGGGAGGAGGGATTGCATGATAAGACATGAGCCACCCTCTTAAGTTATGAAATTTCCTGAGTGTACAGTATCTGAATGGACAGATTCTGGTTCTGTCCACTGTAGGTTTGTATTAGTGCCTTTCAGCACAAGTTTTTACACAATTTAAGCTTCAATCTCTGATAACTGCATTTTGTTTAATCACTCAAATACAAAGTTCTCAAATGGATCTTTTCGATTTGCCTTGTAGAGGTGATAGGTCACATTACTGAAATTTATGTCTCTCAAATTATATTTATATAAAGTAGTTATATGTTATTATAACAAGCAAGTAAAAACTTTTCTTATGAAATAAATAACTCGGTGATTTAAAACTGGATCAGCAATTAAATTATGCTTTAAATAGTATTATTGCCTTATAAGTATTATTGCCTACTGATTTCCTAGTATTTCAGTTATTTACAATATGTGTACAAATTGAGGGCTACTAGAAGCTTCATGATATCAGCATGGCCCATAGCTATTCCTTTTTCTTTTCCTGTTCTCTTTTTTTTATTCATTCATTAGGCTTTTCCCTCACTTCCAATAAGCTTGATTGATAAAGAGAACAACAATTAAAAAAAATTCAAGAACAGTACTCCTTCTCTTCCAAAATACAATTTTAAATCAAACAGTGATAATATAAAACTGTTGGAACTAGAACAAAACAACAATAAAACAAACTTTTTCTTGACCTCAGATTTGCTTTTAAAGTTGTGGAACATTTCCTGTTGTGTGGGTGTATAAAAAAAAGCAGGAACTAAATACTAACTACACCAGCTTTAACTTCTCTTCCCACTCACAAAACACTACTTACATACACGCAGATAGAATATCAAAATATTAATACTGTTCAGATCTTCATTGACACATGTACTAATGATGAGGAAATTACTAAGCACAAAGATGTGCTTAAATGCTTTATAAGTTAAATTACAAAGAATTAAGTGTTATTCTCTACACATATCACGATATTCACGTGTTTGTACACATATCACAATATTTATTATTATGAATAGCTCTGCTGATAATCAGTGATCTCCAAACACAGCATTGTCTAAATGCACCATGAGAAATGGCTACCTTTAACATGTCTTTTTATTACAGTCATGCTAAAGAAGCTATTTTTCCAAAGGAAAGATAGCTTCTATAATTTCTAATCACATTTCAAAATGCTTTACATATTTTTGGTAATTCAGCTCAGATGACATATATAAGCTACAGGAAAGAGGAAAAGAAAGAAAGGTGAGACAATTCCTGTCTGAGCATGACAGCAGTACAATACCTCACACAAACAACACACTGAACTGTTTTGAGAGCCGTGTGTTTTCTGTTGTTCTTTACAAGAAGAAGCAGTAAAAACCAAAATATTTCACACAAACTAGTTCCCAACTTCCTCATTAAAACCAGAAACTCACAGTAAGAATCAACACACCAGTAAATAAAGCAGTAATACTACTTTCCAGTTATATTCATATCTGTTTTGGTATGCGATTGTGATGGAGCAGATTTCGCTTAATAGTCAGCAATGAGAACAGGATTTCTGTCCCTCCGGAATTTTGGGGATCTAAAACTTCAAGCTGAGCTTACACAGTCACATTAACTTTGGTCCAACAATTAGAGTGGTAAAGAATACTGCACAAGCATCAGGGCTAAAAAAAAAAAAGGTTAAATGTATAATGTAATACCATTCGGAGTAGACTTTGTACTGGAAGAGCAATAAATCCAGAGCATTAATCCAGGCTTTGCAATTACCCTATATGGACTAGAATAACTTAACTCCTTGAATAAGGGTTAAGAATGGGAAGAAAAATAACACATTATATTAATTTTTTTCTGTTTTTTTTTACTGTCTCTAATGTTCAACATTACACAAGCTTTGTACAGATTTTCCATAAAAATAAGCCAGTGGTTTCTTTATTAGCTATAAATGATTTTATTACAAGTGTTTGAGTATCGTAAAATAGTATTACATTCAGCTAAAAATGCAAATCCAAATGAGTTGCAAATCCTATCATTATAGTGATTAAGTCCATGGCTTACCTAAGCCTATATTTCAAATGAAATATTTCTGAATTTATTTAAAAGACTATAACCAGACTATTTAACGGAGCAAGCAAAAGCTTAGCACAAAAAAATGCTGCTACAGCAACCTGTCACCCTTCAGCCAGCAGCTTTATCTTTTACTAAATACTAAAATGCTTTCTTTCCTTCAATCTAGATATACAGTTTTAGCAGCATATTTCACAGCAACACTGCAGCTGCACTTTAAAGCATAAGTTCAAACTCAGTTTTTCAGAAGCTGAGCCAAATTTAACCTTATTTCTGTATTTGGATACCACTATAACTGAGATAAAGAAAATGAAACAAGTCACTATCTGAAAAGTCTTGCTGTTTTTCTTAACCCCAAAAAGCCATGAGGTGTTATGCATGAATGTGGCAGTTCAACTACCTGTGTCATTTAGTCTGATTCATCTCACCCCCTCCCATGCCCTCCACACGGATTGAAGAGTCCCTCCGTAATGGGCCGTGTTCCTTGGGAATTACCGGAAGGGCATGGAACACACCAGTGTGTCATGAAGCCAACACTTCATGGGCAGTAACCATTTTCATCTGCAGTGCATGAGATGGCCCATGTGTGGCTGAAGAGAAATACACAGTCAATGCATTTCCTTCTAAGTTATTGAACTCTAAACAATCAGTAAAAAGAAATTTGCCAGAAGGAATAACCTTTGTCAATAGTTTCAAAGGAAAATGACAAAATAGGATGCAGGAATTAGTCTGTTTCTTCTGGAACAGAAAGGTCATATTTGTCACCCTTAATCAAATCATTGCTTTGCCCAGCCCATCATTCAGCCACTGACAGCAGCAAGTACTAGGTATTTCAGAGAAAATGCAACTAAAGGCTACTGAGGACTATAATAAGTACCTGACTCTAGATATTTTCTTTTTGGTCCAATCAGTTAATATTTACAATGCCATTTTTTTTATCTTGTCCAAAATATTCATGGCTCTTCTTAATATCCTTTAAAAATTAATTATTCTGTTGTTCAGTCCTGCTGATCTATTGGTTTTGCAGATGTCTTGTACTAGTGAATGATTCAATTTATTTATGTGTTGCATCTAAAATATAATTCATCTGTTTCAAAGTTAGGTTCTAAATCTGTGGTACTTCTGTTTCATCTCTGGTCTAATCTTGAACTGGAAGAATTAGTAATTGAAAGCAAATCTATCTTCCTATTTTTTATACCTCCAGATTACTTGTTTGCTGAGCTTCAGAAAGCTATGCAGTCACACATTTTCAGCTCCTCTCATTTGGAAATCTAAACATTTTGCTTTGCATTTTGTCTCTTTACTCAGTCTTTACTCAGCTTTTTGATAATAGATGTTCGAAATTTAAACGTAGCATTTCAGAGAGAAGTAAAATTTGAGGTCTTTGCACGGACATGAGCAGCTTATTGGAACAGATTTGCTGAGCAAGCCTGGTCAGCTGCACAGCACACAAGCTGTGCTTGGGGTACATCCACCATCTGATGAAAATGTACTGTCACAGGGTCCCTTTTGCCTCTTGGTCCAGAATCTGAGCACCAGGGGCCAGTGCCTTCAGGCAGCACTGATGTGGTGCTGAAAGGAGAGTCATATTTGTTTGGAGGATGGTAAATAATCTTCCTGGGTAAAATGCAAGGTATTGTTGAACCTTTGCTGGGTTCTGTTCAGCCAAAATCTCAATTGCTGTTCCTATAAAAGGGCTGGTTGCTGTACCATCACCATCTTTTAGGCTAGCTAGAAAGAGCCACTTGGTCAGCTGCAGACAAGAACTAGCAACCAACTAAACTAAGAACTGGATACTGCAGTCAGCCATGTCCTAGTCCTTTGACCCAACCTGATGCTTTTTTTTGCCTTGAAGATGCGAGAAAGATTAATGACAGGAAGTCTGCATGCACTGTTAGGGAGATGAGTTTTCTTCTGGTAAACTAATGGGACGTGCATGAGATTGCAAAGACCAACACTATTGTATGATGACTAAATTATGACATACTGTATGATGACACATTTATATAACAAATAAAGTAATTTTGTAGATGTTCATACCTATTTTAGCTTTTCTGTTGCTAGAAAGGAGATCCCAGTGTTACAGAGTGTGTGGCTAGGCCAAACATTTTGTAGTGTGTGACGTGCACATTCTCAGAAGCACTGACATTTCTCTGAGCAAAACGAGTGTGCCCCTACAGTTTCTTTTCAGGCAGCTTACCATCTGAATATTCAGTATACCCATTTCCAGTCTTGTTTAGGCTTGTACAAAGTATATGGGGACTTTCTTACTATTTCATCAATATTTACTATAAGGAGTATGTCATCAATACTTACTGTAAGGAGCAGAGGGCAGATGGGTGTGAAGCTGGCTGCATGCTACAGAAACCAATATGCCTTAAACTTGTTGTCCTAATGGGCTGCCTAGACCTGAACAGCTCTTACAAAGTTCACTTGAACTGACAGAGTTCATGCTTTTAAATGGAAGTTAATAGACCTAAGACACAATGCATCAGTTTATATTGCAAGTTTGGATAACACAGGCCCAATTCATCAGATCAGCAGACTGAGCCAATGCTGTTTTCACATACTTCATGGCATAACAATAACCTGATAGTTGCAACACTTCTTGCTCAACTCCAAGTTCCAAATTCATTTCTGTATAGAAGAATGCATACCACTTGATCTGGAAGAAATGTAATAAATATAGTAAGGCTGAGAAATGTTTCTTATAATTGAACCTTTGGAAAAAATACTACAGAATTTACAGAGATGATGCAAATTGTCTTTATGCCCCAAAGGAAACAGAAAGTACTTCTAGTTATGTGCCTAGTGTTCAAATGTTAAAAAAAAAAAAAAAAGAACTTGCCCAAAAAATTCAGCATTTGGTATCTTTCCAAGAAAATTTATTTTTTTCTTTAAAAAAATTAATTTCCCAGAAAAAAATGCTATTGTAACTACAGATGATGCTCATATCTAAAGAGAATTTTTAACAGTGAAGATGACCTAAGCGGTTTGTAGACTTGGCAAAAGTGTCTCCTTTATATTTAAAAATTTTCTTTTGGAGGAATATTTTTCATCCTGAAAATAAGTCCATGTTACAAAGAGCAGATTATAGTAACCATTCTGGGTTAAAACTAAAAAGGAAACTACAACTGTTTTAATTGTTATTCTTTTATCTAATTAAATCCACCTCTAGCCAATTAATGTAAATAAAACAATCAATTCTTAAATAATCTTTGATGAAAAGTTAAACCTAGACTTACTGCCAGTGATGACAGAAGATTTCCATATGCATATAAAATACTTCTTACATATCTGTGTAAATCACTTTGTATTGATTGATTTGATAAGCATGCAATTCATGTCAGTTTTGGGGGTATAATTCTCTGGGATGGTAATACTATTGCTGAAATACGTACATACACGTACATTCTTAAGTTGGATTTTTTTCTGGGTAAATTCCTGTAAATAGTGAAATATAAATTGTATATAACCACTGATTTAGTTTATATGCAGAAAAAAATTATGGTTCACAGAATCACTGAATCCTTGAGGATGAAAGGACCTCCTCCAGAGATCATCTAGTCCAAGTTCCTTCTCTAAGTGTATTCTAGATGACTCGTATCAAAATAACTTCTTGATTCACAGTTCTACAAATTTTCACTTTTTTCACCTGTTACAACAAAGGCCTTAAATCACCTTTTCGCACTATTTCTGTATAGGTGCCTTGGAAGTCTTGGAAAGCAAGTAGTTGGTTTTGCTGGAACACATCATCTATTGAACAAATTAATCATATTCATTATTCTGAGCTGCTCATGAGATGAGATCTAACCAGAATCAACTTTGCTTTATTTATTTGTATCCTTCAGTCTGCACAATTCATAATTTCTTATTTATACTTTCATTTTGCTTTGTAGTCTTTGTGTAAGAGCCATATGCTTTCAAGACCAAGATCTATTAACAGAGTAGCATGCCGAAGATATACGTGCTAAGTAGCAACACTCCTGGACTGAATATTCTACTTGGAGTAATGCAACAATAATTGTCCTTCACAAGGGACTGTAACATAACTATACACATTGGATATCTGTGATGTTCTTTATAATGCTGTAAGAAGGAAATACCAGTCAACAAACTAAGGTTCCAGTTTTCCAGCCTCAGATAATAAATAATACTTCCTGTTTCTTGGTTGTTATTTTTGAGGTTCCTTCCTCAGAGCTCAACACAGTGATGATGGGATACTTCCTCTGCACCAGAAAGGCAGTAGGGAAGGTAGTTTTCAGTTGTTTTACCACCCAAACTGAATTTTTTTACAATCACGTGGAAATTTCCTTTTATTGTAGTGGAATCCTTAACTGAGCAAGATTAAAAGTGAACTGTCTATGTAACAAAGAATGCTGAAGCAGAAGGAGGAACAGCAGAAAAATAGGGAGCATGGAGGAGGAGCAGAGAAATATCAAAAAAGGTTGTGGAGCACACTATAGAAGAGGGCGAGAGATCATCAAATAGTCCTCTACAAATCTACTATATTAACCAATTTCTAGGGCAGAGGGTTAAGTGGAATTTCTAGTCCTATTTTGTTACTCGAAGAAACTTCCTATATCATTAGCCTCCTTTAACTACAGTATAAAAACATCATCTCAGGGGTTTGTTGTGTTTGTTTTTAGAAAAATTAAAGAATGACCGTGTGACATCAGTACATGTGATGTTTCCTAAGCAATGCAAACAGCAATACTTCTCTAAATATATGGAAATCTTCTATGGAAGCATCAAATCCACTAGACTTTGTATCTAGCCTTCTTTGGAAAGAAGGATGAACTGGCTGGGCTTTGCCAGTCTGTTAGACATATTTAAAAGAAAGTCAAGAAAAGGAAAGAGTCCAAATAGACGTCATGAAAACTAAGAAGATAAGAAAAGTTGAAGTTCTGAAAAGAACCCTTTCACTGAGCCTGCTAATAAAGACGGTCCATCTCTTCATTACCATGCTACTCATCCACCTCTGTTACACTGCACAAAAGGGAAAAAAGCAGTCTTTATAGTTGTACATGATTATATTTTCCTTTTGTATTGAGTTCAAAGTCTTTTCTAAAAAAGCAAGAGTAGATTGCTCACAATGTAATGGGCCATTCCCAGGAAATGAAAAAATGGCCTTAACGTTTTATATTAATACAATAGGTTATGTATAAAACAGGTTTTAAAAAGTTAATGCATATTAGCTTAGAACAGCCATATTTTAACACTGTGCAACTGAAAGTTCCAGTAGAGCAGATGAATGAAACTACAGAAGAAAAAAACCTGCTATGACAAAGAGATAAAGGTTTAACTAAAAGGACTCAAATCTATATTTCAGGTGCCTCTTTACCTTCCATCAGGAAACGAGTTATTAGGAGTAATGAAATCAGAGATAGAAAATACAAAAAGTTTTTAGATCCTTCTGTGCAAGGCAGCGACACTGGCCTTTACTTCTTCACTTTATAATGATTCCTTTGAGTTGTGGTTCTGAAAAAGCTGTGAAACATCTTCCTGTTATTTCTTTTTCATCTTTCCAAACACTGGCCAGGAATAACCTCATCCTATTCTTTTCTTGGGTTTTTGAAACACATATTGACTGTAATGACTATAAATTATCTGGTTAATGTGCCCGATTTATAAAAGTGTTAGAGCTCCTCTATGCTGCTACCAGGTGCCTCTGAGAAGGTGCAAGGCACAAGAGGAATCTAACTTTTTCCATGCCTGCTTCTGCTTTAGACCATGGTAAATATTTAACTTCTGAGAATTTTTAAGTTAACTGGATTTCAGGACAGTCTCACCAAATCACTCTCCCCATGATGGACTATTGGCTCTTTCTTCGACAGAAGTAGCAGTAGACTGCTAGCCAACATCACCTCTGCCAATTACCTGCCTATAGTCACCATCCTGGTGCTCAGTTTCTGGGTGATAACCTCCCTTAACAAGGACCTTTGAGTTTCAGATACAGACTTCTACTGAACTCCATTACAATCTGCATATGTAAAAGGAGCAACTGTATCATAGCTATGGTCACTCTTACTGTACTGTACCAACTACTCTAAAACCATCATAAGTGCTGAACCAGTAGAAGTTTTCAAAATACGTTATTACACCCTGAAAATCATGGGAAGCCAATTAATAAACCTTGCAGTATCAGCATCTTCAGCCCTCATCTTTGGTGCAGACCTACAAATGTAATTGAATGTCTTAGTTGCTGCATGACAGGAATAAACAAGAACTACAGAATTACATATATCATTTCCATTAACCTATTTAATCTTCTAAACCATCCTTGGAACATAATCAAGGTCTTGGGATGAAATGTCTTAAGAAACACTAAAATCACCTCTTCTTACCTCAAAATCTTCTTTAGATCATTTTGATCTGAGCAGAGCCATGACTACCAGGATGTAATATGAAACATTTCAGTGTCCAGAAAGGAGTTTCTGGTGGAAGATTCCAGGCTCTGGGGTTTCTCATCTCAAAGATTAACAGCAGTCATATTAGAAAAATTTTTAAAGACTTTTTTGGTTAGCTCAACATCTACTACATAAAAGAAACTTCCAAAATGTAAATGAGTGCGCTCTTCCAGCTGTTCCTCCCATCCCACCTAAAATGCAATTCAAAAAGTACAAACCACTTTAAAAAGCATTGGCAGTAGTCTTTTATCAAGCATTGGCAGACCTTATCTCTTATGATGCCTGTTTCTTTGCTGATGGCATCACCCAAATTATTTAGATACATATTACTGTTTGGGTTTCCTGACACACTTTGTATTTGGCTGGCAATTCCTGATAGAAAAGTGACCTGTATACAGAATTGTGAGCCAGGTAAGGAAGCAAGAGTGCATGTGCTAGTGATGATCTCAAGTAAAAGGTATTACAAAATCACAGGCTTAAGTACAAATTTATCTACTATAGATCTAAAAAAATTAATGATAGAAGGCTTTCAGAGTTTCTGCTCAATATCAGCAATTCTCAGGAGAAATTTTATTTGACCTTCTTTATCTCTATAATTTTATTTATGCCGTGGTACTTTCTAGTGGTCCCCATTAGGATTGAGACCATCTGGCTCTGTATGCACACCATGGAAAGACAACCCTTACCTTTTGCAGTATAACGTTTAAAAATCAACAGTACTTGAAGACTGAATTTTGATTCTTTTCAGAGGTATATTATCAGGTTGTAAACATGCTACCAAAGTGAAAATGGCAGGAGACCTGACCTCTCCCCGACTTTTCTGAGTAGTTTCATGAATCCAGTTTTTGTTTGCACAAATGGTGCACATGGGGAGAATCCTTTTATTCCTATGAATGAAAGTATTTGTGTGCAAATGAGCACATTCACATGCAAATGAATGTATTTGCACAAGAAGCACTTGCCCACCTGCCACACAGCCTTGGCTTTTTGACTTTCAGCGCCTGGAGTGAATAGAATAAGAATACCAGCAATATTTCAAAAGGTGAATGGTCAGTCATTGTGAACAGCCAGCGAGATGGATAAAAAACCGGTGAAAATTATAAGTAAAACGGAAATGTACAGAGAAGATTTTTACAAGTGTTCAGATAAGGCATGTATATAGACCACCACCACCCAGAGCTGAGGCAATGGCAAACTGGAAGTAGGGAAAGAAGAGGAAGTACTATATATTAAAACAAGGCTTTTGACGAATTCCTTTGTTTGCCTTCCTATTTAGCAGCTATATAAATTGCATGCAAGGATAAAATCTTTTCTGAAATAATGGGGTCTTACCACACTGAGATTCTGTTGATGAAACCTGTCGAGACTCTTAAAATACTAGAAAACAAGTTTTTTTTGCATTGACGTGCTTCCATTCTTTTTCCTTATACAAATGATTACCTCATAAGAAATAGAAATCTTTCTAGACTTCCCTGTGCTCTCAGGATCACGGCTGCTTTGACAGCATAGGGCATGAGTCTGTTGGCCTTCTGGTAACAAAAGTTTAACGGTCAATATTGAAATGATATGAGAGTAGTGCATCATGCAGTTGAGGATTTGCATCCTTTAACTCCATGTTATCAGAAGCAGCAAGCCTATTCAGCTAATTTCTTATCTGTTCCTCATTACACCTTGTATGCAGCCAAGAAAATGCAGCATATATCCCAAAAGTCTACCCCAAGGACAAAAAAACAACACCAAAACCCCGTTGCACCTGCAGTGGGTCTTCAGGAGCTGGCGCTGACATACACATGCAGCAGGTGGACATTCAGTGAAGCATATAAATCCCCTACAGAAAACTAAGGGAATAGGCTTTTTGGAGGCAGACCAGCCTGCCAAAACATGGCTGCTAAGTGACTGATGCATTGTGTCTCACAGGAGCCTTCCTAGACCTAGCTGAAGATTTTGAGACCATACAGCCCCCAGAGACTCTTTTTTTCTTTTTAATTTAAAAATGTGTGATTACCCCTTACTTTCTGCCACCTGTTCTGCTTATAAACTTCTGCAGGGCCCCTCTCTCTGCTCTAATTTCCAACAAGCTGTCATGTTACCCTAACCCATGGGGCTACCTCCTACTGTAGGCATTGAGATGACTCGTGCATTCATGTATGCAGAGTGGCAGCTGGCCCTAAGGCCAAGCAGGGATGTGACCCATCTATCAGTTGCTTGATTTTCTTGAAACTCTGAACCCTGCTGAAATAGAAAACTCATGTGGAGCTTCACTTCTAGCACTATTTCTGTCATTTCCATGCTTGTTATAATGGTTTCCGGAAGGCTACCATTCACAAAAAATGTATGGAAAAACTTGGAACTCCATTAAAATTTTCAGCATTTTGGACTCGAGACATACTTATTTCCATAGGAACACCAGGTGCAAATTCAGGGAGTTCCCTAAGACAAAATTAAATGTATTTTCTCTGAAATCACAGTCAGCTTGCTACTACACAGTAGTCGTCCTTACCCAGACATTCCTCTTTCTTCACTTTCCACCAGTTTGCCAGCCAACAAAGCCTATTTAGTGTGTATCATTTAATTTCATATTACCAACCCTCACCAACATAATTTCAGCTAGTACAAAGCATAGTCTCACTAAACATTGTTTCAGGGTGTTTTTGCAAATCCTTACAAGGACAAGAAGTCCACAAGGTTCTCTTGTCCAGTAATACTGCAAAAAAGGAAACTATATGAAAACATTCTAAATTAAAAGCAGGTCGATGCCACAGAGGCATTTTTAATGTGAATCTTCTTAAAAAAGAAGTTGCCAGTATGAGTTACTATGGAGTTTAAATGTGAGATTTATACTGTAAGGACTAGAATACCCCAGAAAATAGATGAGGTTTCCTAAATGCCCCTGGATAAGCTCAATGAAGGAAAATGTCCTGATATCTGCAAAACATTAAAATACTCATGAAATCTGAAGAATGAGATATAAAATTAGATTAGAAAATACAGAAGTTTCAACTTTTGATCTTCGACTGTTTGCAGATCCAAACTTAAAAGCCGACCAGAACCAGAAATTCTGATTTATTGCTGAATAATCTTATTTAATTTCTTCATAGTATTTCTGAGTATCCATATGTACACATCCCAGCAGGAAGCACCAGACAAACTCAGAAGCTGAGCCTGTAGTCCCAGTTGTGTCACACTGAAAATACATAGAAATATATAGACACCTGGTTAGTTGGCTGATTGGAAAACAAATATTGAACCACATGACATTTTCCCATCACTAGGGTTTCAAAAATTAATTAAGGCAATTGTAAATCTATATAT
The DNA here is from genome assembly GCF_001715985.3 of Manacus vitellinus. Lineage (NCBI taxonomy): Eukaryota > Metazoa > Chordata > Aves > Passeriformes > Pipridae > Manacus > Manacus vitellinus. The sequence goes on along the minus strand of NW_021939632.1, from coordinate 14,238,333 downwards.
GATTTATTCATATCATTATATATCATTTCAAAGCTATAGCGAAGTGAAAGCTTATCCTGATTGCGTATGATCAGGAATTCCACATCAGCCACATGCAGTTGCTAAGATCCCTTGCAGTACCAATTTAAACAGTACTCAATACTAGCTAACAAGATAGGCAAATTCAATCTAAAGTATGTTCTGTTACAGCAATTCATCTATTTTTGCTTAAACAAAAAATTTCTCAGAGTATAGGATATTTGTGGGCACTTTAAGTGTCCACTGCATAGATCAGCAACAGCTGTGCTACCAATTGTAGATGTAGGCAGAGAGGATGAACAGTCCCAAAAAGAGAGTTAAGTCAGATGCTAAAAGGTTGTGATCAAATTAGTCCCTTCACTTCAGGCTTGATCACTGCTCAAGAATAGATTTTTCTAATAATCCCAGTAAGGAAACCATACATAATTACACTTACATACAAAGAACAGCAATTCTTCAGGAAGCCAGGGCAGGCAAAAATCAACCGTTAACATTCATGTAAGGACTGCACACATCAAAAAAAAAAAAAAAAAAACAGATGAGAGAGATTATGCACATGAGAAAAATATTTTTGACCAAAATAACCAGAATTACACGGTATTATTGATTATATGTTAATGTCACATTGTGACTTCAAACAGTGCCTTGATTAATCATTTGATTTCTCTTTTCCTTCCCCTGGAACTGAAATAGATCTCAGTGTCTACACAAAGGGCAGCACTGTTACATGCAATGCAGCCTGTAAAAAAACACACAAAACTTTACCGTGTCATCTTTTATACAAATCTGGTTTTAAACATCCTATAACCTTAAGTCTTATAACCTCAGCATCTGTTAGAAACATTGCCTCTTTACTGGCCTGCTGCCTTCTGCTCTAAGCAGAGCTGAGAGTTTGCACGTCCTCTTGTCATGGCCAGTGCTTATGCTGACATGGTCCGAACAGCAACTGCACAAATCCCAACAACATTTTATTAAACCATGCGATTATTACCATAATCCCATATTAGGGCCTGAGGAACCTCACTCTGATAGTAGGGTGTGTTTTCAGTTCAAAGCCTGCAACCAGGAGATTATTAAATCCCCCAGCTGTGAGAAAAATTTCCCATTCCAGAGTCAAACTAGTGAGAAAACACACAGCTCTCTCAGCCCCCTCTTTAGGATGGAGTCAAATAATTTACTCCACATTTTCAGACTGGTACAATTAATTCCCTTCAAACCCCTGAACCCACTAACATGAGGTTTTGCATCTTCCTTAAGTACATTTCAAAAAATACATGCTCAGAGAGATGAGATAAACAGCAGCATCACAACGGGGAACTAGGTATACTTCTAGAGGTCCCGTGTCTCTTATCACACATACCACTGTGCCACATTGTAAGTTAAGGTCTTGGAGAAAATGTAATTTCTCTTTGCAGGGGTATAAAGCCTGTATCTACAGCACATAAAAAAATAAAATTCCAAGACTATTGAGAATAGGAAGTCACAAAGCAACACCTATCTTATTTCAGATTCCACAAGGCAATGATGTTAATATTAATGAGTCAAGAAAACCCTTGCCGCTCATTTTCAAATGTTCACTCATATTTTACACTCTGCACCAGATGCTTCAGCAACTTGTGGGTTCGAATACTGCAAAGGAGGCAGGGTTACTTGGGGCTAAAAGCAAAGAAATAATATAGTGCTTTAATCACAGACCATCCCTAAATGGAAGCCATAAATTAAGGCTCTATACCTATATTACAGTCTTTTTTGAGAAATGTTATGTTTTTTATCAAATGATCATTTCAAGTCTAAGTAGATTTATCAGTGTTTACAGGTGTTTTGGTCTATTGGTGTATGCTTACTGGTAGTTTGATGGACTGTGTTCTACAGCAGTAATAAAAAATACTGATCCATACCTCTTAAATACCTTAGCAGTGAGTCCTAAGTCCAGTTTCCATAGAACTTATTAACTGGATTTTTTTTCTTTTTGTGATTTAATACACTGTGGCTATTTTGTGCTAAATTTATCTTTCCCGTGTGAGGCTCATAAACCAAAGACCGGACAAAAGAAGGATGATAAACTATGCCATCATAGGTAAATGTAAAAGAATATAAATTAAACATACACCTCTGTCCAATATTTAGATGCCTCTGTTGGAGTTCCTTGACCATAGCAATAACTGTTCTCCAAAATCCCCTCATTATCTCCCTTGGTTCATCTGTTGATCTGCTTTGAAGACCTTACACTCAGTTTCAGTTAGGCTTCCAAATATCCACACAAAAGAGTGTGTGGATATAGTGACTGACATCAGTGAAATACACAAAATATTGTCAAATTTGGACACCTGGGTTTTTTGGGGAAGTGATTTCTGACAAATTCAGGGTGAGATGCAGCAGCAGTGTGGAGGAAGCAAATGAAGCAAACTGCTCTCCAACCCCATGAACTGACAACTGTCACACAGCATGATGGGGAGACAGGAACAGTCCCTTGGGACTCCCACTAATTCCATGAAAACATTTGCCATCAAATCGCTTTTGAATATTCTAAAGAGAAGGCTGATTCACTGTATATATTTTTTATATTATGAAACTTTGTGTCTTCCAGAAATGTCACTTTTTTTCAGCTATTATACAAGGTAGGTATGAAACAAATTATACATTATGCCGTGCCAATCTAAAAGCCAAGCAATACTGGACTTGAGCATCATGCAGATGAAATTTGATGAAAATTTGCAGTAACTATGTAGCTGATGAAAATGAAGATATAGTTTCTGATTACCAACCCCATGAATTTGGTTTTATTGTTACATTATGTTACTGACTGAGATCCTTTCTGCTGTGTTTGGCCTCTGCCAGAGAGTCCCATTACTTTGCTTTATGATGCTAATGACATTAGCAGTAATTTTAAAAAGGCAAATCCTGGCTAACACAGAGCCATCTTGAGTTTGTTTTGTGGCTGTGCATCTAGAAATATTTGCTACAATGACTCATGTAGCTGGGTCAGCTACATGAGTAATTGTATGCAACATATTTTGCTGGTTTGGGAATTGTGAGCTATTTTGGACAAGCCAGACAGGCCTTTTGAATAAGTGGCTTTAGTGTCTTACTTGGTAGATAACAATAGTGGCTAAATGATTAAGTGCATGAGATGGCAAAAATAACAAGTCAGTACTAATTATCAGTTTTTGATGGTGTCATAGAATAATGATGGCACACAGCTTCTGCAAGAGGAAATGATCCAGCTTTGCTAATAAATCGAAATGCCAAGCTCCAAATTTGCTTGTTGGATTGGGCTGGCGCTCTTCCCTCAGAGACTAGAAAAAGCTCCCATAAGCTTTCATTGGCCTAAATCAGAAACATCTGTTAAAAGCATGAATCACTCATTGGTTGAGATCAACAGTCAGAAAACCTTCACAAGGGCAGATTTTTTCCTCTCAGGTAGGTGACAAGTCAGCCACGTGCCATCATTACTCCTCATGTCAATCTATACATATATTTCATTGACTTGCTAAGTCAGCCCGAGCTTGCTTCTTTCTTTGAGCTCTCTTAGTGATATTATACAATTAAAATTAAGCATCCTACACATTTCTGTCTTCCTTCAAACCACTACTTTATTACTCTTCACAATAGCATACAAATGCATTAAAAGTTCCAGAAAGCTAAGGGAAAAACCAGTCTTACAATCCTTCAGAGTAAGCGAAATACATTGGAAACAAACTTAAACATAAATTTTTTTTCCATCTCGTGTTCTTCTCTTTTAGACACAGAGATTTGATTTAGAGCATTCTGTGAAATGACTTCTGTGAAATGATGCATGCTACAGACTTCACAGGATCCACATCATTGCTGGTTTTGAGGAAAAAACAAGGCCCCATCTGCACCCCACTGAAAATAAGCACAAATCTAGAGGACTATTCAGCACGTAACTGTGAAGGGTCCATGTTAGGGTATGTTTGGCCGGCTGTGCTAGTTGCATCCAAACCCCCACACCCACACTCCTGCTGGCACTGCTCCAGCTCCCCATTTAGTATAGCTCTGCCTCTTTCTCTCTAATAGACTCTGGCATATTCTCCAATCCCACTATTTCTAATCCTGACATCTCTTTGCCAAATTGTGGAGGCAATTGTGGGGAAAAGGAAAACCAAAACAAAGCAACCATCATCTTCAGCTGAAGCTCACCCGCCTGCGTGGCTGCCTTCCAACGTCTGCCAATGGCTGGCTGCTACAGGAGCTACTGCAGGAGTTGGAAACTTGAGGGGAAGGAGGAAAAAATACACAACAGGCACAGAAATGAATGTTAGTGGCTTCAAAAGCAACAGCCATCTGTTTTCCTTACTGCCTGGCAGCATGAGGAGCTCCCTGCAGTGAGGATAGAGATTTGGCAGGTTTCCGTAACCCTGTTGAGCTTTTACTGTCCCTACCAGCATCCCCTGCTGCTTCTCTCCACATCCTCAGACCAATTGTACTTTGACTTTTTCCCGCAGCAGCAGTGCCTACACAACCTTGTACTCATGAGCGCTTTAATTACCAACACCTAGTCAAAACCAGCAAAGTTCAACTACCACTTAAGCATGACATTCCTAAATTTGGAATTAATATGATTTTGTGGCCATGTTGCATTCAAATCATAGGAGAACTGGTTTTAAAATGTAGGTGAGACAGAGTTTACAACTCAGAAAAAGAACTTGGTTTAGTTTTGTGATAACATAATCCATCCTATATCACCAAGATGTCAAGAAAAATTGTGTTATATTTTTCCTCTGTGATTCGCATTTCAGTTTTTATTTGCATAGTGCTGCTTCCCATGCAGAAGGTTGCCAAGAAAACAGAGCATGAAACCTGTCACAGAAACGCAACAAAGAGGATTCAGGGGCTTTATTTTCAAGTAGATCTGAACTGATTGCAATGTATTTCATTGTCATAAAAATCAAAATAGAAATGTTCTTAGTGTTTAGGTTTATTATTAATATTTCTCTTAATTGTGTGCCAGTTTTAAGGAAAGGAGCAAATAGTAGAAAAAAATGTAGCAGGTAAGAACATATAGTAGGCACAGTAACAAAACCAGCTACCCACAACCACAGTCTTCCCTTGACATAGCAGCTTTTTAGTACAGTTCTTCAAGGCTGTTTCTGTTCTCAGTTATCACAGCTTTAATATAACTTACAATCACTTCCTAGAGACTTAGTTATCCGGATTTTACAGAGCGTTATCTGCTTTAGGGAAAACCAGAATGCTGCATACAGTAATCTGTCGTGCAAGAGCAAGAGCAGCTGGTGTAGCTTACATAAAGTGGCAAATAGCCCAATGCAATAAAATGTGAGCATGTTCATAGCAAGAGCAACTATTGGCCTAGAACAGATGCCAGAATATGTTTCTGTTTGGATCACAAATAAAATTATCTATTTATCTTCTGTCGTAATGAAAATAAAACAACAGGATGCCATTTCCTTAAATTTGGGGGTGACAGATTATCTTCAAAATTTAACTTTTCTTTTTTTGTTGTTGTTTTTTGTTTTACATATAGTTAGTGCTCCCAGTTACAAGATCTGGGTTATCACACAGATCTAAGCAAGCTGAAATCCAATTGGTTAATTTATCTATCAGTCGCCTTATCACCTTAACTGTGGCTTTGGAGGGAGGGTTGTTTGTTTCTTTTGGGGTGGGGTTTTTATTCTGTTCTGGGTTTTTTTTACATAAAAGCAGAACTAGCTAAGTGGAACACGGAATCAGTAAGGGGTATTTGTGGTTTTGGTTTTTTTGTTTTGGGTTTGTTTTTTTAAAGGAAGGAGATTTTCTATTCAAGTATTTAGTTCCTGTCTCACACAGTTTATTCTTTTTCTACTAGTTGTACTGCAATAACATTAACCACCAGGTGTACTTGTATCACAGATGACTAAATACTCTGCCTGTGTATTACCAAAAGCACATTGGAAGAAGGCTGGAACTAGTCAGCATCCTAGCTTCAAACATATAGTAACTGGTAGTACAGCAAAGATTCCTGTGGTAGAGATGAGAGACAAGATGTGACCTGCTTAAGACTTCTGAAGCTATTGAAATACAGACTAAAAATAGTAGCAGTGATCTCCATCACATCAGGACCCATCCTGTCCATGGGCTTAGCAGCAATTTTATCACTAACTGAAGGGGGGGCAGTCTGATGTGCTGTTTTCCATATGACTCCATCAGAAAGATGATCTTATGAAGACTCTAGATGCTGTCATAAGAGCTCAGTAGTTCCTCCTTTTGGGAAGGCATTTACAAATCCCCTTTAAGGCTGTATTTTCTCTCTTTTATCTCTTTTTAAAACTACATCACTTAGGTACTGCAAGAGTATCAGGTCCCTACTTTCTACTCAAAGGGCCCTGCCAGAAATGTTTAGTGTTTCAAAGAATTAGTCCCTTAAAAGTCTTATTTTCCTTGTCGTTGAAAGCAACACAAACTGTAGGCCCACAAATACATGTAGCCAGAGTTTTCAATCAACTCTGCCTGTAAGCCACTGACTAGTTATTTGCTGAGGAGTGCAATCCCTCCACAGGTCAATATTAACAGGTATGAGATAGGAAGGATCTAGGGAAAGCAAAGTGGCTGCTTTGGTTCATTTTCTCCATCTTTTTGTGGGCAAAATTGTAATGGTACTAAAACGTAACCTTTTACATAGTAGTAACAGCAGTAGCATGGCTTAACTATATGTGACAGCCACAGTGACTCTTCATGCAATATGTTTAATGATCTGTGTTTAATGAGAGCTGAGACACTTCCTGGAAGCTGTCCAGAACAGTCCTCCTCTGAGGCTACAGTCATACATTTAGTGCAAGAAGAAACTCGAGAGAAAGTATTTTCTTATTCTTTCTGCTGTGACTGTGAACTCATCCAATGTGAAATGAATGTTGGAATGACACTGTGAAAAATAAAAAAGTAAAAGCACTGCAAAGGGAGCCACTCCTTTCTTCTGGATTAACCCAGCTTCCTAGCAATGATAGTTTTAACGTTGGTATTGATAAAGCCTTTCATTTTTCTTGTAAGGTCATATGCCTTCCATGAATAAATTCCCATTTCAGCGTCACAAGTGAGTAGGATTTGGCATGTAATCTTTACCTCCTCCTATCTCCCCTCCCCACAACTTCCTAGTCAAAAAGTTCTTAAGGAATCTACAAGAACCTATGAGTGGATTGAAAAAAAGCAGCATAAAAAGCAGCAAATCAGTCCTACTGTTAGTATCTCCATAGTGCCACCAAGTCACTGGGAAGTGAAAGGTGCTTAGAAGAAGAAACTCACTCTGCAGAGAACACAGTTGTGTTGGTTTTTAATTATTCCACAGCTGTGAATCCAGCACATTTGGACCTCCCCCAGCTGTGCATACGAACACCTGCAAAGCACATCAGAGCCCATGGACAGAAAGTCATACTTTGCAAACAAAGAAAGAGGGAAACACACAATTTACCATGAACATTATGGTCTAGGTTGTGCTTTAGAGGCTTAGCCCTTTCTCAGTTGACAGGAGGAATGAGTTGTTCCACTGGTATTTTGGCATTTTAGCACAAATGCCTCCCGGGAGCTAAAAAGCATTTCCTGTAGCAGCAACTACCTGGCGGGTTCAGCGAGTGCAGCTTGAACTTGGCACTCACTAGCAGAACTAGCACATCCTGCTGCAAAGGAATGAGGTTTGGGACTTGATACCTATCACCCTCAGCAGGCTCAGAGCTTGTCATGTTGCCCTCTTCATGCCTCTTATGTCATGGATCCAGTGTAAATTTGAGCTTGCTTAGGAAGATCATTAGTCCCAGAAGAGACTGCTCCACAGAACAGAAAGGGAAGAAAACATTGTTTGAACTCTCTCTCTATCCTGAAACATTAGAATTACTAATAGAGTTCCCAGCTGCTATGATAGTTTGCATAATATGAACACCTGCCTGCAGCAATGACACAACCAAAGTAATTGACATTTGGCCACTATACAGCTAGAAATTACTTTTCAGCACTACAGAACCAGGCTAATTACAGACAGGTAAGCTATAGCTAAAAGATAGGGTAATCCTGTTCTGCTCTGGCAGCCATCTAGACCACTGGATGCATACATGTTTTTTAAATGGTCACTCTAGCTCTGCATTAAAGGTTTGTTTGAAGCCAATAGCTCATTGCCCTAAGAAACTGCATTCCTTATGGGTTAATATTTCACTTGACAGGAATCCTTTCTGGCCAGAGATCAACTATGCAAACAGGTTTGTATCTCATTGTTTCCAGGAACAAAAGTTTTTTAAATCCTTCTCAAACACAGCTGAATCAAAATATATACTCCCCAATTCTCTTCCTTCTATTTAAATCCATAATTCCAGGTGTACTCTTTTCTGTAAGAATAGCATGCTTCTTTACATTAGTTACATATTATTCAAGTACAGTGTATTTGTATTAATAACAAATTGCATATACCATAAAAACATACAGTTTTGAAGCTCACACATAAAAAAACATTAGAGTGATTAGTCTCACAAGGACAGTCAGCACAACAAATCCCTTTCTTTTCCATTTGGGACTATTTGGCATTACTGTGTCTAAGCTCATGCCAGGAAATGTGTCTTCATGCTACATCTATTATTGTTATCTCCTCTGAGTAACATACAAGACAAATATACAACAAAAATATTGCATACTACATTACATAATCTTCTATTCCTCTCCTACAACACATTGGTCACTACTAAAGAGCTTGACCTTTCTTCTAAAAGCTTTTATATCAGTAGCTGCTGCTTATGTCTTACTTTACATACAGTGGGCAATGAAACAGTTTGGATTTTATGCTCCCACTTTCATGTTCTGCTTTTGTCTCCCTGGAGACTACTACAAGGAAGTGCACTAGAAATTTGGGAATTAAGATGGAAACAGGAAGACTGGAGAAAAAACCCAAACTGAGTCAGAAAAGCTCATAAGCTATTCGAGTGAGTAAGATGTATAAGGATAATTAATCACAGGGAAATTATAAACTGGATATTGACAATAGAGTTTGCTTTTAATAATTTCATAAAATGCTTGCTTATATTTAAGTCTTTTGCATCTCCCAACAGCAAATCTTTACTAAAAAATGTGTGCAGTGAAGATAAACAAGACTGCTTTAACATCCTTCTGGGCCAAGTATACTCCACTTACAAAATCTCAATCCAACTCCTTATGCAGGATAGAGACACTGTTGTTCTTTGGCTTTCAGAAAGGGCATCAGCTATTACCTAGCAGCAACTTCACTGAAAAGCTAGAACAGAGTATCATTCTATATCACTTATACATTGATCATAAATATTCTGATACAAAATAATAGATCAGAAAACTTTTCAGATATTGGTTTTATAGGACTAATCTCAGGATGCCTCTTCAAAGGACATCTAATTACCTGTCTTCTGCATTAAAGCAGTGATGGCATTAAGAAAGGAGTTCTGAATCCTCGCCCTCATAGATACAGGCAGGAGTTCCCAGTTAGCACTCTACTAGTGAAAGCAATGCAGGTTGCACCTCATGCCCATCTCAAAGACAGGTGGGTGATGACTCAGAGCATCTTGCTTATTTCCTCCTCTCCCCAGTTTCCTGAGGAAGCCACGGCCTTCCATAGTACGATATGTATCAATCACATTACTAAAACCAGTCCCTCAGCCCTATAGCGAGGGCATGCCTGTTATGTTAGGGGAATTTGGAAGTATTCTGGGTCACTCAACAAGACTGTTTGCCTGTCCTGTCCTATCACTGGGCTTGCACCCAACACGACAGACAATGTCTGAACTTTCATTAAATTCCAGATGTCTCATCCAATGATGAGAAGCCATGTCCTGTGATCTTCAAATGCCTCTGTAGGAACCTCTGTGGTTTCTTCTGCCTAAAATGTTGGGCATCATTAAGGCTTTAGGAACAAATGTACTCATCCAGTCTCAATGCAAGGAAACAGAAGACTAGAATGGTTTAATTCCAGCTTACATAAGAGTGCACCTTTCCTAAAATATTCATTCCTGATTTGATAATTTCTAATAATGGATGATCACTGGAAACACTGGTAGCCACAGCCTTTGGTTACCAGCTCATTTATCACTGTAGCCATTAAAAACTTATCTTTTATTTCTGGTCTAGCTACAATTTCCTATTTTGTGTTGGAGCAGTAGGCTGAATATCCTTGTTCTAAAATTGTGTGCCTTCCATAATTTTTCTGATAGATTGAGATCAAACATCTTTTACGAGGTAAACAGAGCAAACTTCATTAAAGTTTTTACTGCTGTTTTTCAGCCCTTATTGTAACTTTTTACTTGAAAAGTACTTAAATACTTCTTGTCTGTACAACCTTCAGTATAGTAGGTCTGGGTCTTTTGATTGCCCTACTGCAAAGTGAATGGAGGAAAGATATTTGAGAAGTCCTAAGCATTTGCAAAAGCCTGATATGACCAACAGTGGTCATATTGCTGCTGCTAGTGCTCAGAGCAGGAGGGAGGAGAGAGAAGAGGAGAAAGCCCTTCTACCCCTTAATCTTCCTTCCCTTTCCAGTACCTTCATGCTCTGCTTACGATGACATGCTAAAAATTATCTTTGGAGCTGTTGAAGTCCCCATGACATTTATCCTTCTGTTATTCTATTTTATTCATCAAGATGTCTTAAAAAGTCTTATGAGAATCTGTTCTTATTATATTGATATTATGACAGATGTTTGTAGCTTTATCCAAAAACATTATGATGATTTGATAAAACCTGATGAGGAAGGGCTGAGGAGTTATGTTTTTTTAAATAGGTACCTCTTTTCATAATGAAGCACACACTGATTGGTTCTTTTCATTGCCTTTCTTTGCCCAGGTCTCTTCAGACCCAATCTATTCTACCTTTCCATGCATTGATGTAGATAAGGTGTCAGTGCTATCAGTCTTTATTCTGCAATACCAGGTCTCATTTATGATCTTAACTTTTAGAAGCTGTTATTTACCCATCACAAGAATCTTGCAGATGACAGTAATTCTTCATATTATTACTTGCTTTTTCTGTTGATAAGCATTGTGTCAGCATTATATTTAGCATCTTAGAACATCAAAAAAAGGAAAAAATTGTCCAAACCCCAACAATAATTCAGTAGTTGCCACCTCCCACATTATCACGCAGGACCACAGAATGAGGAAGCTGAGATAATCTCCAGATCAACACCTGCACTGTTCCAGCCAAGCCCTCTAGTTTAAGGTCTTTCCTTACTAGGGATAGAGCAATCCTGGCTGTTTCTGTAAATAGCAGAGCTTCAGGGTGAAGGAAACCCAAGACAGGTCCCACTTGCCAAACTGAAAGTACTTTTGTATTTGTGTGGCCTTTCTGTAGTATAAGGTGTTAGCATTTGAGTTAGACATAAATGTTATGATAATATTTCTTTTTTGCTCTGAAGATGTATATTATCTAGAACTGTTAATTTAACAAGTTTTGAATTCTGTCAAAACTTATTTTGTCACCTAGACCTGTATAACCCACAGAAACAAGAAGCAAAATTGGTTAAAGATTTCAAGAGAAGCAAACATGCAAAATTAGAATACTTCAGCCATACAAACTGATCTTATGTATGAAATTTTTATATATAAAACACTGAAATTGAAAACTGCATTGACTGCAATTCCTATAGTATGTAGCTTCCAGGATAATGGGCTGAACATTTTCCTCTCTTGTTTATTTAATGAGAATACTTATCTTTTTCTTTTTTTTCCCCCTCTAGTGACGCAAGTATTGGGTTAATCTTTTAACTCCTGCAGAGGACATGAGAGTAGGACAGTAACTGGTGGCTGGGCATCATTCACCCATTACTATATCTCATTTTTCAACTATTGCAATGTAGTGATAGAACACCCATCAAAGTTAGATATATAGTTGCAGACAAAGGTCAAAGGGAGATAATTTACAATCCAGCATTTAATTTGCTGCTTCTAGTTATGAGGGAAAAAAATCCTCACAGTTATCCTACTTTCTTGAGCAACAAGGAAAAAGTGCCAACAGGCCTCAGCATATATGGGGAATTTTGGACTACCTGATTTCTCCATGTCCTGCCAGAGTGGGGTGTGCGTGTGTAAGTTAAAGCTTTAAGACATGATCCAAAGTGAGATGAAATTACTTATTCAAGTTGATTTCAATCAATTTGGAATCAAGACTTACCTCAAAAGAGTTCTAAATCTCTAGGATAACATTAACACTACCTCTTTTTATTGCACCAGTATTGTGAAAAGTGTCAAATCTCTTAAACAATGACATCACATGTATTAAAAAGAAGGCTAAATGAGGGATAGGCCTTGTACTAAAGAGGAAAGATTAGGGAAAGGTGCATTTTCTGTTCTGTATAAAATATATTCCTGTGGTAATTAGTGCCCAAAGTGAGTGTAGCGTTAACAATGTTTGAGATAAAAATCCATCAAGACAGAAAATATAAATGGACAATGACCAGACCAAATAAAGAGTTTTGGTTATATAATGTGTGCTATACAAGTCCATAAGCTAGAACACCTACATTTTACAGTTGTCATCATCATCTCTAAATACATGTACCTAAATACAAACCACTCTAGGGTATGGCTATACTGATGCACACTCCAGGGCACCCTTCCAAGCAAGCTGCAGTGACCCCTTTGAGTGGCACTGGGGTGCATCCACAGGCCTGGCTCAGTGCTGAATGTCTTGAAGAGGTGCTCTTCCAGCTCAGAACTAGGCTTGAAGTTCTTGCATTCGGTTTCATTGAGTGGGCAAGCCCAAACCCTTCCACATGTTCTCATTATAGGCAATCGTTTCCACACATTTGTTGAAACGAAAGCCAGGGTTTATGATACAGAAAGGGCAGAGGGAGTGGAGCAATGATTCCATAATTCTGTAATTATTTTAGCATTTTACTGGTCTTTGAACTTCTGCAAACAAATTGTGCTGCAGGAATAATTCTAGGAAACAGCAATGCATTATATGCTTAGATACCTTCTCAGGTGTTTGTATAGAGAGAGGGTATTTGAATAATACTGTTTAGGTTTTATTCACTCTAGTGTTTTGAGCCACGTCTGCACAGAGTGATCTAGTTGAAAACAAATGCAAATAAGCAGAGTTAAAGTGTGTCTGATGTGAGCACTGGGGTGTTTATGCTATACCTCACACATACCAAACAAGCAAGTCTACCCACTTTTTTATTTGCTGTTTACCCTTATGCAGTAAGTACTCTACAACTGTCTTAACATGTATTGGCATGTTTGACCCCTATATGAAAGACAAAGAGGATTCTTTGCTTCATTCTGTGTGTACCAGGCATTAGACCCATGCAAAGCAAAGGAATAAATTATACTTCTCATTTGGTTATGCTACTACCCAACTTGATAGTGCTTCTGCTCCTTTTTTACTTGTCTTATAATGCAAAAAAAAAAAAAAAATCAGAGAAAGCAACAATGAACAGGGATCTGTATGTACATAACTTTGCAGTTTTGTTTAGCTTGAAACAAAGGATTTTTTTTCTTTAATAATTAAGATACGAAGTACAGAACAAAGGACTACACAAACAAGATAGAAAGAACAGTACCCAGTTGTCACCTGGCCTGACTTCCAAAGTTGACAGTACCTTTCTTTTGCAAATTCCCGGACATGTTGGAATGGAAATTTTAGTTACAGTTGTTTTGTTTCATAGTGGCTAGTCTGAAACACCTGCCACACAGTTGACTGAAACATTCACGACTGTTCAAGGAGACATAGTGCTCCAGGGTGCTTCATCACTTGAAGGAACAGGAGTCAGATCACAAAATGTTCACGCAGTAACACAAAAGCAGCACTTGAATAATTCAGCTTTACAATCCTGATATACTTCTATAGTGGCCGCTTCTAAAATATATTTTCCCTTTGGACTTATTTGTTTGACCTTTCTACAAAGCTTGTTGACTTGGAACGGTGGGTGACTCCAAGTGGGTACACCTGCACAGCCAATTAACCACATACATCTGAGCCAGGGTCAGCACATGGAGGTGCAGCTGGGATGGAAACATGCAATTAAAATAACTCAGGCATTACTGAAAGGAGGTGAAAACAGAGGTGGAGCTGAAAAAAGTTTTTAAAAAAATTGTGTAAGTGGATAAAATGACAAACATTTAAAAAAAGCAAGATTTGGTAGATTTTCAAGGTGGAGGAAGGCACATGAAAGGGTTAAAAACTGAAATCACATTAACTTAATTTTACAAATCAAAGTTTATTAACATGATTAAGTTGCAAAGGAGCTACTTTTAAATATGTATATATGTAAAAAAAAGTGAGTGGAAAATGTTTACTGTATGAGTTAGTTAAATTTTGCTCTGCAACAGAGAGAGGTATGAACTCATATTAACTTCATAAAAGACACTGTTCATTTATGAATCAAATTTAATTTGTTGCTTGTTTACTGAAGATTTTATGCAAACAAATACAAATAAACTGTCCTTGTTTACTAACATAATTTGGAGAACTAGATAAACCTTTTAATGAATATTTTAGAAGGCTGGAAAGCCAAAACAAAACTTTAAATATAAATTAACTCAGGTTTGAGGGAGATGAGGTTTCAGTACCAGGAATTCAGCATGAGGAAGAAAAATAATTTTTGTATAGTAATGAAGAGAATTTTAGCTGCAGAAATGGTATTGTTTATTTTCTTTTCTGAAAACGAGAGAGAAACCTCCTGAGGAGGAAAAAAAAAATACAAAACCAAACTCTGAAACCATAGTTCATATTGTATACAATTTCAAAAAAGCCAGGACAGTGCACCACAGGTGGAGTCTGTGTGGAAGAGTCAGCGCAGTCTGACCTGTTTTGTGCAGCTTCTGGTCTAGGCTGGTGAGGTGCAAATCATCTGCTCTTCAGAAGTGTTGGTAGTGCTTCTGCCTCAGCCACTACGCACTATTGGGAGGTGAATTTTTTTCATGAAAGTGTTGTATTAATCATGCAAGTGGTGCCAACTCACCAAACCTTCATCATCCCAGGAAGAGGCCTCTCCACAGCCACAAGACTGTTCCTTCATTGTGGGAGCAGAGCTGATGGGCTACAGTCTTCTTAATTGCCCAATAAAGGCCCTTCAATCCAGGTGTGTTTCTGGTGAAAGCTATATTTGTAAGCAACAATACCTTTCTACCACCCCATTTGGTGGCAGAGAGGACCAAGAGACAGTGAAAAAGTCAAATCACTAGGCAGGACCATAAGAATGGTCAGGAGATAATGTTGATCATTTAGGAGACAGTACTGGGATAGGAGGATACATTTCTCTTACAAAATTTAAATTGAACCAAAATTAGATCATCCTATTGGTATCTGGAAAGGAATACCTGCTACAGTAATATTAGAAAGTATTAAACAAGAACTCTAAAAACAAGATCGTTCACATTGACAGGAGATGCTCCTCTAGCCCTCACAAATGCCTGTGAGTGGCATAGCAAGAGGTTTGACTGGTAGTTCTTTATCTCAGAGTAACTTGACATAGTAAGAAATTTGTTATGTATCTAACACTAAATTCTGATCCTTAAGGAAAGTGGCAGTGTCGCCCTAAACTAAATTCATAATCTTAGAAAATTTTACAATTTACTTGTTTATTTTAAGACATGCAGCTGTAAATATAAGTTCTACCAAAATGATTTGCAGGAGCAAAATTTAATTTAGTTCCCTTTTCTCTATTTCAGATCTCCTACTTGCATGAAGAAGTGGCCATAAAGAGACATAGTCACCATTTAATTCAAACTGAGATAGCATAAGGGTAAGAGATAAGTGTTTGAGAACTAATGCTTTTATCTTGTTATACTGTGCCCTGAGATTAATGTTTAACATCTTATAGTTCTATGATGCACGTTGGATTATGACTCAACAATGACATTTGAACAATCATACAGTGCAAACTTGAAGTCTACTGCAAAAGAGAAATTAAATATAATGAAAATAGAAACAAACAAACAAAAAACAACTTAGAATGTCTTAGAGGTCCCCTTTTCATATTGTAATGTGTAGTAATGACTCAAGAAAACTAATGAAGAGAGTAACACGGCAAGAAGACCAGTGGGTATTTTGGTTAGTTCCTGGTACAACTAAGGAAACCACAAAACCACATCAATCTCTATTCTGCTCAACCAGTTACAACAGAAAACATTTCTGATTTCAAGTTTCTAGAACTGCAAACCACAAGAATAAAGATGGTTTTGCTCATTCTCAGCAATTAACCTAGATTGCTTTCAGAACCTTATTGACATTTAAAGTAGTGTCTCAGCACAGTGCTTGGGTGTGACATGAAGCAAGCCATGCAAGCAGTGGTACCATGCTTGCCTCAGGAACTGTGAAATCTGAATTCTGACTATTTTCTACTTCTTACATATGGAATAAAATTACTTCTGATTTCTGCGAGAATCAACACATCTCCTAGCCATATTTTATGTCATGCTACAAAGGGAAAAGATGATTATCAGTGCATTTATATAATCAAGTTCAATTTTCATGTATCAACTGCTTCACAAAATAAGCAATGAATAATACTAGTTGGGGAAAAAGATTGTTCGCTTTTCTTGGCAGTTCTTAAGTGATTCTTTATAGCAGGACTGATGACTACTAATCTAGAGATAATGTTGTTTTCCTTGCTTAAAAGGTATACCATTACCTTATGCCTGTGCTTTTTACCCAGCAGTATGCAGCAGATACAGCCAAGCATGCCCCTATCCCACTGGTTTGGAATGCTGCTGAGATCAGTAGCCAATGTTTCAGCCAAGTACCTAAGAGATCTTAAATTTGGTGGTTATGTCCAGCCATGCCCCTGAATGACAGCGCTACCCAGAAGGGGTCCCAAAAGTTTTCTTAGCAACGTCTGCAAAACCTTCTCAAAGCAGCTCTGCAAGGTGGTACAGGATCCTTTAGTATCCCTAGAGCAGGATGGATATGCTCCATATGTCACAATCATTGGAGGACTATGGAGTGAAAGCAAGGTTGATCTGTTTAGAAAGTTTGCCCCCCACCAGTATTTATGACACAGAAAATCCCTCCACTTTCAGCTCTATTGGCTTCTGAGTATGCAAGAGCAGAGCTGTCTAAACAGCTGCAGCACAGTCAGGAATCCACGAACATATCTGGAAATGTTTTCTGCTTCTAAAAAAGCCTGAACCTTGCAAGTATAATTAAATCTTTCTGTAAATGGAAAGTCAAAGAATGGCATTTTTCTTTGACGCAGATCATAGTCAAATAGCTTTTAGTTTTAAGTATAGCAGTACTTTAAATCAACCACTGCAGTCTTTAAACTGGAAATAACCTAGAAGCACCTCTGTGTTTGACATCTGTAACAAAATGAATGCCTGGTTAGCATTCTTCCTACCACAAATTCCATCAGTTCTTCTTTTTCCATCTGGCAAAGTAAAGGTTATGTAGAAATTAGCTCATAGGTTATTGCATACAAACAGTAATCTGTTGACCAAATACATGTCAGGAACTTGGACTTTTTTCCCAATTTATGAATCTTTTAGAAACATAATGAGTAGATCAAATATATGTTGATGTTACAGATAACTGTATGTGACAACCAATATTTTTTGTGTATTCAGATCCGGTAAAGAGAAATATGGGGAAAGTCACCTTTATTTAGGATAGCCAAATCCAGAAAGACACCCAAAAAATATAAGAAATATTTAATAATGGTAGGTGACTAATAGTGAAACATCTAAGTCCTTCAACTTTTCCTAAGGACCAGTAAGCAAAACTTTGTGTGATACAGCACAAAAATTCAGTTCTTAGATTTGTGTGTTTACTTAGCAAGGGACTGTCTGAAATGGTGGCAATCTGTGCAGTGTCTATGACCTATTTAAAAATGTACTGTAAACCACTCCTCCATTTGGGTGTGATTCCTAGGGAAACAGATAGACTCATATGGCAGTTCCATTACCCCATTACAATCACCTCTTAAACTGTTAATGTTAACTTTTTAAGTTTTCTGTTAATCATCTCTAAAGTAGATACTATCTTAATATAGTTGTAGAAGAAACTATATGTTGTTCAAGAAAGCAAACACTGAAACCATTATATTAGAACTTTGCAGATTACAGATGATCAAAAGTGTGTTAATCCTTCTTCTCATTCCTTACAGAAGCATTCAGATAGTCTTCTAGTGACAAAAAAACATCTTCCAAAGAACAAAGATAATTTTGGAAGACTAAAGCTTTCCTAGTCTAAGTGTCTAACTATAAAGTACAATTGAGTACTATATAATAAGTGAAAAAGTGAAACAAATTCTTCTATTTTCTGAGCAATTTCCTGGGAGCTCTTTTTATAGGAGTATTCAGTATTAAAGTCCACCATATAGATTGTAATCTGTGGAATTGTTTTGACTATACCCTTACACTTCTAACATTAGTGGATGAGTCCTTAACCATTAACTTCTAATATTGCTGTCACTATGTTATTTAGAATTAAATATAAAAATCACCAAGGAAAAAGATTAATACTGCTAAATACCCCAAATGTACTTAAAAATTTAGTTCTTCAAATATTGACCTTCACAAAACAGAAATTAGGCTTACTTCAAAGAACTTTATTTTTTAATTTTGAAGACCTTATGCAGCATTTTTATGAACTAAAATAAACTCATTTGATGTTATGAATGTAGTTTTCTTAGGGTTTTTTGGTTTGTTTTTTTTTTAAATAAAGCAGAATTGTTGATTTAGTAAGCATATGAGCCTGTTTCTGAGCTTCCTTGTTGGAAACAGTTCTGGAACTCTGTGGCAAGGGATGCTATTCAAGAAACACGTGATAGGCATTTAGCTTTCTAAAGTGTGCAGTATGTGAGATGAAGCAAGACAGAGTAATTGCAATGCTTCCCAGGCCTTTTCATTTGAAGACTTCCAATGCCTGTTGTGGCAAATCTCAGCTTGGCAGTTTTCCACTTCTGAAATAACTGCATCTTTCTTCATTGGACATGCTTCCTTCCCTTTATTTCTACTGTAAGCCTGACCCTGAAGCTCCTCAATTTTACTTTATTTACCTTCTTGCTTATGCTCTTTATATTCGTAGGTCCATGCTATTCACATTCTTGGGTGTTTTATGTATATTTCTTAGAGGGGAAAAATATGCCTTTGAAAACAAAGACTTTCACTTTAGCATGTCCTTGCTTTAAACTGCAGGATACTAAACTTCTAGATGGCTTTTCTGTGATGGGAAGGTACTCAACTGCAAATTTACCAGTGCCTTTATCCATCACCATGACAAAACACTCACTGGCAGAGGCACCCTGGCTGTCGCACCTGGCTCATGGCATGGCAGAAATCTGTGTGCTTCCATTGGCCTCGGAGAACTCTAGTGCCCTGTCAAGCTTCCTGCAGCTCTATCTGCTATTTCTTTGTAGAAAGGGAACCACTGTAACCCATGGTCACTGAATGAACAAACTCTCCTTTCCTCAGGATATCAGCAAGCATGATTTTTCCAGATCTCTGTCTCTTTACGGGCTCTTCTCTCACTTTCCTTCCTCAGGGACATGATAGCAGCAATATTTGTGCAAATGCCAGAAAATTTAGTGGTGCCATCAGTCTGCAGACTTCTGTGTAATAACTGAAAACATGTTCTAAACTTCCACATTCCCATTTTGTTGCCACTCTTGAGTGCTTTTTTTTTAATTTGAGCTCTCCCTTCCTGCATGTGCCTTTCTCTCCTAATTAGGGCCTCTTTTGACGTCTATAAGTTCCTCTGATGGCACACCATTTACCTAAAATGGTGCGTGACACCTCCTTCCTAATCTCTAATTTTTTTTGAAAGCTGACTCTCATCATCTTCATCAGGTGATCCTTTGTCTTCTGAGTCCACTTGGTAAAATCAGTTTCTCTGGCACAGCTATTTACTTAGCATGTCCATTTTAGTGCTCAGATAAATCTATTTACATGTTAATAAGTCCCATTCCTTCTACCACCCAGCTCAGACAGGCACAGTATATTTTTCAGTGCCAATGTGTGTCTCAAAAGAATTAACTCAGTGACTTAAGAGAATACAAAATTAAACTACTAACTTTGTTACTCTTCACATTCTATAAAAAGAATACAGAAATATTTCTTTCATGCTCGGTATCCTTACATCCCATCAGCATTACTCAGCATCCCAGAGCTGTTTGGAAAAGAGATTGTGCCTGTTGCCTCCTACTCAGATGTAAAGGTATTTAATTGAATTCAATCTCCCTCATCAAGTATCAGCTGTACTAAAGATTTTTGTATGGCTATGCATTGCATAAAGCTTAGCAAGCTTCTTGCAGAGCTCAACAGAGTTATGGAATGAGATGGAATTATATTTCTCATCTCCTGGGCCAATTTATTGCACTATCTGTGAGAGTTTCTAATCTCAGTTATGCTAGAACCAATTAGAACACTCTGGATATTTGCCAACACAAGAACAGATTTTGACTCATTCTTTTGTGGTTTGTGCTTTTTTACTCCTCATTTTCTTTTCATTACAGAACTTTGTGACATAGTCAGAAATTAGTTATAAAATTATATATTTTGCTAATGTGTTTGGGAAATTCTATTCAGAGCAAAGTTAGTTCTTAAATAGTTGGGCATGCATGCTTTTGTTCTATGTGTTTTGAATACCCACATCATTAGCCACAAAAGCCTGGCTAAATCTATGTGAAATTGTAGACATCTTAAATTCCTTTTGTTATTAACACAAATAATTGATTCTAAAATTCTCTGTGCCCTAAGCAGTATGCTATAACAAGTTGCACTGGTTTGAGGTGTGTTGATTTTACACAACCCCCCTTCCTTTTCTTTATGTTATGCATGACTTACCAGTGAAAAAAAGAACCACAAATGATTGCTTTTCCAACAACTCCTAGAAAATATTTTTTAATATATGTATAAGCACTTACTGTGTGCTTAATAATATCAATTTTACTTTCTCCCAAAAAGTGGGATAACTTGACTTAAGTCCCTAAGAATGTAAGTCACTGTGAGAACCATTTTCAACATTTTGGTCATTCTGATGCACTCGAAAACCTTTCCTTCCCCAGGCACTCACCAGGCCTTTCCATCAATTAAGTCCACTCACCTCTTATTTTGAAAGCTTCTTTATCCTGTAATAAGGGAATAGACTTTTAAATAAGATTTCTTAACAGGGTGTATTCTTCCTTGCCAGTTAGTGGCAAAACTAGGAATTAGAATTAGCTTGGTTGTAAGATTTTCACCTTGTTCTTTTACCAGCCTTTTCACAACAGGAGCTATTATTGGCAATCTGATTAATGTAATACATGGGACTAGTTTCCAAGAATTGTTTGAATTTTGTTTTCCAAAACAAAAAGTAGCCACAGCAATTCACATTCTTGTTTGTTTCCACACATAGAGAAGCCTGAAAACAAGCTAAACAAAACCATCCCCAACTGGACCAAATATTACTCTCATTTACACCCTAAAAATCAACATGAGTTAAGCAGGAAGCAGAATATAAGCTACCAACTGTAATAATTTTAAGTGACTAATCTATTTGCTTTGGTTTTTCATATCCACCCATTTTCCTTATTTTTCATTTCCTTCCCCTTTGTATCCAGTTTATGGCATGAGCACATTTAAGTCTACCTGTTACATCCAGGCTTCACAGCATTGGCTAATCATCCCAGTACTTTTCACACAAACCAGCACAAAACAGCTAGAACAGACTGTTAGGTGCACCTGCAATTCACTCTGAACCCGTGATGTGTCTGGCTAAATCAGCGAGCCATTGTGAAATTATATTTTTCCATAGGAGGGGTTACTTTGCAAAGGTAGCAGGGGAGAAGAATGAGTCATATTCTTCAAGAGATAAACATAGGTCTCCCAAACCATAAAAGAGTGATGTTATTCTGGATGAAATAATCTTACAATGCTCTGTTTAGTGTAATATCTCTTTCTAGAATTTTACTGCTACAGTACTTAGTTTGGGGAGCAAAATCACAATTCTTCTTTCTTAGAAACGAAAAACCAAATAGCAGCCATTTCAAGTAAGTGCTGTTCAAGATGTTCAAGCTACTTAGAGAGTCCCAGGGGCTCTGCACCTTGGGGGCTGGTACAGCCAGGCTCCCAGGCACAAGTGGAAATCTGTGATTCTTGTCTACACCAGTGGGCAAAGTGGAAAGGAGTAGCAATATGTGTTGAAAATAGAAATAGTTTCCCTAGAAAAGCAGGGTCCTTGTTCAGGCTAGTCAAATATTTGCTATCAAAGCTGTTCTTCAATGGCAGACTACTCTCATAAATTGGTTGTTTGTTTTGGGTTTTTTTCTAAAGCGTATCTCTTATCCTTGGAAAACTGAGTTTTCATTATTTACAAAAAAAAAAAATCTTATGAACATAGAAGGTTTCAAGTAAAAGCTGAAAACCGTCCAAAATTTTCCCTGTGAAAATAAAGGCCTTTTTTGTTCATGTATAGTCCTTGCTTCTTTTACCACTCCACAGCCAGCGTTAGAGTTATTAACAAATAGAAACCTTTGTTAAAAATTAGTTCTGGTTAAAAATATGTCACAAGAACCTGCCTACAGGCAGAAACTAATACATATTTTCCTTCTCATTTTTTATTCTTTTATTTTTTTATTAATTTGCAGTGAAATTCTCATTTGTTGAGCAAATAGTGGAAACATTGAGAAAATATTAAATAAATAGGTTTTGTTACCAGAAAACAGATAATCAGCTTTACCTCTCTAGCAGAAGAATGTATAAATGTGCTTCCTTGAAAATTAATCAATAATGTGATGGAGACCAGAATGCAATCACAGTCTCCAATGAAAGACTATAATTTTAGGAGGATCTAGGACCCTGGGCATGAGAACAGATACCATACATCTGAAGCTACAGAGAGCCAATGGAGGAACCATGGTCAAAGCCCCAGGTTGGGAGAATGACCATTGCTGCAGCTTTCTGAGCATACAGAATGGGGAAAGCTGCATTTGTTGAAGCTGTACAAGAGGATTTGGCAGTGCTTGGCAAGTGAGATAATCAGATTTGATCAGTGAGTTTTAGCAATGACTTTAGAGTATCTTAGACTTGTTTGTAAAAAAAGAGTGTACTGAAGCAGCACTGGCTCTGCCTCACTTGCCTTGTTAAGTCAGACATATGAATGTCTTGCATGACAGGAATGCCATAAAACAGCCAAAGCAGACCTTCTGTTTTTCAGCTTGGATATAGATATTACAGAAAGGAAATGTTTATTCAGCATTTGAGAAAAGAACATAGTAGAATTTTAAAGAGAGATTAAGTACCTACTTGTGGGGGGAGTTCAAATGTTTGGGTTGTTCTGGTACCATAGAAATAAAACATCTAAAAATTTTGTGTCTTTGTTACTGTTTTTTTTCTCCAGGTAAATCTCTTGTGAATGTCATTGAGACTTTGGGGGTAAAAAGGTTTCAAGATTAACCCATGTTATATTGTAAAAAGGTAATGATGCAATGGTTCTGTCATAGCAATCAAGTATGGTTCACATAGCATAATTTGGGAAGGAAGGAATACAAAAGAGTTATTCCTATATATTTGTAAATATGAAGCAAATTAAATTTGTATAGAAATATTTATCATATGCATTTGATTGATAGAAAGCAAGGGTATTTCTAGATACTGGATCTATGTGAATGTTTTCAATATCTGATTTAGTAAATCTGCATTTAATTCTTTTAAATATTGCCAGTAATACAATTAACTTAAAATGAAAGATGTGTTTGTGTACAGGTATGCATATATGCATATATGCATATATGTAATATATAAATTAGTTTTGAAATATTTATTTCAAGGCTTATAGCAAAATATTTTAAGATACCACTGTATGAATTAGAATTTATTTTAAATATAGATTTTTCAATATGATGTCAGTAATCCAACCCCTGTCTCAGTCTTTCCATCTCCTCAGTCCCCTCCAATTATGAAACCAAAACAGAAATTTCCAATCTAGTTTTTAGTTTCCTTAACTTCTTTGGCTGCAATTGGTGGAAAAGTGAAAAACTGGACCTGATCACAGCGTTCATACTACTGTCTTATTTCTACTAAATCTTTTGGACGAAGGATCAGAAGAATTCAAAACAGAGGCAAGATTTTCCTTACTGCTCTAAAAAACTAGATGCATACACTTCTGTCCTTTAGTGAAGAAAACGGGGCCAAGACGTGGGAGGCAGTTAATGTGACAGAAATAAAGCCAAGCACAAGACTTGTTCATGCAGATATCATGCAAATAGCACCTGGCAATGTTGTTATAACAGGCATTAGAACAGTTTGCAATATGAATTCTGTGGGAAACTATCAGGACTACTCAGAGGATTCATAGAAATTAAGAATGGAGAGACCCAGAGAAGTCATTCCTCTCCCAAACAGGATCAGCGCTGCCCAAAAGACTCTTAAGGGAGGTGTGTATTATGCATTCTTTAAAAACTTCCAACAAGAAAGATGCAGCAATCACCCTAGGCAATCTATTCTGTGCTCCACAACCTGTATCTGTTGGAAATGCTTTCCATAGCATGTAATCTGTCTCCCTTGCTGCTTTAAGCACATTACCTTATCCACTAAGAAAAGGGTAAGAAGTAAGGAGAGTATTACTTTCCTCAAACCAGCAAACTATTACATACTTGAAAATATTTATTAATTCTCCCTTCAGGCTCTCCTCAGCAGATTTAACAACCCATTTCAATCTGCTTTTTTAACTCATGTTCTGTAAAAAACGTTTTTCTCTTCCTGGCAATCATTATAGATTTTTATTGTGAGGTATCAAAGTGTATACTATCTTGCAAAACATTTATAAAGAGTAAGAAATATGATCAGCAAAAAATGAAGTATTGGTCTAAAGTATAATAGTAAAAAAATTCTATACTGTGTATGAAATAAGGAGCTATGCTAATGCATACTAACATAAAAGGAGTTTAATCAAGCCTTCCTTTAAGCAGTTTGAAAATACTTATCACTATATGTAAATACATGTAATTTCCATATGCAAATTCTTGTATTATAATGGCTCAATTCTCCATTTTGTAATTGGCTTTGGCCACCAAGCAACATGATAACAATGAATTTCATCTGCTTTTGTAGCACATCTGCTAGTAGTGGATGACAGTCAATTGGCAGAACTGATATCCCAAAAATTGGCACAAAATCAGCTTTTTTTTCCCCCCTTGATTTCATTCATTTCCTGCCAGTTGAAAAATCTCAGTCTCCCAAAAATGGTATCAGTTCACACTGGCCTTCAGAACAGAGTGGCATTACTGTAGTTTAAGAAGATGAAGGTATTTTGAAGTGAATTAATAGGATTTGCTTGGAAAGGAATGAACATATTACTTACTGATATTTTCAGCTCTTTAAATAGGGATAAATTTGTGCAACTTGAATCAATTCAAATGCAAAACTTGCACAAAGAAAAAAATATTTCAGGGACAGGGTGGAGAGGTAAATGTATATTCCCACCCCTGAGAAAATATGTGAAAGGCACATGCAAAATAAGGAGGCTTCACTAAGGGCAAGTCATGCCTGACTAATTTGATGACCCTCTATGATGGGGTTACAGCAGTGGTGGATGAAGGAAGAGAGACTGATGTCATCTACGTGTCAAAAAGCATTTGATACTGTCCCACACAACATCCTTGTCTCTAAACTGCAAAGGCATGAATTTGATGGATGGACCACTCATTGGATAAGGAATTGGCTGGATGGTCACACTCAAAGAGTTGTGGTCAACAGTGGAATGTCCAAGGGACATTCCTGAGGGGTTGGTATTGGGATCAGGACTGTTTGACATCTTTGTCAGTGACACAGACAGCAAGTTTGCTGATGGCACCAAGCTGTGGGGTGAAGTTGGCACACTGGAGGGAAGGGATGCCATCCAGAGGGACCTTGACAGGATTGAGAGGTTGTCCAGAGAAGTTGTGGATACTCTGTGCCTGGAAGTGTTCAAGGCCAGATTAGATGAGGCTTTGAGCAACCTGGTCTAGTGTCACTGTGGTCATTCTTATCTCCCTCTCCAACTCCTAAGAGAGTACCGTGGTTTGCAACATGAGTGAAACAGTTGCTTAATTGAGCTTGTCCTCTAAGGAGCCAGATGTGAATTGTAGTAGATATATTTGAGAATACTGTTTTTCTTTCATAGAAGTTGCTTAACAAGACAGAGTTCCATGACTGTCAACTAAATTCTAATATTTAAGAAAATACAGATTAAAAAAATCGTGAGGACCTAACTCATATCTATGCAAACATCTAGCAATATTTCAATTTTCTTTCCTTTTCACATGTTGCTTTCTGCAGACAAACTTGGAAGCTGCTTTTTCAACATTCAGGTAAAAACTTACTAAGTTTTGTTGGATTTTTTATTTATGAGAATATGGTTCATATGAGGAATGTCAAACTAAATGCAATTATATAGCAAAAATATGGAAGTAAATAAAGCCTAGGCTTTCTTGGAAACAAGATCATAGAGCTAGCAATAATGATTGCAAAGTGTTCACTTCAAAAAAATTAACTTCATAAGAAATTGAACATATGCTGTATCTAGTGCTATTCATTATTTCTCCATGTAGTACTGATTTAAAACTATATAATACAAATAACAATGCAAAAAACCCGCAACCCAACAAAAAACCCAACCAAACAACAAACAAAAGCTACTGCTCTTTTTTATTTTAAAATTGTCCAAAAAAGAGTTTTACTTCAAATGTTTGTTTATTTCTCTGTACAATACAGTGTTAATCACCTGGTTGGACTCCAAGCTGTGATAAAGAAGCCCTCACTCAGTATATTTCTTCTTCTGCAACATGTGTATGTAAACAATTGTTTCTGGCATGGCAATGGAGTTCATTGGAAAATAAATCAAAATAGAAGTTGTCTATTGATATTTGGTTTGCTTCTGTTAACATCGAGCTAAAAGTTTGCAAGTTTTGTCTTTGATGAATCTGTATGCCCTGAAATACTGGAGTCACAGACAGAGGGACCACACTGACATCTTCACAACACACCACTAAGTGGTACCTTCGCTTCCCCATCATCTGGCTGAGATCATGGGCTGGTATATGCAAGATCTTAGACAATGCCAAAGAGAATATTAAATTAGAACCTTTTCTTTTGACATTTGTCTTCAGATTACAGGCATTTTTCCCGCATTTATGCCAGTACTATAAATTAAATAATTCCATGCCATTTAAATATACTAATTTCTGCATAAATCCAGATATTCATATGAAAATATTTCAAGATTAGCTTGAAATTAGCTCTAAATACTCCTATAATAAAACTGTGACAGAATATTAGCTGTATTACCTGTAATAGTAGATCTAGTACCTCTTCTATGTTTGGAAGTATGACTTGGCCTGACTTACCCTTATTTTTGAGGATGTTCTAATAACATTTGAGCTGAACTGAGTTGCAGACACACTAACCCAAACAAGTTTAACAGATGGTATGATGATGACCTCACATTTTGGTCTAGACAGGCTAACAAAATGACAGAAAGAAGCCTATGGAATAGGATAAAATACAATCTTTGGTGAAGATACACAGTGAAACTGTGGGGTGTATAATAAATTTAAACATTAAATTTAACTATGTTCTGTAGAATTATGGCATTAATTGAGATGTGATGAGGCCACATTGATGACTGCACCTGTTGGATAAAACAGAGTTTTGAAATAGATTTTCAGACTTACTATCTACATGAACTGTAGATCTCCTCCATAGTCCATAAATCAGGCAAAGACAAGCCAGATATACCTGCTGACTTTAAATCTACTCTGTGTCTAAGTGCTTTCCTTTCCAAGGATATTTTCCAAAACTGGTTTTTCCCTGAGCGGCAAAATCATGGATAGAAATAACTGGCATGGGAACATGGTAATATTTTCTTTTGGCGATAATTTTTTTTTCTTAAGAACTTTTATTTTAACAGTTAATCATCAAAAAATTCATCTAATTCTGAACTGAAAGTTTCTTATTTTTTACCTCTAGGTCAATTAATTTTGAAGTAAGAGGAAAAGAATTTTCTGATTTTTTTTGTCCTGGTGCCTAGCTCAGGGCTCGAAGCGTGAGAAGAAACCCACAGGGAGGTGGAGTTAAGTGGGCAGATTACAGGGTGCAGAAAATGTAAAAAAGCCATGGCTGTGATTGATTACAGGTTTTTTTCACATGAATGTCATCGTGTCAAATGGGTGACTATGTATTTTCATACTAATTTGAAGGAGCTTTGAGTCACAGTATCTTATTTTAAAGAGAAGATGACTCAAAGAATTCCCCTTTTTTTATATGTATGTATTTAAGTACAAAAGAAACTTTGTGATGCAACACAGTATCAACTTTTAATGACTACAAGCTTTTATTAGCTAGGAATAATCTAAGGACAGCAATGAACAAGCTATGTAGATCTCACCCAGTGACATCTAATAAAAGTTTTATGTCTCACAATGATGGCACTCAAGTTTAACGAGAATACTTTACTCTTGCACTCCCATCCTGTACTTTTTCTAAATTTCCCTGTGCCACAGAAAGGAAAGGTCAAATTTCTCACTAATGCCTATGAGTGTGGTTCCAGTGTCAGCAGAGCTGTGCTCATTCCCATCACCTGAAATGGGTGTGAAGGAAACTACACCAAGCATAAGTAGTTCAACACTTCTGCCTCAGTTTGTGGAAAGTGAACTAAGGCTTTGTGGCACATAGAGGAGCTCAACTACATGGTGAGGCCAAATATACAGAGTCTTGTTCCCGTAGAGCTAACTTGCTCATATTTTGAACATCTGTAAAGTCTAATGTGAACTGAATGTTAAGTAAATAAATTTATTTTATTAGTAGATTGTGGCATATTACCATTTATTTTAACTCAACTTCTTTTCCACATCACATGCCTTTTGTGTATTTCATACATGCTGGAAAGATACTATTTTTGGAATAGATTTCAAGGGGTTTGCTATGTTTATGGAACTGATTCTTGTATTTTTCCAGAAAATCTGGGTAGTTAGAGCATGGATGCAAAGCTTTCACGACGGAGAAAAAAAGATCAAATCAATGAGAGTAAAACAACCCAGAAATGACCCTGCTTAAATTTTATTAATTTAAAATTCCTACTCTAGGCTATGCTGGCGAGTCTTTTGGGTCAGAAAATAAATGCTAAAAAATAACAGTAAGAGTCAAACAATTAAAGCACAAGTAGAAAAGTAGAAAAGTTATTGAGCTTTCATTACTGCGGAGCTGAACATTTTCTACTCTGCATCTGAGAAGTAATTTTGGGAAGAAACTTAGGAACTAGGGAGCAAGAAATATTTTCTATTACTGATGTTAAGAAATGGCCAGCTGTTTAAAAATACTCAGTGGTTTGGAATGTCAGCCCAAGCACTGGGGAATGACTTGGTGGAAAGGTTTGCAGCCAAAATCATCCAGTGCACATCCATGCATCCAAATCAGACCTTCCAAAGGCATGCCAGGTTGTTGTGTGACCTGTAAATGGGACACATTAGCAGCATACAAGGACTTGGTTTTTTGCTGGCAGGTCTAAGTCTCCTTAGACCTAAGTCTTCCAAAGTCTCATTAGGATACCAGTCTTTGGAAAGATTACAAACACAGCATCATTTACTTTGCCAACACACTTTACCACAAGGTTATGATCTCCACCTAGAACTACAGGGACAATAAATATATCAGAGCTAGATTGTGCCTCAAGGCAAATATTCTGTTGATTCTACTCTCCTTCCTGTTATGTCTTGTGATGTTTTGCTGTACTCATCTACTCACCCCATAAGACATCCATGTGAGCAGCTCTGTGGTTTTATTTTCATGTTTAAACCAAGTTGCTGTAATCAGCTTTTCTGTAGCCTAAATTGCAGTTGTTATGACCATATTAAAGCACAACTTTTCAGACTCGGCCTGTAACTCTGCTATTAGAGGTTTAAACCTCAGTGTGGAGAAAGTCTATAATGAAAGTGAAGCTCTCTCTCATTTCCTATGATTCGGCATAGCTGTACTTGAGGATCTCCTGGCTTTGATTCCCATGCTGTGACACTTGAGACCTGCCCTCCAAGTGCCAGTGGGAGGCTGCAGACTTGCCAGCTCATCATTCCAGATGATATCACAGTCAAGGTAAACCACTGCCTTAGTGCTGGCTTGCAGGCAAAGATACACCAGGTGAGCATGCGGGAGGGTTGTTAAGGACTCTGCTCACGAACGTCATCCAAAGAACAGGAATTTCAGATGGAGCGTGGTTTTTCAATTATTTCATTATACTTTGAATTAATCGCCAAAGACATTCTTGTTTAAAGTGTTAAGAGGTACTAAATGCAGAAACAGAATCTTTAAGCAATAACTTGCTTTCTAGCCACAAGTTGTACTATATTACTACTCGAATGAAGATACAGAAACAAGTGTTCTTTCCCTTAAATGGGTACATCCCCAGTGACTTTTGCTGTAAGAATAACACTAAGAATGATATAGGAGTGATCTTTTTAGTTGAGGGTCCCTCAGTGTAGTAGTTATCTCTCAATGGTATTTCCTGCATTAAAAAGTCACTGTGAATAGCCTTTCATCCTTCTGTTCCAAAAATAAGTGCAAAACAAGCTGGCAACTCTACAGTCAGAAAACCCAGGAATCAAATTCTGAAATAGCTCTAGCTGTGATGCCTAAGAAATCCGCCAGTCTGGTTTCAACCCCTATGAAAATAGAAACTTCAGCCTACCAATAAAAAGAACAAACACTTTGTTTATCTTCCCAGAGTACTAGTATGCATCTTGAATATGTCTAAGTGGATCGATATACTGCCAAAATGAATCCTAAGTGAATCCTTAGTAGTAATTGCTGAAACAGGGACAACCCACCAGCTGCTAATGACGTTTTTAAAGCTATTCTAGAAGTGACAAGGCAAACATCTGATAGCAATTTTTAAATAAGAACAGGTGGTTGTCAGGTCTTTCTCCCATGCAGATGCAGTTAATGCGTTCTATTCATCAGGCACTATTTTTTTAGTCATCTTAGAATTAGTGATTGTTTCTGATAGATCATTTGTTTGCTTAGATTTGGGAAATTCAAGTTTCTTTTTCCCACTTCCTTTGGGGCTTACAGTAGGAAAGACTTTAGTCATAAGTTTGCTGTTTCTTGGTACATCTGGACAATGTATTATTGGATTCAAAATGTAAATTGAAAATAAGGGGGCAAAAAAACATTCAGCTCAAGTGAAATACAAGGTTTTTTATTAAAAAAATATAAAATAAATTCCCGTTAATGCAAAAGATTTTCTTTAGTCTAAGTGGTTCACTTTACACTTATTTTGTGCCGTAAAATATTTTTAAATGAGAAATTTCTTTTCAAAATAAAACCTGAATGTTTTGATTTGGAAATGTCAAAATAAGCTCTAAATTTGCCTTATAATTATTTTCTCTTTGTGGTGAAATTTATACCATATATCTAAATTCTATGTCCTATTTTATCTCATTCTTTTCTTTTCACTTTATTTGACACAATTACCATTCAGACTTACCTATATAAAAAACAAGTATATTTTTGAAGCTCAATTTGTTTCTTGTAATGTCTTTAACATTTATTACTTTTTTTCTATGTATATTCCAAACCTAGATGGTGTCAAGCGATATTTGGATTGACAGAATTTCAAAATATTGCCTTATTTATTTGAAATTATTGATAACTGAAGGACAGAGCTCACTTATGTGTAAGATCATGCTTTTCCTTTTTGGTTTTTATAATCTAACTAATACTTCAGTATAAAAGATACACAGTTAGAATGCTTCTTATTTGCTTTCAAACTGTATTGGTTTAGTTTTAGGTGGTAGTCTAAACTCTAGGCGCTCTATACTTGTCTCTTTGCTTATACATAGCCATTGTTTAAAAAATACTAGGGAATCTGAATAATAAAAATAAGATACCTTATAAGGACTTACTTTCTAAGTATTTAGGGTTATATTTTATGTATCTGAAAAATACATTAGTAAGTGTGTTATATGTACATAAAGAGATATAACTGTGATATAAACATTTTAACAGAAGGCATTTTAAACAATGCTGTGAAACAACATAGAGGTATAATGTCTTTTTTTTTTTAAAGTTATTTTAGTTGTGTGTAGGCAGAGTTCATTTCACATTATTTTTGTAACTTTCATGATTATAATTCAGGGATTGCACTTTTATTGTATAGAAACACTTTGGGTTTTCTATAAAACTGCTTGGTCAGTCAGAAACTACCATATCAGAGTAAGAAATTGTGCAGTGAACTCCAGTATTAAAGTACCCAGTTACCCTCCCAGTGTGTGTCTCTTGGCTGACTGACTTTGGCTTTAAAAGAGATGAAACATCAAAATAAGGCTTTTCTTGTGACTAATACATTCATCATGTTTCAGCCTTGAGTGGCTTATACAGGATCCTCTAGAGGCTTATAAGTGGTGATCTCTCGCTGTAACCTTTCCCTTGACTGATCTTGCAAGGTCTTTCTTTATCCTCTCTCCCTCCGGCTGCCTATTTTTAAGAAAATGGTAGGAACATAATTATTGTTGAAAACTCTCAGCCTGTGTCAAATCTGGTTGAACCAGTTGGCCCATTTTCAAAAGTCCTTGCAGAGTAGGAGACACTTGGATGCAAACAGGGGGACTGTATAAAAGCATAATATTTCTTGCACTGGAAATCAGTAAAATCAACAATAGCCACAAACTTTATTTCTTAAAATCCTGTAAATTTTATAAAGCTGTGCTTACAGCTTTACTTTTTACTGCAGTTTTCAGGCCAAAAAATGCACTGAGGGACTTTTGTTTTTCAACGGCTTTCAGTAGGATGCTGTTATTGGGACCCCCTGCCTCCCTGTCACATCAACATCTGCTTGTTGTGCTTGAGAAACCCGGCATGGCCTTGAACCACCATTTCAGACAATTCTACAATGTTCTCATTTCTTTCCTCCCCTGTTCTTTTCTCTCGTGAATTTGCCAATGCAGCAAGTGGCTCTGATGGTTTGGACACTTCAGGAATGGGGCTTGTAAGGTGAGGAAAGTCTCAGCCTTCCTGGCAATAAAGATTTCTTTCTTTTAATGCAACTTTGAAATTCAACTGCCAATATTTTACTTTGAGGCTTAGGAGACTTCAGAGATTCTTCTAATTTTATCTCCATCTGTGCCTTGGAGCTGTAACATAAATAGTCTTCCTAAGCTTTCAAAGACCATTAGTAACATGTGTTGTCAGGCCAGCTGCGTTCAATGCAGGTTTCAGTGATGTTCCACCAACATTCATCTAAAATTAGTGGTTCTGTGGCCAGAATATATAGTCAGGGTATTAATTCAGAGCATTTCTGGGGAACAGCATCCTGGGTGGGCTGTAAAAGGACGTAATGGAACTAATAATTAATTAAATTCACCCTTCTGCAGAGAGCCTTATCCTTGAAGAACCTCTCTTGGTGAGCAAGCAGCAAAGATACTGATCTATGGAAGTTAATCCAGCAAGGTAGACACTGATGTGTAATTCATCAGAATGGCCCCTCCTTGGAGCTTTGCATGACAGATATGTTTGGGATTGAGAGAGGGCAGTTCCCCTTTGCTGGAGCTGCTTCTGTTTCTAAAGTTCCACTGGATATCCTGTGTTTAAAGTTTTCTGTGGCATAAATATTACTGCAATGAGAGAAACCAGGCAAGCTGAAGGCTTGAGTATTGACACCTTGTTAATAACACTACTCCAAATAATAATTATGTGAGGAAAGAGGAAAAAAACCTGGAGCATGCGCTAACTTACCCAAACACTGTGCCTTTTTTCATATGGTACTGTATGACAGCCTGGCTGGTGCAGCCCTTAAGCCTGGGAATGTCTTTCAGGGACTTGACCCTGAGCTTTTTTCTCAAATTTTTGTTCCATATCTGTTCACAGTCATTGCTGCACTGCCTTTACCAAGTACTTGTCTCTCTTCATTTGCTCTGAAACTTTTTGCTCCTCCTTCATTGATCATATTGACCATTAAATACCATTTTGGACGTTAGTGCTTGCTTTATTTTACTGAAGAAGTTCTACAAAGTAATGAGTCTAAAATGGTACTTTATTATTTTAGCTTTGTATTTAACATAAGTAGTCTTCTAAAATTACAGATTGCTTTCTTAATTCTAAAAATAAGCATCACAAAGTTGTCTGCCAAACTTACAGAAGGTGCTCTATTTCAAATTCAGAATTGCTGTTTGAATTATACTGAATGTGACTGAAATACTCCCAGAACATTTTAATTATTCCTAAATGATAGAAAAATATTTTCTTAAAATACAACTTTAAAAATCTACAGAAATAATTGTGGAACTCTGAATGCTTAATTATTCCTTCTATTCCTGGATTTTGAAAAAATATAAAAAAACCACTGACTCATTCTGCTTAAAACTGCTGATTTAACTCACATTAAACAAATTAAACAGCAATCTAGTGAGACTGTATTTCAAATTACATGATGAAACTAAAATATGGATAAAGCAGATAACTTTTAAAGAGTAAAAGTTCAGAGAATTAAATTTTGGAATGAATGCTGGAGACATGGGTTTGTCTCACACAGCTCATCTAATCACCAGCTTTAACAGTGTTGAATTGTTACACCAGCTACTGAGCTCTCCTTGCCCTGGAGGGCTCTTACTCCTTCTCGGCCATGTTCTGCCCAGTCAGTTGCATGGAGCAATAAAGCAACAATGAAGAAAGAGGGAGCTTTATCATCCAGCCCTCAGCCAAAGCATTGCTGGCTCAAGATTTTTAGTTTCTAGAAAGATTTAAGACCAAAATTTTTGTGAGTTGAGGAAAGTATGTTAATGGAGTGATGAGACTAGTTTCAAACTTCTTTGGCATAGAACATATACTCAGTAATTTCTTATGTTCACCTTGAATGAACAGCAGCAAGTGAATCCACCAGTATCAATAAATATTAACCCAGACCACTAAATATGTGCCCCATTTTAGCTACATTAATCATCCACCGAAGTCTAAAAGGATGGCTGTCCTTACAAGCTGAAAGAATATAATAAACCATTTAAGAAATGACAGTTTATCTAATTGCATGTACTTACACATTTACTAGAGTTTTCTTATAGGAAAATTTCACACCAATCACAGAATATCATTCTCATCTAGACCTCCTGAGAGTCTTTTTCCTTGTGCAGTTCTAGTTTAGACACTCTTTTGGTGTAGTCGTAGGGAGCATTTGTTGTTCCTCTGTCAACATTACCCTCAAACCATAAGCACAGCTTATGTGTAAAATAGGAGAGGGATTTTAAAACAGTTAAGCCAAGACAAGAGTAGTCACAGGAACATTGTTCAGAAGATGCTTAAACGCTCTCTGATGACCACTGAAATGGATTCCTTTTGCACATCTGAAATAAACACTGCACTTTAGTGGCAGTTTGAACAACTGAGTTTGCAGAAGTGCCCTCAATTTTATTTTTTTTTCTTGGAAACGTTCTCCTCCTTGTCTGTCTTTGTTAGATTCATGAGTTCATATACTGCAACACCTTTTTCCCCAAGAAGATTTTGAGCTGTCAAGGTCCCCCTTGAAACCCCTATTTTTTTAAATAAGCTTAAATAACAAAATGTAGATGCTTCTTGCTCAGTGCAAACCATTTGCTTACTCACTGTTGTTGCATTATCTTTTAAGGAAACCATCACAGACTGAATGTGTAAGATACTCGTCCCAGGTTTTATTGCAGTTATTCACTATGATGAAATCATAAACTACGTCACCTTCCCAGACTTCTTGCTCAAAATCCAGAGGTCCTTTTCTTGAATTCTTCCCATCTTTTTCATCATTGTTTCTGTAAACACATCTATGATTTCTTTCACATTCACATTGCACTCACCAAGAATGCAATTCAGAGTCTTTCCTCATTAGAAACCAACTGACCCCGATAAATATTGTCCTCCCTAAGCAGCATAGCTAGCCAAAATAACCTGTATGTTTTCCTAATTAGGATGGGAAATTGTGAAGAAATAAGAGTCCTTTGATGCAATTAAATCTGTTTTCAGGATCTGTAATTACAATTCCTTCTTTCTCATGCATGGGAGGGTTCAAAACACATGAGTATCTTCCTGCTCCAGCCTCTTTCAGCCAGCACCCAGTACAAAGGCCACTGGCTTTCCTGAGCATGCTTTAGAGCTGCTTTGTGCTTTGGTTTCATGGTGTTCCTGAGTTCTTGCCTTTGTTTTCTTTGAGCAGTCTCCTACATACTGCCAGGCTCCCTGAGCAGAACACAGAACATCCTCTGCCCACAGTACTCAAGCTGCCGAGCAACCTTGTACTTACCTTTGGTTTGGGAAAAAACCCACATGTGCTTAGTATCTTCTTGTAGCCTATTTATTGAAAGATGGTGGTTCCGCCTTGCAATTTCAAGCCAACCTACAAATGCTACACAAAGGACCACCTCAGTAGCATGCAGTAGATGGGTCACCACTACCTGTTGTAAATAGGATCTACATATTCTCAAAATAAGAAACATTTGTTGCTCTTGCAGTGAAACTATCTGTACTAAAATATTATTCAAAATGGTGTTACCAAGTGTATGTAAGACTGCCAATGGCAGACCTCAGTGAAATTCCACTGGCCCTGCAATGTTTAAAAACACAGAAGAAGGTCTCAACAATGTTGTCTCTGCTTTGTATTAGAAAAAGTATCAATAAAAAGATTTTATTTTATTGTAAAATCATGATTAAGGCTAATTTGAAACTGTATCATCAATTTTGGATCAAGCCGTGAAGTATTCCAGGCATTGTGATTCCCAGTTAAGCAGAAGTCAATTGGGATGTCTGGAAGAATGTATAAATTTCACACCAGACTTGAGCAATAAACCAGTGGCAATTCTTGTCAAGGAGTTAAGTATTTAGACTTCAAAAGAGTTGTTACGCAATTTGGTAACAACAGTTACCAGATAATTGGTAACTACCAGTATCCTTCTGTGCTCTCCTAATTATTTTGTGTGATCTTTACATATGGTCTGTGGAAGGAGCTACATTCGAAACTAGACAGTCATCCAAATTCTGTCTTTAACTGATAAACAGATTGAAGCCAATGCTTTCATTTGGACTAACAAATGGATATATGGAACACTGCTTGCACAACTGCGATTATCACTGCCTAGGGCTACCGATGACGGGCAGCATTTCCCCAGTCTCGGGGAGCTGCAGTGATTTCCAGCCCGGGGAGCGTGCGAGGGAACAGGGCGGGCTCACCCCATCGCCCTGCGCAGGCACGTAAGAGTATCCACGAAGTTGTACCGCACGGCGGGGGGCGGGCAGCGGGAGCGCGGGGCACCGTGCCTGCTCTCTGATACCTGCCTGCTCGGGAGGGGGTAAAAACAACTTGATTTGTAAAAGGAAGAGGGGGAAAAAAGGAATGTTTGGCACTGTTGTTACTTCCGGCTGTCAGAGCCTCAGTCGTGGCAGCTGTCGCGACTTCTCCCTTGCGGGAGCCGCGCT
>NW_021939632.1:14145820-14199847 GCF_001715985.3 Manacus vitellinus | reverse complement strand
CCCGCGTCCCGGCGGACACAATGGGGTTTATCCCGCGGGGAGGTCTCGGGCGACGTTTCCCACCCCGAGTTTCGAATTCGTGTCACACGCCGGCGAGGCCCCGAGTTAATGGAAACTCTCTGTCTCTGCAGATGGCTCTCCGGATACCGCGATCCGCGCTGGGGATAACACCCGATGTAGCCATTCACGCGCTTTGATTTCTTTCTCTCCCCTGCACTCCATTTCAGTGCAAGCGGGGAAGCTGGCTGAGTGAAAGGCTGCTTTTGGGATCTTCTGTGGGATCTGCTCTGCCTGCTGTTGGAGGGTGGAAGCTTTGTGCTAAGGAGCCGTTCTTCCCATTCTTCTTCAGGAGTCGAGGGAGCTTTCTCTTTGACAATGATGAAAACTGAAGGCAAGGGGGAAAGGACTTTAAGAAGTGCATCACCACACCGAAATGCCTATAAATCTGATTTCCATGCTATCAAATGCTCTTTTGATGGTGTAAACAATCCTGATAACACTTCCAGTAAAACAGGCTTGCATCAGAAGCTGAACACCTCCTCCAATGGAGGGGGAAATGACCCACACAGTCGAGGCAGAGCTGCCACTTATGGCAATAGAGTACACAAGATCAAAAATATGTTTCTGCAAATGGGAAGCTCTTCTTCCACAGCCTCTGAAAGCAGTCCACCTGCTGAGACCAAATTAATCAGCCGGGCCACGGCAGCAGAGTATGGACCTTCTCCAGGTAGCCCATCTTTTCTCATTGTCCAAAAAAATAATCTTCTTAATGCAAGCACCAGCCCCTGCAGCAGTCCTGTGGATTCGTTATCTGTGCCTTCTGCTGCCGACAGGGTTGTCCGTAGCAGTGATGAGGCAGACTTGGACAAAGTTGCCCTGGCAGAAAAATTTTCGGAGACTAGGAAGCTTTTTGAGAGGAATATAAAACAGCGGAGCTCAGTGGACAGATACTCCCCCAGCAAATGTGAAAGAAGCGAAGATAAGAGGAGATGTGGTTCAGCTTCTGATTGCAGCAATGTGGTGGACAACTTCAGTTTTAATACAGAAGCGAGTCCTCCAGTTGCACTGGAGAAAGTTGAAAATCAAGGCAGTGAGGAGTCGAAACAGCAACATCCTAATAGTGGTTCTAAATCCTCCTTCCTGAATGCAGGGCCCATTTCTAGGAGGCTGGAAAGCTTTTTGGGTGACAGTGATACTGAAGAATCCAAAGAAATTTCAAAAAATGATAGTCCTCCGAATCAGGACCCTTTGAGAGGCCAGGAGAGTTTGAATTTGCCTGCTGTTGCTGAAGGATGTCTGGAGAAGGGTGTGTTCCCCAAAGTGCTTGGGATTCGCAGAGATGAGCCGAGTGAGGCTCTTGGAAAAGACAAAAGGGAGCAATTGGTACTTGAGAGAAGCCTGTGGGATATGGGCAGTGTGCCCGGTCAGGAGGCTCAGCACAGATCAGATAGTGTTTCCTCCTCAGTTTCCCCCACAGAGGGGACTTGCACAGAGCTGGTTGGACAAAATGAAACCTCAGGGCATGAAAATGAAGGTTTGGAGAAAGATCACGTTGTTCAAGAGGATCAGATGCTCATATGTCAAGTACAGGAAGGGGAGAGGAGTGACTATGCCTTGGAAGTGATAGAAGAGTCTATGGATGGCAGCAAGACCAGCTGGGAAGAAGAAAGAAATGGGTTGTCTGTAAGAGATGGTCCAGTTACACGCGTTCAGGACGTTCTAGAGCAGGAAGAGGATACTGAAGAAGAGGAGCAAGTGTTGGAAAAGCAAAGTGAGGACTTCAGTGCTTTTGGAATAGAGAATGCAGCTTTTGATGGTGACAGGGATACAGAGCCAGAAAACCAAGAGCCTGAAGGCAAAGAAATTTTGGAGGGAGAGGATGCGTATATGTATGACAGTGAATATGAGGAGTTTCCTGGGCTTTCTGAAGAGGAGGATCCTGA
Source organism: Manacus vitellinus (assembly GCF_001715985.3). NCBI lineage: Eukaryota > Metazoa > Chordata > Aves > Passeriformes > Pipridae > Manacus > Manacus vitellinus. Next base: position 14,197,904 of record NW_021939632.1, on the reverse strand, counting down.
TCCAGACCGAAAAGTCAAGTTCTCAACAGCTCCTATTAAAGTAAGTACATTTGAATTGTCTTTATTTTTTAATTGTTTTGCAGTCAAAAATACCCAGGAAATACATTTTGTGGGTTTTTTTCAAAGCTCCAGAAACCTTTTAAAAAGTGTTACGTTTACAGCTTTTATTTAACACTAAATAAGAGAAGAGTTACATGTTCAGAAAATTTATAAATTAGTCACAAATGATTTCTTAATTACAGCAGCTTCATAAGATAATGTAGTGGAGCACATGAGATTTTACTTGCCAGACATTTTCAGGACCACAAATGTTTTAGGCATAGATATGAACACATGAGCTTTAATTGTTGCCTTCATTTGTTTAAAATTGAGTCGTTGCATTAGGAAGAATTTTTTTCAGTTTTACTTTTTGTAAAAAAGTTTTTAAAAAAACCCAAACAAAATAACAAAAAACCCCACAGCAAACTTTCAGATTCAACTTCAGACTTGGTAATAGAATTAACTCTAAGAAAACATGAAAGACTGATTGGTGTTATTTAAGATTCTAGAATTCTCTCTAATAATAACCATATATGTGTTATTTGGTTTTAATACTGGATTGGTGAATAAGCCGTAGGAATGTTAACATGAGTATTTTGGAATCACGAAGTTGCAGAAGTGGAAATTACAAGGCAGACTGGGTAATGAGGAGTAGTGTAAGTTACAACTCTAACAAATGAAAAAGATTTGTATGTTTGATCTTCCCTCACCAAAATACCCACAAAATAAGTTGTTCTACAACTTGAATTGTGTTTACCCGTAGTCTCTTTTAGATTTGAATTATTCTAGTCCCTCTTAAACTTTGGGAGAAGAATTGGGAGATGCAGACCAGGATGGAAGGGGAAATAGTCCAGGCTTTCTTAAGCATACTTCACTTCTACTGTTACATGTATGAAAAATGTCATCTTTAATAAACAGCTTTTACACCTTGTTCATACAGTCAAGACTTGCTTTTACTGATCAGAGGGATGTAAAATTCTATTGACTCTTGAATTTCCCACAGTGGAGAGCTGTAATTTCCCGGTTTGCTAAACACACACCAGTGCTGTACCCCAGAAAATGTTCTGGGTGTGGCAAAATGTGAGTTTTGTTGCACGTGGGGGATTTTTGTAGTCTCTCCATGGACAGGCTGACTTTATATGGCTTTCCTGTAGATGATGCTGCTTTAGTGGTGACCTGGAGCAGTGAAGGGGAGAGTGCTGGTATTGAAAACTGCATAATGAGTCTGATGAGGGCTGGGAGAGAGCCGGAGGGGCATCAGTCCATTTCCCCTTGCATTCGTGCACTGAATGGCTGAGGAAAGCGCCGTATAGAGTCTACTGTAAATGTGTGTTGAGTGACTCCCTGCTGTAGGCAGGGTTTTACTGATCGTTGCTGAAATCCTACTGAAACAGGGGCTGTTAACAGACTCCCGCTTTCTCTGTGATGTCTATGCCAGACATAGTTGAAAGCATTAGTAGAAATCTCAGTGCCAACCATGATGGAAGCTCTCATGTAGACAAAACACAGTTTTTTGTAACAAGCACTGTTCAAATATAGCTGCTTCTCTGAAAGCCACAGGAACCAACCTGCACCAGATTATCATTTACACAACCAAGAGATGAATGTTTAGTAGCAACTATTAGCAGTTTTCCAGGAAAAACAACGCAGTTCTTGCCATAATGCCCCACTTGGATTTGCAGAATATAGTGTCCTTAACAGCAGTATGATCACTGAAGATACTTTCTAGGGCCCTTAAATAGAATCTTGTGATCCTTGCCTTTCTTTATCCCCTTTCAATGATACTTGGCTATATCTTCCCTATTTTGGGTATAGGGATGTCTTTCTGTGTGTCATTTTCAATAGGTTTTTCCCCCTTTGTTCCTCATGCCTAAACAATGATTTCCTATGTCTGCCTTTTTGCTTCATGTTTTCTATGATACTTAGTGGGAATAAGTCCTGGTATATGGTGTTTGAGGTTTATACTCTGTAAAATAAAGAATTCCAACTTTTTTTTTGCTTACCCAAAATTTTCTTTAGTTGTGTACCTTTAATACCTCATTAGCCTTTTAGAAAATCCCAGTTTTACCTCACAGAAGGAAATTTCTCTGTCTGACTTTCTGCGTAGATTTTAGTGCATCTTAAATTGGAAGAGAAAAACGTCTGAGTGGTACCTAGATTATTCCTGGTCCCCACCACAGCTTAGAGCATTGCCATAGTGAGAAATGCATCCTAGTAACTTCCTTTTTCAGCTTTATTTATACTAATAAATTTGACTAAAATGTGAGTGCCATTTTCAGACCTTCATAGGCACTAGAGGAGAAGGTCTGTGTTCCTCTTCATAGATGCTACTGAGAGAGGCCAGCCTGGCCTTGCATTCTTGCTGTTTTCCTTCTGCACCTCTCTGGTGTTTACAAAAAAACATCTGTGTCTCTTGCAGTTGCTGTTTAGCAGGTGTGTGATAGAGTTGAAGAATTCAAAACATTCAGAAGGTATTTGGCATAAAAAAGCACATTCTCAGATCTTCGAGGTTCTGCAGTGATGGAGCTCTGACCATTGTACTTTATATACTTGATATGTGTGTAGGTAATGCATATAACTTAAGCACAGGCACCTTAGAAACAATATTTATGCTGCAGGAACAAAGGGAGCGTGATTAATATTTCTGCTTCAAAATTGCTAGTCAGTTGTAAAATTGGCAAGGCCTTTGAGTAAAAGGAGGAGACTATGCAGCTCCCAGGGGATGTGGAAGGGAGCTAACTCTGTTAGCACTGCATCTGACCCATGATAGAGATCCATGATTGTTGACATCTGTAGCAGGGCTTAAGAACATAATTTGATCTGATAATTTCAGGAAAGATGGAACATAATTACACAAATACTCCCATTATTTTGTGTTGCCCTGTGCCTGTGAAAGCAAGCACAGATGAGACTTTTTAAAAGAAATGTTTCAATTCCATAGGAACTGGTGATAAATGACGTGTGGGAAGATTTCTTATGTGCTGTGGGTAACCCAACTCTCTTTAGTCCTGCTGCTGTTTGATCTTTGCAGACCTTAAGGCACACTATGTCCCGGTTGCTTATTTTATCTGCAGTAGTTGAAAGAGTGATGCTGTGCAGTTATTAGCAGAACTTTGCAGAGTGGGTTTGTATTATGGTACCTGAGCAATTTTTAGTCTCTTGTTGCCACATATGAAGCCAGTAAGGAATGTAAAGCACACTCAGCTGCCCAAGGTATTTGCAAGGGAACTGAATTTGTCTTTGTCTTGAAGTTTGCTGAATAAACTGTGTAAACAATCAGCATTGCACAGTGCAAAGAACATCAGGTAACTCTGCTGTCATCCCTTTATATTTCATTTTGCCTTTGTAATGTAGACATTACCTTGAAAGGCTCTAATTAACATAAATGTAATGACTGAGTGCTCTTTAAGATTCGTAATTTTGAAATTATTTAGTTGGGAAAACAAATGCTTGTTTTCAAATTGGCTTCTTGAGTTGTTCTTACCTCTGACTATGTCAAACTTTGTCCTCAAAACCTTTAATAGTACAGTGACTAACTTCTGCAATGATTTATGATCCTTAGAGATTCTGTAGCTCAGGTAAACTGAAAAGATAGTACAGCTACTGTTTGCTTCTGTAAGTCTGTTTAATTATCACTGTTATCTAGTTCATGTTTCGTGGGAGTGGCTGTTCCCACCTTTTTGTGAATAATAATATATTTTAAGATTTAGTCAAGAACACAGTTTAAAAAAACCCAAACTAAACAAAACCCAAACCTTCATAAAGGCGTTACTTTTGTATTGTCACAGTTGAGTAGGAGCTTAAATTTATTTCTTAAGGAAACTGAAAGCAGTTTCGTAGTTTATGCGTTGTCCTGACCAGTCAAGTATCAGCTGCTTCTGAGAGAATGTGGAAATCCTTTATAATATTGCCATTTGTCTTGCACATCAGAATAGATCTGTTTTACTTGTAGCTGGGCACAAATGATAACATTGTTCAGGCTGGCCTACTCTTCAGTCTTTTATTACAAAACTGCTTACTGTGGAAGTTAATGAAGCACTAAATGAAGATAACCTTGAATTACATTTCCTGTATGACAGCATATCTGTAAATGCTTACCACTTTTAGGAGATGCACAAATTTTCTAGGTCAATGCGTAGATTCTTGAATACTCATTGAATAACAGTGTTGTAGAGTAGTGCTTCAGCTTCATACAGCCTCTGATTTTTGAGCTGTTAACTTCTGTACTTACGATGTCATATACTGAAAGGGATACAAAATACACTAAGTAGTAGAAGATACCCAAACCCTGGAGTTTCTTCAGTAATTAGAAAATTGATGACTGGTCAATTGTTTGTCAGCCATTGCTCAAGCACTTCAGTAAAATACTTCAGTGGCGTTAAGAAACAAGTGTGTGATGTGGATGTAGGAAACTGGAGATTTGATCTGAAAGTAGATTTAAACAGAATTGACTAATATGTGGGAAGTTGTCTGGTCTTTTTTCTTGATGCAAATAACGTGAGTGCATTTCCATTGTGCTTTGTTTGGGAGCTTTTGCAATGACAATTTTCTTGTTGTAACTGATAGATTTGATTTATTTTGAAGCTCTGTTTATCAACATTACAACATTAGTAACTTAACATCATAACAACTTTTCTTCATATTATTATCACAAACTCTTCATGGTACTTTTCAGTGACATTTTGCAAAAAGTAACTCTGTTTTGTTCTGCCTGCATCTGAGAGTGTGGCATTCCTGCTGGTTAACAGTATGGGATGTTAAAAACATGGATATTACCTGGAGGAAGAAGGTACATATTTTCACATGTGTGAAATTTTTTTTGGGGGGAGGGTGAGGAAAGATAATCTTTAAACTCTTACTGAAATTTCAGTTTTCATGTAAGTTAAAAGTTTATTAGGCCTAAATGCATTTAGTTCTGTGTATGAGTTTACCTGGGTTAAAAAGTCCAATATTTCTGATGCCTTTATGGTCCTTATGCTGTTTTGATTCCATGACGGTTGTTTAGCTCTCCAGAAAGAAACCCTTTCAACTCAAGCTGTTGTCCTTTTTTTTTTTTTTTAATATCATACATTCTCTGTTTAGATTTTTAGGAAATATTTTATATGTAAGTTTTACAATACTAGATTGATTTGGCATTTCAAGAGTCTTTGGATGAGAGTCCAGAAGGTGCCAGGACATAGGACTGTAGAGCAGAAATCTAAATTGGAACAGAAAAAGTAAAGAATTTCTTTTTATGTCATGACTCACTGCTGTAGCAGCTTGACTCTTTACTTTAATATGTCAGTGTATTTCTAACTGAATTATTCCACAGATGCAGTTAGATAACATATTAGCTGACCTGTTTGATGTATTTGATTATGCTGTTAAATTATAGAAAAATAAGAGAGTGCTGAGATTATGGAGGTCAGGTGAGGTTATCACCTGCCCATCCTCACTCCTTTTTCAGTTCCTCCAGCTTCTAACTAGCAGTGCTAGCAGTTTCACTTGGATTTGATAGGGAGGAAAAAGAGGTTTTTAAAGGTATTTTTAAGGTACTTCTTGGTTTGCAGAAAATTAGCACTTGTATCAGAGTTGTGGATTCACACCCTTGCTGAGGGCATGCAGCTTTAGTTTAAATTGCTTGTTCTTTTTGACTTAATGTTAGCTGATCACTATGTGTGCCCAGCCTGTGCTGTGTTTTTCTCTGAATGGCTGTGGGGAACAGGAGGGAGGAAGGAAGGTGAATAGGAGGCACTTGAGGGTTTCATGGGTGATACAGTCGGAAGAAACACTGAGGAGGTGTTGAAGGTCAGCAAAGATAAGCAAATTTATGGGAGACAAGTTCATTAGCTCAACAGCTAAGCTGCTGAAAGATTCAGTGTCTTTTTGATGATGATTTCTGTTATTAGCATCTGAGAATACATGACCTAGGCTAGTAAAGAATGAACAGGCAGTAGCTGAAACTTGTTTCTAGTTTACCTTTGGAGAGATGGAAAACTTAATTATCCCTTTCCATATAATTCTAACATAGAAGGTGAACACTAAGAGGGACATCAGTAAAAAGATGTGTGCCTCTATTAGCTGAGTACACATTTTGTAACCTTAAGATAAAGGTGCAGTGTTGCAGAATTTTTACAGGGTTCTTATATTTTTATTGAGTAGGAAAGTATTATGCAACATGGCAAATTCTTTACATTTATTTCTCCATCATTTTCTTCTATCACCTTCTGATGCAACTTGGCATAGTGAGATGACCCTTTTCGAATCTGGGGTATTGATCATTGCTAATGACAGTATTAATGCAGATTAGTTAATTGAGTTGATTGGGTGTAACAGGGTTATTTTGTTGTTTCTTCTTATGGTCTTTAGAAAAGAGTCAGATGGACACTATTTTTGTGTTAGTTGTTATTCTTTTGAAGTTCCCCATACCAATTTGCTTGTTGTTTAAATTCGATCAGGTCAAGATTTCTGTTTTGGTGAATACTAAATAAATACACATATCTATGTGGATTACCAGGTGTAAACTGATGGGTACCAAGACACCTGTGAAGCTTATGGATGTCTGTAATTGAATCACTCTCTTTATAAGCAAAGTCAAGGGAGCCAAGATTTTTTGGGGGTGCCCCCTTTTATGTGGTATTGTGAGTAGTTTTTTGATTGTGAGTAGTATTTTGATCATATCCTATTTATTTTGAAGTCTTTCAGTCTCTTTGTCAGTCAGAGAGCAATGCCACCTCAACTGGTAGAGGAGATGGTGGAGGAGTACAACCAGGTCACAGATGGAGATCATGGATCTTCTCTCAACTTCTTCTTTGAATGTCTGAAATGAAAGAAAATCAGTGCTCTGCATCTGAATGGAAGCTGTTTTCTGGTTTCAATATTTCTTCCACTGGGATTTAAAAATTAAATACCTGAAAGTGAGAGAATTTCTCCTCGAGTAGGTAGCATAACCTGACTGAAATAGATGCTGTATTGGCTGTTTTGTTCTCTAGCTGGCTCCAGTGATTTTGCTCCTGCAATGAAATACGGAACTAGAGAATAAACTTTACTGGTTTTTTTTGAGAATTAGATAGAGAATAATGAGCTTGGCTAAAAACCTGGTTTATTTATGATTAAATTGTCTATATGAAATTGTCTGTACTGTAGATCCAAAGCAAGGTTTCACTTATGTAAATTGACTTGGCTGGGGCTTTTAAGTCACACAGAGCTGCAAGATCAAAGACATAAATGTGTGCAGCCTGCCTGTATATCAACCTGTTCAACAGTTGCTAACTATTCTGAAAACTTTTTGAAGAAGAGTAAAGGTGTGCGAGGTATTTCTCTGTGCCAATTCTGTAATGCTTTTATAGCATCAATTGACTTAAATTAGATATAGACACTTCTCACTTAAAATATAAAAAGTAGCGGTAATAAAATACTAACCGTGTAGCTTTTGGAAATAGAGGGAAGAATGGGTAGTGGTAACAAGATGTCTACTTGAACTGAAGAGGGAGATTGTAAGAGTAAACTGTAGAGTGTACATTATGCTTCAGGTCTACTTCAGTGCTGCTCTTTCAAATGATTATTCATGTTTGCCTGAGCACTTCCCATTTTGCCAGGCATCACAAAGGCCATCAATTTGGAAAGCCGAAACTGTTCACTATTAAATAATTTTCCCTGAGCTGTAACTTGTGTTTCGAATGTTTGGCTTTACTGAGTGTCAGTAAACTTGCCCATTCAAAGTGAGCCCCATGTTTCAGAAGTGAGGTGAACCGAGGGGTGTAGCCGTGGCTGGGTGTGGAGTCCAGCCAGGGTGTCAGAAACACTGCAGAGCCTCTCCCAGCTGGCAGGTGTCACTGCCTGTGCAGGTGCTCTGAGGCTTTCCAGCAAACACTGCAGTATTACATGAGAATTTTAAAATGATGCTGATATTGCTTCTGTTCCAAATAGTTGAAAGCCCTTCTGGGCAGTTACTGATTTCTTAATCTTACTGCTTAATTACTTCTCTAATGTTCTGCTTTTCATCGGGCACAAACAAATCTATGTACTAGAAATGAATGTGGCAGTGGAGGTCTTTGGACAGTGGTTTATCACTCTGTAGCACTTTCATGCAAGCACATGGTAAGTTAGTGTTTGCTCTTTAACAAAATTAATATTCTTCTAAAACTAACATAATACTTAAGTTGACCTTTTTATGGTCCGTGAAGAGTTTGAAGTAAGTGAGGTTGTTGTTTTTCTGTGATAATGCTGTTTTCTGTGGTAGCACTAAGATAATAAAATGGAGATTTTTAGTTCTCTGTAGTTACAGGAACTCAACAGTAGGATCTCTTAGACAGTAGGCTGCATTGGTGTTCTTTGAGTGCTGACCTTGATGATGTTGATATTAACACCTTCACAGGAGGTGCAAAACTGAGTTGTTCATGTTCAAAAATTTGTTCATTTTCCTGGTGTAAAGAATGCAGCTTGTTCTGTCTCCAAATAAATATGTATATTCAAGCACTAAGTATATTTGAAAATTTACAGTTATATGTCTTAACAATTTAATTAAAGTAATTCTTAAAAATTCAGCCCTCTAACAGAACTATTTTTGATTCAAATTAATTTTATTCATTCTGAAGGAAAAAGGTCTTGAGTGTAAAAGGAAATTTTTTTTTCAGATAGTTTGACAGGATTAAAAAGTTATTAATGTTAGGGCAACCTGGATATATAACAAGCTATGATAAAAGGCTTGTAAAATTCACACGGTTTCCACAGTAAAATTAATCTCTTTTCTCCTATGTCGTGACAATCACTTGTGTTTGCTAAATAATATCTTTTAAAAATACTACTTGCACACTAATAATTTTATGATCTCTGGCTAGCAGTGGCTTCTGAATAGTAAGATTAGAATTTCTTTTGTCTGTAATGCATTTGATTCAGTGACTAAACCCTGCCAGACACAGTGCAGGGATGAACATGTTTAACTTTCTCATCAATCTTCTAAACTGTGAACTTATATTACTTATTATCCACATTTTAACTGTGTATAAATGTTACTTTTGCTACTTTGCGAGGACAACTTGCTGAGCTGTTTTGCATTTTCTGTATTAGTAACAACATTTTTACCATTTCTGTCTCATAAAAGATGAATATCATATTATGATTCCGCATGTACACAATAAAAATTTCTGCCTTTTTCCCTTGACTCTTTGGTCATAGTTTTTGTAGTGTTCTTTTGCTTTTCTTTCTGTTATTGCAGTGTTTGGCTTCTGGTTATAAGTTTTGGTTTTCCTCTGTTCCTTGTAAACTGATGTTTTTCTTAAAAGTCTGAAGTTAGGAGGGGGGTATATTGTTCTTACCATTTTGAAATGGGGCTACCTTTTTTTATTTGTGAGGTTGTGGTTTTTAGAATATTATTTAAATGTTCTCACACACTTTCATCTGTTACTTAAAAGTATGAATTCTTTCTCTTAGTGAATTATTCAGAATTGATTTCAGCTAAGCTTTACTTAAAAAGCTGCAAAAAGTATGCATAAATATTAGTAGTCTTCATTTGCATAGATATGTTTGTGCTATTGTTTTATTAATAACAATTATAAACATCACTGGAACCTAAGGCACCACTAGTTTTAAATTCTATTATCCACTCCCAGTAGATGATCAATTCCTATTATCAATTTTGTATCAAAATTAGCAAATTCCATGAGACTCCTAAGTACAGTTCTATTACTTTTAAGTTGGAAAAATAATAAATAATTTTTAGAAGTTCTAGAAATGTTTTAGTGCTGGTAGCCCAAGACTTGCAGCATATGTAATGCTATTGCTATGGTGCAACTTTGCTTCCCTCAAATTTCTAGTGCTTTATAAATTGTTGTGCAAGGAATTAGTCATCCCTGCGGTAATGTAATTCTTCAGTAGATAGTGGCTACTTGCATCATCTTCTGCTTTGTGAGTTAGACCACTGAGTTATAAAGAATAAGGAAAATATAGTTGTCACTGTCTCCCAAATGAACTCCTGCCATTGTCCACATTTTGCTCATTCAGCCATTTGACAGTTAGTGACCTTTGACATTTTAGTCATACTATTAAGACTAGATTATATGTATACTAATTTATAAGCAAACTTGATATTTTTCGTGCCCTGGTATTTGATTTGTTCTCAAGAACTCAAATATTCTCACTAAGAAATTATTACTTGTTCCCTCATGAACTTCCTTTTTATTATCAGTTTAAAATTCATCTTATTATAACTTGACTATATTTTTAGAGAGATTGCTTTTTCTATTGGGATGGAAAGGAAGCAAACTAGACTGGTTTTGTTCCAAAGGGAGAATAATGCTTCATGAATTTACTGATTTGGGGACTAAGAAGGGTGATTAAAGAACTTGGGAACTTGGCCACCTTTTTCTGATAATAATAGAGTAAGGGTACTTTAGACCATTTAGATGGTTTTCTTTGTCTGTTTTGCAGATTTATTCTGTAAAGTTCATGGAAGACATACTGTAAGTGTGACCCTTGTTGTCCAGTTGTGTTTGGTTGTTTCCTACTGATGTCTGTAAATAGTCAAAAGGTGTTTATTAACCTTTATGCAAGATTTAGGAAGAACAACTTTTGTGTTAAAGTTCCTTTATTGGGGGGAACATAAGACTTTTGAAAGTGGGTTTCTTCCTTCCCTTTCAGCCAAGTGGATCTAACCATGCTTACTTGACCAGCTGTATGGCCATGCCACGTTTCTGGAGTAGATGTTTTGCAGGGTTTGGGAAGAGTGTGTGAAACCGATCTCCAGCTGGAGTCTGAAGGGAAAGCATTAACTCCCCATGGGAAATAGTGTAACTATTAGTTGCTTTTTCATAACCTGTTTCAATAACTGCTTTGCTGTGTCTGAGGCTACTGCCATGCAGAGCTAACACATATACCAGTGAATGTAAATTCACAGGGAAAATGTTAATTACGGTTAATGTTGTCTTACTTACATGATTGCAGTTACCTGTCTACGTAGTCTTAGTGGCAAAATACAAAAATTGCAGAAATTTAGTAGGCCAGTGTAAATGAACTTTGTGTCAGCACTGCATGTTCTTGATTAGGGAGATGGCTGCTGCAGCTGCAGTCCGTAACTGTTTTTTGTCTTACAGTGATGTTGAATAAAACACTCGGTGCCTGCAAAACATTTAGCAGAGAAACCTTGTTTTTAAAGATAAGCAGGGTGGTATATTATTTTTCCTTTTTTCCCCTAAGTTATTAATTTAAATACAGTCAATGAACATGCTGATGTTTAAAATTAACCCTGTTACATGTACCTCATTCTTCCTTTGTAGATTTCTGCCTTAATTTGTGTTGTTTGTTTATCTCTTTATTTTTAACAATCCAGAAATTCAGTTGGAGTGATTACTAAAAATAGTAATGTATGTAGCAAGGCATTTCCTTTTCCTGGGAAACTGCGTGATTCCCTTGCAAAATCAGAAAACTACATCTGTTTGAAACACTGCAATTGGCAGATGGTGTGGGGGGAGGGAAGAAGAGAGGAAGGATTTGGTGGAATGTAGTCCTAAAAAAAAAGTCACACTGTATCAAGAGGAGATAACTGATTTCTTTTAACTGTTTTGTACATTTACAACACAAAATGTGTTTATGAAATTGTTTGAAACTTTTAAAATGTTACTTTTGTGCAAGTTGAAAACTATCTGACAGCAGCAGTATTTACTAAACCGATAGTTGTTTAGAAAATGAGATCTCTGAAAGTACCACTTTAATTTCCTTACTGATTGTGCTTGTCTTTCAATTATATGATGTTTGAAAGGAGGTGAGAAAACATTAAAAAAGTTTTCTGTTACCTTTCTTAGGTTTTCAGTACTTACTCAAATGAAGACTATGATAGACGTAATGAAGAAGTTGACCCTGTGGCAGCCTCAGCTGAATATGAACTTGAGAAAAGGGTGGAAAAGATGGAAGTATTTCCTGTGGAAATTGAAAAAGGTGCAAATCAAACCTTGAACATTTGCAATAGATACTATGTGAACAAAAGATAAAACCATTTAAAACTATATTCCCAGACCTTAGCTCTTGAATTTTTGAACGTTTGTCTAGGCTTTAATTGTGTGGCTAGTTCTGTTGAATTTGGTGAATGTTAACTGGACAGGCCTCTGCTAAGTGCAAATTGTCATACTGAATTGAAGTTAGGAACAAAAATGCTCTTAGTACTATCTAAATATAAAATATGTTGTCTTTTTTCAGGGTTTTTTTGGGGGTTTTTGTGTGGAAGGACTTGAAATGCTTTGAAACAACTCAGTACTGCTAACTGTTACATTATGTGTCATGCAACTAATGTTAGATTTTTGAATCCCTTAGGTGACAGGGGTCTGGGCATCAGTATCATTGGAATGGGAGTTGGTGCTGATCAGGGACTGGAAAAACTAGGTATTTTTGTAAAAACAATAACAGATGGTGGAGCTGCTCAGAGGGATGGACGGTGAGTTTTTTTTATTGAATTGATTATGCTTTTTACAAATTTGTAACTGATCCCAATTGCTTTTATTAGATATGATGAATACTGTGAATAAAAGTACAAAAGCTGAATGCAGTTGAGTGATTATTACATTCCTGCTTTATCTTAATTTTTAAAAAAATGGGGAATTATTTATTATAGGACATTTTTGATAAGTAAGTGTAGATCTGCTTACAGCATATATAAGAAAAGGTTGGCATGAGCCCTTGTGTAGAAGTACCACAAAATCGTGTTAATACCCCGGGACACCAATCACTGTGTAAATAGTATAAAAGATATCAAGTCTAATACTGTGTAAATTTTAATTTGTGATTTGCATAGTAACTGAGGATCAGGAGACTGTTTTTAAGCAATGAATTTCAATGGGCTCAGAATTTGTCATTATAAATACTAGTGAGTTTTAAGTGATATTTGTCAGAAATACTTCAAGCCAAAATATTGTTATTATTTAACTGATAGCTAAGTATTTATTTATTTTGCAGAATTCAAGTAAATGATCAGATTGTTGAGGTTGATGGCATAAGTCTGGTGGGAGTTACTCAGTTCTTTGCAGCCACTGTATTAAAGAACACCAAGGGCACAGTGAGGTACGTACGTTTTTTATGAAATAACACTTCAGTTTTGTCATTTTTCATTCATGGAGAATACAAAACCATAATATGAAGAATTTACAAGGATTCTGTGGAAGGCAACAGTATGGCAAACTCATTTCTTAAGCATATCTAATGATTTTTTGCTGGAAGATAATTTGTTTTTCTCCTGTAGGTTTCTGATTGGGAGAGAGAAGCCAGGGGCTGAGAGTGAAGTAGCCCGTCTCATCAGTGAGACCTTAGAGCAAGAGAGATGTCTGTATGAGCAGCACTACGCTCATGATGATACAGAGCAGGTAAAACATCCTACAGACTTACATGTTTTTAAAAGTACATGATTTCCACTGCGCACAATAACTTCTGCTAATGGAATAAATGTGGTTTTTAAATGAAACTGAAGCAGAAAAGGATAAAACAGACAACTTGTTAAAAACAGGAAAATACAAACTTAATATATTACTGTTCTTCAGGCACATGATTTTGACTTTATCAATAATCCAAAATGTATTTTTAACTATCAGCTGTGTGTAATTGTTTTGTGCATGTTTTACTTTGCTCTCTTTTGTGGAACTTTAATGAAGGTGTTTGCAATTCATCTTTAACATTATCAGAGGTGCAAGAAAATAAAAAGGAACAGTAATTAGTCAAGAAAAGTTTTGCAGCTGTTTGGATTCCTTGATTGTGTGCTTTGGTTGTTGCTGCCATAATGAAAATGTGTGTGTGCGTTACAGAATGTCATTTTTTGATTTTGTCAGGATGATGACTATGATGATGAGGAGGAGGATACATATGAGTCACATTTACATGGGAAATCTGTAGAAGTTTTTGATCTTCCTGAAAACGAAGACATTGGTTTACTACTGGATATGGATTCAGCAGAGTCTCTTCTTAAATTTAAAGAGGTGTTGTAGCAGTTTCTTGAATATTCTTTGCACTGGGGAGGATCTAAACCTTGTAGGACTTGGATATAATGTCCTTCATGTCCCTCTCATGGTTTTGGGTTTGTTTTTTCCCAACATCACCAGCAAATCTTTCTGTTTTGTCCATTGAAATGTAGATCTTCTGTTATTTTTTTATCCCAGTTTCCCTATGCATATGTACATTAAGTGGTCTGTTGATTTAAATGAAATTAAAAAAAGCCCTTGGAAATGGACATTAGAACCCAGCACTGCTCTGTGCTTGTTATGTCTGAACATTGCATGGGATAGATAGGATGCTTCTCTTAGTTCTTCTTTGGCCCATTGCCCTTTGCATGTATTTGCTGCTCAGCAGAATGGCTTTAGCTGCAGAGGAGAGCATGGGGGCAAGTATGCCCGTTCTGAATGGTCTCAAGTGTTGTTGTGAGATGTCCTTCAGGAAGACAAGATATACATATCTAATCTCTCATTTTAGTCCCTGCAGTCTTCTAGGAAATCTCTGTGTACGTAAAAGCACTTGATTCTGTAGGTAGGCACATTTTTGGCTTGGAGGGCGTTTTTATGGTGTATTTTTTAGAAGTAGTGGATTTGCAAACCCAATAGGGCATTCCAGACTGTGAATTGCAACTTAATATAATTGGAAATAGTATAGTTCCCTTTTCCCAAGGTTTTTATAAAGGAGCATATTTGCTTTATTCAGGGCTGTGGGATTTAGTCAGGGATTTAAGTGGTACAGTCATTTGGCATTTAGGGGTCCAGGCTTCTTTGGTAGAATTAAGTGCCTGTCATTTTCACTCTGGGAGGAGAAAAATATACTGCAGAGAAACTGTTTTGTCAAATGCCATTTGATGCTACATCAGCTTATTTTTGTGAAGGATTGGTGATTCGCAGATCTCTTTAAGTTTGTTCTCTTGATAATGTTGATGATGTCATTGAGGAAGTAGAAATTGCAGGCTGTTGATCTCTAGAGAACATTTACAATTTTTCTAGGTTAAGAAGCATAATAGTAGGCTGCAGTGTCTTTTACTAAGTGCTGTATTTATTTGGGATGGAATTATATTCTCATTTAGAATCATTACTGTGCTGTTACTAACATAATCTAAATGAAGAATAATCATGGATTCCCTAGTTTTAATTGTGTTTGGTACACCATGCCTTGCCAAAAAAAAAACCCCACAGGGTTACAGATGGAAAGTGAGATACAAGAAATAATTAATACTTGTTAAAAAAAATCTTTACATTTGGCTTACATGTAGCTTTTCCATTTCCAATAATCCTATAAAGATTTGTGGTGTAAAAATACATGGTTTAATTTTAAAACCAGCACATTTATTTATAAGTGCTGAATGTAAAAATGTTTAGTACTGTTAAATTTTTACTTGAGTCTGTATACCAGTTGTCATCATAAGTGCATTGCTGCCTTGTCATTTTCCTGGCACATTGAAACATTATTTTAATCTCCTCGGTTTTCTCAATACAATGGGAGGTTATGTATTCATTACCGTGGAACTTTTGGGGGGGTTAATTTGAGCTAATTTTGGTTTGTTTTTGGTTTTTTTTTAATAAAAGCTCATGATTACTTCTATAATTGATAAATAATTAAGTTGACTTGATGCCACTATAAAAATGGTTTGCAGAAAAAGGGAATCATGGAGAAATTCTTAAAACTAGCATTTCACATGTAATTTTTTGTACTCATACAATTTCTTTCCTTTATTTCAGCTGCAATTAAAACATGCAGTAACAGTAGCTGAAGTGAATCAATTGAAGGAGAAAGTAAGTTTTCAAAGAGTCTTATTATTTGGTTGGGTGGTTTTTTGTTGGGTGGTTTGCTTTGGGATTTTTCTTATTTCTGTGGCTACTGATTTTACCAGGAATAAGCTGAATGGAGAAGGCAGAATCCATTTAGGCTTTAGGAACCTTCAGCATTGTGCTAGACAGACTAAGCTGAAGAGGTACGCTCAAATTAAAAATAAAGAAAAAATACAACAAAACCTACACAAACCAGTAAAAAAATCCTGGCCCCAAAATCCCCTCTGTGCCCTTACAAAATGAATGATTCAGTATTACTACGTAGAGTAGCTGAATATAGTGGAGTACTGTATGAAACAAGCTCCTAAACAAATATGAGAACATTATCACTGGATAAAACTTGGCTGATTTGAGTTTAGATTTGGTTCTTGCAGACAAGGGTTTGTGGCTGTCTTTCTGTTACCAGAAAGTTATTTCTGTTATCCTGTTTCCCCTCTTTCCATCCTCAAATTTCTGACCTGCTCTGGGCAGAGAGTTTGTTTCAGCTTTTTTTTTGGTGAGGATTCATTCAATGCTTCTGCTTATTCTGAGAAAGGGTTTCTCATTCTTTTTTGCTACTTTTTCCAGTGATGCAGATTTGTGTGTGGCCTTTTTCTGGAAATATTACTTGTGGGAGAGCAGCTTCTTTTATTCCATTTTCCATCTGTGTTGCCTTGCTCAGAAATGCATACCTTAGGACAAGCTGCAGCACATTGCTGGGAGCAGGTAGCAAGTGGGGAGGGGATAGTGTTTCAGATTGCAATAATTTTCAATAGCAGTATCTATTGGGGTCTTTCGTGCACTCTGCAGTTGTTGAGAGCTGCAAGTGTAGAGAGGCAAGGCAGACAAAACTACTTGGTGATATGATAGTTCCAGTTTTGATTTCCAACAGTGCTCCTTGTCTTTGCGGTATTCTTGAAATTTGGCCCCACTGGGTTGCCAAAAAGCTGTTAGAAATGTTAGAAATGTTGGTGTTAGTACAACTTACAGCCCCACGTTTGATTCAAGACATTCTTAGTCTTTCAACGTCTCTGTTCCATCAGCACGTGATCTTAACTGGCTTCAAAAGCAGTGATTTCCTCACTGTAAAAGTGAGGACACTTACAAACTAGGCTGTATCTTGTCTGTTTACTTTTATAATGTGGCTTCTGTCCAGCTGAAGGGGTGGCATCCCTTTCGTTTATCAAGGGAATGTTTGGTGGTTTTGTACATTAGCTCAAGGAAAGCAAACCATGTGTATGTCATCATTTATTAGGAAGACCAATGTTAAAGAATCACAGAACATGCCAAGTTGGAAGAGACCCGTAAGGATCAAGTTCAACTCCTTGCCCTACAGAGGACCATCCCCAAGAGTCACACCAGTGCCTGAGAGCATTATCCAAATGCTTCTTTTGAACTCTGGCAGTCTTGGTGCTGTGACCACTTCTCTGGGGAGCGTGTTCCAGCATCCAACCACCCTCTAAGTGAAGAACCTCTTTTTAATATCCAACCTAAACCTTCCTGGACGCAACTTCAGGCCATTCCCTGGGGTCCTGTATCTGGTCACCCCAGAGAAAAGATCAATGCCTGCCCCTCCTCTTCCTCTCACAAGGAAGTTGTAACTGCAGTGAGGTCTCCCCTCAGTCTCCTCCAACTGAACATACCACGTGCCCTCAGCTGCTCCTCACACAACTTCCCCTCAAGGCCCTTCACCACCTTTGTTACCCTCCTTTGGACACTCTCTAGTATCTTAATGTCTTTCTTATATTGTGGTGCCCAAAACTGCGCACAGTATTCAAGGTGAGGCCGCCCCAGTGCAGAGCAGAGTGGGACAATCCCCTTATTTCCAAGAAAAGATGCCTACTCAGCCAAGCCAGCCTTCTGCCTGACCTGCTTGATTTCCAGCATTTGGGAATTGCTGTTCCTGTGCCCTTAGGAGGTGATGTTTGAAAAGCAACCAGCACTGATGGACACCAGCACCTGCAAAAACGTTTTCCCAGGAGAATATACTTACTAGTTCCCTGAGCAGCCTGAAATTTGCTGTGATCATGTTCAGAGTTGAGGTTTTACTGTCACTTTTCCTCCTGTCAACAGAGATTTTACACGACCACCAATCTCCACTTCACTGACAAGATCCCCTCTGTTGACAAGCAGCAGATCAAGGAGGGCATCTTTCCGAGTCAGCTCCCTTAGGACTTTTGTCATCCAGGTTTTTAGGAGTCTTCTGGCTCGGGCTGTACCAGTTGTGTGATGCTCCCAGTTAATTTCTGGCAAACCGAAGTCCCCCATAAGGGCAAGGGCAGGTTGATTTGACAGTGTCCCTCAGTTCCTCAGAGAATAATTTGTTGGCATCGTCATCGTGGACAGGAGGTCTGTAGCAGACTCCCGCAATGACATCTGCATTTTTTGTTTGTCACTTGATTCTTACCCAGAGGCTCCCAACTGTGCATTGCCAACTGTGAGCTCCATACATTCTAACCCTTCATTACATATAGTGCCTTGCCTCTGCCTCTTCTGCCCTGCCTATCCCTCCTGAAGAGCCTGTAACCATCCAACAGGGCACTCCAGTCACATATAAAATACCAGGGAAGATCATCTGGTCTCATTAGCTTTATTCAAAAAGTGATTGATAACAAAGTAGTAGGACAGGGAGCTTGTCTTATACAGGTTATTATTCTTTATCTCTGATTGCCTTTGAAGGTATTCAAAATAGGACTCTCTGGAGCTAAAGATAAAGTGAGATCTGGAACAATATAAACTGACAATAATGGTACTGCTTATTTTATCTCTCTAGAAAAAAAGTGATACCAATGAGGAAGCAGTGAAAAGCTCTTGGGTTTCAGTGCTAAACTTGCTTGGATTAGCAAGGGTTGGAACAGTTGACATGATTACTTTAACAGTTGTGTCTGGTTTTAATGTTACTGATAAGTATGTAATTGTTATTAGCTATTCTCTACTTAAACATGTATGAGCAACTGATTTTTATTTCATCTTTTAGTTTAGATTAATTCCTTAAGTATTAATCTTTTCAGTTAAAAATTGTTGAAGCTGAAAAAAATGAATGGAAATTTAATCGAGCCCAGCTACAGCAAAACTTGGATGAAAGCAAAGAGAAAATTAAAAAGTTAGAGACCTACTGGTTAGAGGCACAAAATTTATGCAAAACAGTGAATGAGCATCTTAAAGAGACTCAAGAACAATGTGATGCCCTTGAAAAGAAATACAGCAAGGCCAAGAAATTGCTTAAAGATTACCAACAAAAGTAAGTACCCCAAAATACTAGGTCTCTATTTATTGCTTGTATGTTTTGTACATTATAGGGAAAGCTGTCAACAATACCCAGGGGTAGGATTCACTTAATGTGCTTTGTTTTCATTTATCAGAGTTTAGGGAAGCAGTGAGCTATAAATGCTGAATTCTTCCATACCTTAAGTCACCGACTTCTGAAAAGGTTCTCCAGAAATTTTGCTGTTGCTTTTGATTCTTACCTTAGGAACAATTATTTAATATTTCAATAACAATTTTTTTAAAACAACTTAGTTGAGAAGCTGTAATACATCTATACTTTTGGAAGGACTACTTGAAATTTGACATGAGGTGTTTGTGGAAAATTTGCTGTTTGTGGAAAACCCTTTGACTGATTTATATGTTCCAGATAGAGTAGGCATCAGAGGATATTTAATAAAAGTCAGATACATGTGATTCAGTCTGAGTTAGAAGTTATATTTTGTAGGGGGAGTAACAGAAATTATGAGAAAAATTGAGTTTAGGATATGTATCTAGCCCAATAAAATGGCAGCATGAAAACAGTATCTTCAATCTGTTAATGGGTTTGGAGTAGGAATAATATTGCTTATTAGATACACCTGTATAAGACTCGAATGCTCTTGTCCTGCAGTTGTGTCTAATTGTTCTACCTTCTTTCCTCTTAGCTAAACAACAGCTAATTGCAAAATATTTGTAGATGTGTCTTGATAATACAGAACACAACTGTTGCTTTTGATAGTTACTGTAAGCATATAATTCTCTTGTCCCCAGTTTCTCTACTTGCTATTTATTTTTAAAGGCAGTTTATATGGTCTTTTGCTCTGTAGTTCACATCCAGAAATGTTACTTTTAACAGTACATTTTTGTGCTGGTTGGTGATCTTTTTAAAGGTCTCCTTTCCCCTCTCCTCCCAAGCTTATCCGCATGGAAGTTCAAAGTACGTTAAGACGACTGCTAACATGCTAGTTTCCATTTCTTCACTGTTAAGCAAATTCCCATTATTCATTTGACTGTCCCTGAAGCTTTTGCATATTTTGTAGATGTTTTATGCTTATTTCCTGGTTTTATATGTCATTCCATATGATGCAGCCAAACCCAACTTTTATTTTTGTTTCCTTTTCATAGTCATTGTTTCTTTTTGTAAAACTCAGCCATTGCAATTTCTGTAGGATGAACCAAGTAGAAACTTGAAATGCAATTTATTTTCCTACAAAGAATTTTACCATTGCTTTTGGAAGGAAAATACTGTGTGTGCATGTATCTTTGTGGAAAAGAGTAAGATGTAATGATTGGAGTTGTGCATGTATTTCAGGCTTAAATGTGTATACAACTTGCCACTTTTAAAAGTTGAGAGATGGTTGTAACTTTGCAGAAAAAGTGTTGCCACACATCCTTTTTCTGCCCAGAGTAAATGACAGTCATATGTATTTTCTTTTGAAGACAGAAGAAGCATACAAATACATAGGTCATTTTATGACATTACAAGATTAATGAATCTGTTATACCTTACAGGCTGATTTTTGTCTCCATTTACTAGTGGAATGCTTTTTAGTAAATGCAGTTGTGCATATTTCTATTTTATGTATTTTTCTACATTTCTGTGTATTACTGTTTCATAGATATATATATATTTCTTTCACCAGAGAAATAGAATTTATGAAGAAAGAAGAAGAGCATTCAAGGTTACTTGAAGAGAGAGACCAGAAATATGCAGAACAACTGAAAATATATCAGGAAAAAGTAAAGCAATATTATATTTTGAAATAAACTTCTGAATTTTTGGAGAGTTGTATCTCACTTCTGAATTTTAATTCTTGCAGATTTCGGAACTTGAAACTAAATTAAAAGTATATGAGAAAATGCCTTATGTTTTTGAACGTGGCAGCTTATTGGAAGATGGCTGTCAAAGTCCGGGCCAACCTAACGAACAGTCAAAGATAAAAGAAGGAAATGAAAAAGAAACCAAATCAATAGAAGAAAGAATAAATTCTTTAGATATGCTCATTTCTGGTAAGTAGGTTGTAGGATTTTTGGTTTGCATATAACAAAAATGAGGAGGATTTACATGTGTATTGGTTTTTTTGTTCTTACGAGAAGTGAAGTGTTTGCTATTTCATAGTGACTGGGTAAATATTTGACCTGAGCCAGTGTGGATAGCTGAGTTTAGGTTCCCCCAACATTTTCAGTATTATGGTAATGTATTTCTTAAATGTTGTGGGAAAGAGGAGACAGATGGAGAGACAACCATTTTAACTGTTCCTCTGATTCTCTGTCAGTGAAATCAAAAATGTTAGTGGGACTAAAACACTGAGATATGTCAGTTAAAATCCCATTAATTTTAAGCTATGATTTACAGCAAAACTTGCTATGGTTTTTTCCTTTTAATTTTGTGCCCAGAAAGTTATAACATATCAGGTGGAGGCTCAAGTAAGAATCATATTTTTAAAATATGTGGTAAATGCTTATGTGAGTTTCTGTCTTAAAGAACGAGAATAGGAAAACACACTCAGGGCACAAATTTTCATCTATTTGAAAATAAAATTCAGTTTTCAAGCCATAATACAATTATATTCTGTTGGATTTTATATTTTTAATTGAAGAAGTTGAGTAGAAGTGTATTTCAAATTAACTAGAAATTGCTATCAGAATGTGTTTAAATAGTGTAGTATAATATAAAGAGTATTTTCATATAGTAATGGTTAACAGGTAGAATAATTCTGATCTAAATTCTGAATATTTTTCTGGACGGTGGGTTGGTGAACTTGCCTACCAGTTTGTGCTATTTTATTTGTTTGTTTTTTTAAAGAAGTTCCTATTTGTTGCAGATTTTGATGCTTTTGTTGGGGATACTCCCAGATTAGACACCAGTGCCCACAAAGCAAAAGCTCAGCTTGCTTTGAAAGTGAAACGCCAGCCACCTTCTCGATCAAAGCTGAAAGAATCTCTTGGGGCTGGACAACAGACTGCAAATCTACAGGTACTGATATTGGTAGATAATTATGCATACAGGAACCTGAATATGTGTTGAGTTTTATGGGTATTTGCAATTTTAAGTGTTGTCCATGCTTCATTCAGGCTGTGCCAAAGCATCATATTTTTATGCTGTATCAAGGGAAAAAACCCTTTTTGGGTTCATACCATATATGTGAACTCTGGCATGTTTAGAACTGATCAACTTTGTGTAGCATAGCATATCCTTCCATCCTGGTAAAAGATCATACAGTAAATGAGTATATGTCATGTTTATTATAAAATGACTTTTGACTTTGTTGAAGGATGAGGATTCAGAAGATACTGTTCTCAACAGAGAACTTTCCACTATGTACCTAACCAAGACCTTAGAAACAAGTGAAAAATTACCTCTCCCACGCCTGGATGACTCAGATCGAAAGAGTGAAAAGCTGGAAAAAAGAGAAAGCACAGAAAGTCCTCTGGAGTCAAGTCCTTCTGCTTCCACACACTCTTCTCCAGTACACAAACCAAGCAACGAAAATAGCACCACCACTCCTCGTTCACCTCCTCCTGAAGAGATGACTCCAAGTTCTCCTCAAGGGTATCTCAAGAATGTTAAACAAAGAGAGGCAAAAGGGAAAGGGAAAGAGGCCAAGGGTAAGACTTAAGGGTTTATAATCAGCCTAGTCACTATTAAGCATTATTTGATGGAAATACTTGGCTTTTTTTCTTATGAATAATTGGAAAAGGCATCTAATATAATCTTTTAAAAGTTTGATATTTTCCATAATCAGCTAGCACAAACATATAAAGGCAGATGATACTTGCTGTCTTTTCTATATAGCTCAGAAAAACCCTCCTTTTAATACCCTGAAACAGGATTTATTTTATGCTCTCCTCAATTTGTGTTTCTATAAAGTCTTAAAAATAGTACTAACCCAGCAATACAAGAAAGACATTAAGCTATTGGAGAGTGTCCAAAGGAGGGCAGTGAAAGTGTTGAAGGGCCTTGAGGGGAAGCCGTGTGAGGAGCAGCTGAGGGCACGTGGTATGTTCAGTTGGAGGAGACTGAGGGGAGACCTCACTGCAGTTACAACTTCCTTGTGAGGGGAAGAGGAGGGGCAGGCACTGATCTCTTCTCTGTGGTGACCAGTTACAGGACCCCAGGGAATGGCCAGAAGTTGTGTCAGGGGAGGTTTGGGTTGGATATTAGAAAAAGATTCTTCACCCAGAGGGTGACTGGGCACTGAAACAGCCTGCCCAGGGAAGTGGTCACAGCATCAAGCTTGCCAGTATCTCACTTACAAGCATTGTCATTAGTACTTGAAACTTGCAGGTATTTTTAAAATAATGTTTTTATTTTTCACCCCCCTGTGGAAAGCAGAAGAAAAGAAAAATGAAGACAGGACAGTAGAAACAAATGAAGGAACATCGTCAGGGAAGTCCAAAAGGAGATTTCCAGATTTTGGGTAAGATTTTACTCTTGTGCCTTTGGACAAAAATGGTGCCCTGTGTTACTTTTGAGAATATCATGTTATCTAAATAATAAAATGTTGAGGAAATCCAGTAATGCTACTTCATAGCAACATCACTGGATAGAGTCTTGATCATCTTGAATTTGTATTGCTCCTTTCATGTTTCTACCACATTTTGACTATTTATCTATACTTTTTTCCTGTCAAAGAATTCCTTGGGGTTCTTCAGTTTTTATATGAATACACCACTGAATACACTAAATTGCAAATACACGTGTAGTTTTATGCCAAAATATTGTTGGTGCCTAAACTCTAATGTTATGTCCTGCTGGTGTTATACTATGAAATAGATACCTTTCTTGCCTTAATTCCTTCTACAGCAGAGGTGTCATTACATAGCTTTGGCTATAGGCTCTGCTTACTGAACTGTTCCTTGGAGGCAGGCATGAGCAGATTTCTGAGTTTCATTTAAAAAATGAGGTTGCCCACAGGGGTAAAACAGAAGTGCAAGCTGCATATTCTCTGGAAATAGTGTGGTAACTGAACTCTGGGGATTTGAGAGAAGAGTTGCTACATTTTGCAGTAAGCCTTGCTCCTTTGGAGACAGGTATAAAGCTTCTTGAAGCCATCTAACATTGAAGACTTAAACTGGTACTGCCACAAATGCATCATAATATATAATATAAAAATGATAACTTATTTCACACACAGATAGTGTAGGTAGTGACTTGGCTCAAGTCACTGCACTGCATAGGAATACTTAATATAGCAGTAAAACTGTGTTCTTCCTCTTGGTTGTATCTGCTGTATGCTATGTTTCTTCGGGCATTTTCTGGTTTTATTTTGGTTATATGTGGTCTTTGAAAGGATACTGTCATTCTTAAAACATGAATGGCAACTTTTTAAATTGCATCTATAATCTGCAAAATCATGCGTTGTGTAACAAGATGCTTTTTGTAACTGTTGAAATCAATGTAAAAACTAGTTTGCATGCAAATGTTGCTTTTTGTAACTGTTGAAATCAATGTAAAAACTAGTTTGCATGCAAATGTTGCTTTTTGTAACTGTTGAAATCAATGTAAAAACTAGTTTGCATGCAAATGTTGCTTTTTGTAACTGTTGAAATCAATGTAAAAATTAGTTTGCTGATTTAAAAAATGTTACAACTGTGTAAATGTAAATGCTCTATGAAGTTTGTGTTTTTTCACTTCAGGGGATTACGGAAATCTGGGGGCAAGGGTAAGAAGCAAGAAAAAGAAAATCTAAGAGGTTCTCTGGATAGCAGGTAGTTATTTTGTTAGTTCAGTACATACATGTTGCATTCATAAAATTTGTAACCTAAGAATGTCTTTAAAACTATCATTACTGTGATCTTGAAGTACACTCATGTTTAACAGTGACAAAATGATATGAAGATGAATGATGCAGAGAGGAGCTTCTAATCTCATTAAATAAGAAAAAATACACAGAAAACTGCAGAGCAAATTATATATAAAAACTGTATTTTGCTTAGAAAGATGAATGTCAAGTAAATTGAATTAATATATTGAAATTTTTTAATTGTGTGAAATACTGCAAAAGTTCTGAAATTTGTGTCATTAAATAACTCACATTATTTTGCATGGATCTTTAAAGGTAAATATCAGTTCAGGTATCAGTTGTGCTGTGAAACTGGTGAAAATAAATACTGAGTGTTTTGAGTTTGTTCTTGTTTTTAAGGTGGGGGTTGTGTGTTTGAGGGATGGGATGGAGGTTTTTCTATTGTTGTTTAAACACAATTTAACCTGCTTATCTCAGAGGTTCCCGAGAACTCTTGGATGACTCTGGCAACAATCTGTCTGCATCAGATTCAGATTCCCCTGCTCCTACTTGCATGCCTTTCTCTTGGTTCGGAGACAGCCACAAAGAGCCTCCAGTTTCTAGTAGCAGCCTGCACGTTACCCAGAGTGGGCAGGATGGTTGTGAGCACGGTCAAGAGAAGAACAGAACCAAGGTAAAGATGACTGATTTGTGCTTTGAATATTTAAATGTTGCATCTTGATAAAGAAAAAACATCAGTGGTTAGTATGTGGAAGCCTAATGACTTAGTCCATGACCACATCACCTCTTACAAACGTTGCTGCAGAAGTTTGAGAATTTACAGCCCTCACAAGCAGACACTGTGTGAGTGTTCCTGTTCCCTCCTCTTTAGTTGAAACATCAGTAGTGGCTATTCAGGCTGAAGTAACACAAGGAAAAATCACAGGGTATGTTTTTTCGCTGGTTTATAACGCTAACAGTAACACTAGCTTTAGGAAAGCATAGCTTTAAAAGCCAAATCTGTTTCCCAGCCTAGTACTTGAGGGAAGTGTATATAAATAGAGGTCAGCCTTCCAAGCAGTTGGCCAACCAGTTCTTACCATACTGGAATGTAGGGTTGGAATACCAGACTGTTGGAGAAAGGATAGCATCCTGGTTTTCATTAACAAATTTAGTGCTGAAAGCCAAGAAGCATGTCCATAGAACACTGTCTCTTCCCAGAAACTACTTCTGAGTAACTGATAATGTTCTAATAATTTAAAACCTTTTAACCAGGTCCTAAAAGTGACACTACAGAGTTCAGTCTGTAGCCATAAAGTTACCATCTTTATAATTTAAAACCATTTGAAAGAAATAGCTTTAAAAAGTAAAAAGTTTAATGTGTGCACTGTCTAAATGTTTGGTAAGACTAAGTCTAAATGTAAGACTGTTCCCAACAAACTTATTAACTTCATTCTTGTTTCCTTTGGATTTTGTTAGATTGAAAATTATAGTTATTTGAGTAACCTCATAAGCTAAGTTTATTCTTGAGTTTCACACTTTTTCTTCACTTTGGATGGGCAAAATACCCTTTCATGTTTTCCTTTTCTTCTGTTATTAGAGAGAAATTGCCTATCCAGAAGAGAAACTTGCCAGGTTGTAGTCCGTGGAGTCACTGATGTTTTGCAGAGATGGCAGATAATAAGTTTGCTTTCCATGTTTCCAGATACTGATTGCATTAAAAGGCTAATACATTTTTTAAATTACTTTCTGTTTTCTCATTGTAAATTTACAGTCCCTGTGATAGGACTAAGCTATCAGCATATGTAGTTTTTAAAAATTACAGAAAGTGGGTTTAGAACCATCCAGTACCTTACTATAACACAGGAACTTAATATGAGTAGGAACTTTTTGATCTCTGAAGTAGAACAGAACTTTATAGAATATTGCCCGGTGTGCGTCAGCTCCTGCATTGTTTGCTTCTCTTGACGCGTGCAGTGGCCAAAAGGTGTTTCTGTACATAACCAAGGATCTTGCAGGGTATATGCATATATTTTGATAAAATTTTTGATTAAATAGGAGTGCATGGTTGATCTCTTCATAGGCTGCAGCAAAGCTATCAAGAGATGTTTTCTGTCTAGATAAACATTCAGAGGTTTATCTTTCAAAGTCATTGATTCTGAAGAATCCATTCGTCCCCTCTTCATTCCTCCTTTCTGATTCAAATAATTTTTCTCAGTCCCACTGCTGCATTTCTACTATAAGCACCTGTAATGTGCTTAAGCACCTCTTAAGGTTTTTATATATACAAGTTCTTTTTGGACATCAGAAAGGTATAGATCTTACCAGATTGGGTGCTCTCTTCCTTTCGTTGCCCTGAAATAATAGCCTTTTCTTCTTATTGTTGTCTACTTTATCCAAGTTGATTATCACTTAAACCTTCCAGCTGGTTTCTTGCTGCTGGTTTGGGGTTTTTTTGTTGTTTCCTTCTCATGCTGCAGCATGTAATTGCTGCTTGCTGCTCTTTTCCTTAGTGCCAGTTGCAAAACAGCAGCTGGAAGATTATGCAAGTCTCCAGCTATATTCCTGCTTTGTAAAATGGCAGAAAGCTGATCCCATTGAAGAACAGATTCTCATACATGCATTAATCATAAAATCATACTTGTCCTCTCCAAAGTCGGGCCGTTTTCACTTTGCAGTGTTTGAGGTCTCTTATAAAGATGGTAACGTGACAGTGGCTGCTCCTTGGAATGAATGACTAATTGTTCTAGATCTTAACCTGGAGTTGGTAATTACATTTGCACTACAGTAACAAGGCTTTGACTTGTTTTGCTATGAAAAGACATTAAAGCTGACAAAGAAATGTGCTTGACCACTCAGCAGTGAGTCTTGTTACTAAAACAATATAAAAGCAGGAACTAAGTCATCTTCCCAGAATTTAAGGAAAGAATACTTCTTTTTGTTGGTGTTAACTCCAAATGTGTAAATAAAGCAATATATAGCAAGTGTAGCAATAGTATTTGCTGCTTTTATGTCTGTAATATCCCATATGATCATGTGAAAGCATTTCTTAAAGAACAGGTAAAAGTAGAAACTCTTAAATGAGAACTTTGTCATATAAAAAGTCTCTCACTTGTAATGAGTATTTTGCATTGTATATAATTTTTGTAGTTTTAGCATTGATGATGTAGAAAATGTAATTATATTTGGTTTCTGTTTCTGCACAATTTGCCTCTAAGAGTTACTGCACCTAGAAGGTTTTTGTTTTCTTAAAATTATACTGAAGTTAGTTTTAAAATTACAGTTTGACAATGTAATGAGTCAACTTCTTGCTGCTTGTGAAATCTAGAAACACAGGAATTAAAATCCTATGATGAGTGCTTGCAGACTCTTTAGCCTTATGGAACTTCTGAACTACACTGTCCTTAAATTAGTCCCTTTGCATTATCTGCCCCTTCATTTAGTGCCATTCTCTGATACATACACATAAATATTGTTCATATTCACTGTTTTTCCAGAACTCTATTTAGCTTCTGTAAGCTTTGTATGCAGTGTTTCATTTTTAATGCAAGGAAGAGCAGTGTGGTATAAAGTATTTATATTCTAGTATCTAAAATCATAGAAAGCAGAACTATAAAACCTCTTCTGTCGAAATTCTATGTTCTTCAAGGATCAAAAATCTTTGCAATTGGCTCTAAATCCTTAAAAGGAAATTACTCCTTCTAAAAACTGAATAGGTGCAGGAAGTGGAGAAGACATTACAACTGATGCTCAAATGCTTTTACTTTTGGCTTTGTTTTCTTCATGTTTTTTCTAAGCTTTTTGCTTAAATATCATAATGCTGGGTTTGGATTTTTTAACCAGTTTGGTTCTTAGTTGTTCTTGATTTTCTCTGTAAAGGTAGAAAGAGTGAACGGAGGGTGGCTAAAAGAAAAGCTCCTAAATAGATTTTCAGTTTGGGTTGAAGTTAATTTGAGAATAGGTTGATGGACAAAGTATTCTATTATTTCTGGTAATAATTTTTCCATCTAAAAGACTAAAGAAGTCCCTAAAATATAATGTAATTAATAAAATAATCTACATGGTAAATAGAACACCATTTTTCAGTCATGGACAGTACCACACAAAGGTAGCAGGAAAACTCAAGTTGTGATTTGAGGTTTTTTGTTTGTTGCATTATGGTGGTGATGGGTTTTTCCTTGGTTTTTGGGGTGTGTTTATTTGAGGCTGGAACTGTGTATCATTAATTTAGAGTATAAGGGAGTGCAAAGATCAAGTGTGTGCTCCCATAACAAAAATAGAATAATCTAGAAAATTGAGAGTTCAGGTTAAATTGCAATCAGAACACAAATACAGAAGTGCTCAATAAATATAATGGCAAAAATGTAGTTCTCTTATGGGAGCATAATTTACTGAAGAAAAATGTCTTTAAGATCAGCTTAATTTAGAATCTCAGATTATTTATGCATATAGGGGTGTGGTATGGCATCCTTAAAAGTGTAGTTACTTGATTAGAGACTTAAAGAAAATTGAGAAAATAATGGTAAAGTAATTTCTTACTGTTTGTAGACAACAAAGAATAGTGCCGAGAAATAAATTTTAGAAAGGCAAAAGTAGGATGTGTGCTTTTGGCAGAATTATTTTTCACTCACTAAAGAAAAATATCATACAGGTCACAATCTGAGTTGCAAATGGAGGTAATCAAATTAGAGAATATTCTGGAAAAGAGATACATTACTATTCTTCAGAAGGATTTTTTACCAAATTGCTGTGAAGTATTCAGGTGTAGCATCAGGTTTTATCAGTCTTCAGCTTGAGTCCCAACCTGCCTGAGGTTGTACCAGTACTGGTTGGCTAAGTTGCAGATCTTGCTGCTCTTAGATGCTAAGCCAGGCATAAGGATCAAAAAAACTTCCTTTAAACAAGTGTAATAACTGAATGTAAACAGTAATGCTGTGAAGATTTTACATTCTTTCAATGTGATAGTCACATGATAGTATCTTAGTCATATTTCTAACCTGAATTTTGCTTTGACAAATTTATTATTTTAGTGAACTAATAAAATACTAATTTTTTTTTAAAGTGACAGTCTTTTATTTCAGAAGAGTGTTCTGTTTTGCAAATAATATATTCAGGTGGTCAAACTGCATAATTAATGTTTATTTAAACTAGTTTTTCTAAAGACATATGAGTAATTATTTAACATCTGAAATGTTCGATTTTGTTGTAGTATTTTTACACTATTTAGTACTTTAAAGAAATTTTACATAGCTTGATATAGTCCATATACTATAAAAATTCTTCTAAAGATATTTTGCATTTATGTGGTATTTTTCATGTACAGTAATTTTCAGATTACATGATTTTGTGCCTCAAATGCAGCCACCTCAAAACTGAATTACAGAATCACAGAGTAGTTTGGGTTGGAAGGGACCTTTAAAGGTCACCTAGTCCAACCCCCCTAGATCACGTTGCTGAGAGGTCTGTTCAACCTGACCTTGAATGTTCCCAGGGATGGGGCATCTACCACCTCTCTGGGCAACCTGTTACAGTGTTTTACCACTCTCATTGAAGCTGTTAAAGGTCCTTTAAGCTTCAGTTTAATACAAATTCGGCATGAATAATTCCAACAAATGCATTTTAAATTGCTTCTCCTGAAGCATGGGGTGCCTGCTGAAAAAGTAACCACATGTATTTCCTTATGTGCTTAACACCATTTCAGGTTATGACCAATTCTGCACACAAGGTGCTCTTATTGGGGATATTGATTTAAATTTGTTACTGTTTTTTTGAATTCAGAAGTTTAACAAAAACAAGTCAGATGCTTTATGTAGTTAGTGCATTTCATGTGTGTTCTAAAGGTAACTGAGTTGTACTGCTTTTCCAAGGAGTGAGTTAATAAAACGTTATTTCCACTTGTTTGCAGAGTAGAATTGTCATAGATGATACATACCATAGCAAGCCAAGTTGTGAACTTTCAGGGTTAGTGACAGAACCAAATCTGTCAGGTCGTTCACACACTTTAACCTTCTCTTCAAATGAGGTGAGTTTCAAAGTGTGTATATGTGTCTTGTTGATGTTGTTGTTCACACTACAGCATGTTTAACAGAAACAGATATGTGTAATGTGAAACTAGATGGCTATTCCATATTTGAATGTTGAAGAGCACTATAGAGAATCATAAGATGTTAATGAACTAAAGAACACGGACTAGTGAGTGACATCAGCCTGTGTGTTCTGATTCTAGTTATATCATAAAAATTGGAGTAAACTCTCTGATCAAATTGCAGTTTTTAATTTTAAATATAACGTTGTTCTTTTCCACTAATTTAAAGCAACTTCCTGGGTGAATAAAAACTGCAGCATTTTTGACCTTCACTTCTGCACAGGTTTGTTTTACTGTAAAATTTCATCTCAATAAAACCAACCAAACAAACAAAAAAAACCGAAAAAAAGAAACAACCAAAAAAAGGCAGAATTTGGTAGTTTTGATATATAGGTAGAAATCAGATATCTGAAAATCAGTGTTCATTCCCCTGGAGAGCTAACTCCATTGGCTACAGCTGAAACACGTGGGTAATATTCCGAGATATTGTCTCATTTGGTGATTGACTGATGGGCATCTTTTCCTAAACTAAAGGATTTAATTTATAAACTCATTAAAAGCTGAACACAGTTATTTTACGGAAATGAGTTAGAGGACTTGCCAAACTGGTGGTTCATGAATGTCAGGGGGGTTTTATTAGCTGTCTTAAATCAGGCTCTGGTGAAAACCTTAATATTCCAGTAATATGTAGAAAGTCAGAACAGCCTTACAAACAGTGTTATAAATATAAATTCACTAAGTTAAAAATCTGAAGTGTCAAAAATCATATAACTTGTTTACAGGTTGCAGCAGTGGATTAATTTGCAGAGAGTCATTAGGTCACCCCTGAGCCTCCTTTTCTCCAGGCTGAACAGCCCCAGCTCCCTCAGCTCTTCAGACCCTTCACTAGCTTCGGACTTCTCTGGACTTGCTCCAGCACCTCAATGTCCTTCCTGAATTGAGGGTCCAGAACTGGACACAGGACTCAAAAGTGTGTCCTCACCAGTGTTGAGTACAGGGGACAAGTGCTGCCCTGGTCCTGCTGGCCACACTATTCCTGGTGCAGACCAGGATGCCCTTGGCCCTCTTGGCCACCTGGGCACAGGCTGGCTGATGTTCAGGTGGCAGCTGAGCAGCACCTGCAGGTCCTTTTCCACGGGGCTACTTTCCAGCTACTCTGCCCCCAGCACTGCATGGGGTTATTGTGGCCAGAGTGTAGGACCTGGCACTTGGTCTTGTTGAAACTCATGCTGTTGGTCTCAGTCCATAGATCCAAGCTGTCCAGGTCCCTCTCCAAGGCCTTCCTACCCTCCAGCAGATCAACACTCCAACCTAACTTGGTGTTGTCTGCAAATTTACTGAGGGTACACTCAATCCCCTCATCCAGACCATCAGTAAAGATATTGGACGGGATCCTTAACTTAAGCTCTTCACAAGTAGAATTTCTACATGATGGTTGTTGTTTGAATGGGTTCATAATTATCCATCAGGAATCATGCTATCCAGTGTAATGACCCCTGCTTGCAGAGGGGTGCACCACTGCATGCTGCCTTATAAATCGTGGAATTGTTAGGAAACAAGAGATGGAAGCACCTCTTAGAGAGGTAAACAAGGGCAGCACTGAACAGCCTGCATCTGCTGGGCAGGTGCTCACAGGCAGTTTGGGGAAGTGACTGCCTGCTGAGAGTTATGTTGTTAGCAGCCAGCTAGTTACAGCAGAGGCACTTCCCTCACAGATGGCTAGCAAGCTAGCTGGTAATCCTTCTAAAGTTCTTAATATGTTAAATGGTGTGGCAGCAGTGGTGTTTTCTTGTGCTTTGTATTATCTTCAGAGCTTCAGTATTTCTGTACTTGTTTTCTGAATCACCTGTGTTTTTATGTGGGAGCACATGGCTTTCTCATGCTTCCTTACCTTATAAGTAGTTTTAGTTCTGCTTTCTGCATTTGCAGCTGATTTCTTCTGTGCATGCTGGCTGTTTTGGGGACCGTAACTTTGATGTACAAACAGCTTGGCATGTTCCTTGTGCCTCTGAATGAACATTTGGGATAAAATGATGTAGAGGTGTTATTTAATGAGCAATAAGCATTACTTGGAAGTGTGTGTTCTTCATCTTACCCTTCTACAGTTTTCACTTTCCTGTTCATATTCTGAAAAGTATTTAGGTGTGCTTTTCCCTTGTGCAGTAATGAAAAATTCAAATTATACAGGATTAAATGTCTTTCTGAGAGGAGATGATGTCTAGGTGTTTTAACACAGATTCAGGTATTGCTACAACAACTTCTGGTTTTAGGGGTCTATCTTTACCAATATGAAGTAGAAGGAGTTTGTTAGCAACTGCTGATGCTGAAACCCTATATTGCAATTAGTAGCTCAGCCTGGAGGACTCCAGTCTGTTACCTGCTCTAATCCACACAGCTTGGAGGAACTGATGCAGAGACTCCCCAGGATTCTGTCAGGGGACTGTGTTCCTTCAGTGAAATGAATGAATCTGTGCCTCTTTTTTTTGACAGGAGTACACCTTCCTCAAGTACTTACACTCTAAAATTACAGAAGCAAAGTTTTTGCCTGGCTTGCACAGATTCAATAAAACTAGAGAGTGAGTTCCAACTAGAATATAACATTTTACACATTTCTCCATGGAAAGGAGATATATAGATACATGCACATTCCCCTCCAAGGAATAGAAGTAGATATATATTAGAAAAAATATGTATGGCAATATATATGTTTTAGTAGTTCTTGCAGCTGATAGACCACACGTGACTCTGAGATACAGGTCAAACTTCAAATGTAAAGTATTTCCCCCTTTTAATGTATTATTCATGAACATGTGTGAGTGTAAGACAAAGTTACCAATATATATTTTGCATTACATTATCAGGTTAAGGAGCACTATTATCTGAAATTATTTAAAATCAATTGGCATTTTGAAATTCCCTTGGTAATTTATTAAATTAATCTCTGTATGAAGTATCTCAAGCTTGATAGCTTGGATAGGAAACTACAGTGCCCCAGTTGTCTTGATACAGATGCTGTACTGAGCACTTCAAGCAAAACCTCTTCTAGAGCCATTTGCTGTTATTTTATGTAAATCGTTATTTTTCTTTTGCACATCAGGAAGGTAGATGTGTTCACACTTGTTATATCTACATAAGGATTTTGATTTGGATAAGGAGTTCATTTTTTAAAAATAAATCTCCTGATTGTTCCCACTTGCCTTACTTTGATTTACCTTGGAAATTAAATCAGATGTGCTCCAGCAGTGGTCCTGGTCCAGCTGCTAATGACCATTAAGTTGGTGTGACCAGACTATAGCTGTTTGGAAGTGAAAATGCTTTGAAATGCTTGTAAGTACAGATTTTAGAACCTCAGCACAAAATGTTCTGCTCTACAGATTTGTTCCTATTTATCTGCACTGTCTCCTCATGTAACCACTGTCCTTTGTTTCACAGACCAGGGGAAGCAGAACCATTTCTGATTACATGTGATCCTTCAATACATAGGAAATTTTAAAATTTTGTTTCACCTCAGACTCCCGGTGCCTGCCATGCTGAGCACTCAGGTCCAGTGTCCTGTATGATCAGGTCACATCACAGGCCTGCATCTCACCATCTTTGACTTGCAGTCACCTGAATTATTTTGTTACATTCAGTCAACTCCCCCAGATATTCCATCAAATAAGCTGGATTTTGTGAGATCCTTGTGGCTGGGAGCTGTAGTTGTTCACCTGAGACTTTCAGGGTCACGTCTTAAATCCATGACTAGAAGTTGCTTATTTCCAGGTTTTCTGTTTACAAATGATGTGTAAGGCTCCCTGGGAAAAGGGAGCTGTTTTGGAAATATCTTTGATCAATCATGGAAGTTGCCTAGTGGAGCATATGCAAGTCTAATGCAGCCTATACTCAATCACGAGCTAGTGAGGGATCATTTTGGATAGTTAATAAAACTTTAGGTAACTGATGTTACTGATTCAAGTACCACACTCAAATTTCTTCTGTAAAGACATTGAGCTCTGTTTTAAGTAGATTTTCTTTTGTGATATAGTAATGCTTTAGGGCAAATAGCAGTACCTTTTCCCCTCAGAAGCAAACTGAAGCAGTGTGCTTCAAAAGCTCTGTGAGCTGGCAAAGTGTATTTTCAGTGGAAGGCTACAAGCGCTTGTGTTTCTGAAATGGTCATTTTCCACTAGACCCTTTAAAATGTTGATGTGATAGCATTAGTTGAAAGAATGAACAGTCCTCTCTTTTAGAAATGTAGTAAAACTATGCCTGGAACAGTCACCAGATTTACTGACTACTGGACTTCCGTCACTTAACAATAACAAATAATAGAGTTGAAGTGCTACTTGATGATTCTTCATGCTGTGCAAGGTACTATCTAACACTAGGATTGAGCTCCTTTAACCAACTAAGTGAGCAGTGTGTTCACTGTTAGGATACATCCAACTAAAGCTAATGTTTTGCTATATAATTTCTTAAAGAAAAACCTTTATGTTGTCTATTTCTGACTGACTTTGTGTTGAATGCTGTAGTCTTTTTGTTTATAGTAAACTCCTAGGCAAGCTGACTGTAAACTGATCTCAAGAACTTAAGTCCTTCTGGAATAGAGTAGGTTTAAAAATGCATTTTGTTAATCAAACTCAACTAGCAACTGGGATTCAACATATAGTCAAGTAAAACATTGCTTATAGTGACTTTTCTCAATTGGTTAGGCATTAGATGACGAATTTGCAACAACAGGAAAGCAAAATCAATGGCACAGTAGACCTATTTCTGAATGGACCACCCAGCAAGTATGCCACTGGTTAATGGGAATGAACATGGAGCAGTATATTACAGAGTTCACAGCTATGAATGTAGATGGACAGCAATTAATGCAGCTCGACAGCGAGAAGTTAAAGGTAAGTGAATATACCAGGATATATTTGTAACCACATAAGTTCCACTGCTTATTCAGACATAGTTCTAAACACAAAGTATTTTCTTGTTTTCATGGCTTTTTAAGGGAGTTATTTATTTAGAGTTACTTGCTTTTGAAATACTTGGACTATACAAGACTATACAGTTAGATGGTAATTAGTAATTGTAGAATTAAAGACAAGCTGTTTATGAACAGAAAAATAACAGATATTGTTTCCTTGTTTGCATCTTGAGGAAATGAAATTAGGCATAACTGTCCAAAGGGTCTTGATTCATCTGTCATCCATCTCAACATAAGGTCATATCAAAACAAGATCCGGCCAATTCAAATGCATAGAATTGCAGGATCCTGTTTTAGAAACCTGTTATTTCCACATATCCTCTTCAAAAGGGAAGGCTAAAATCCTATCCAGTGATCTTTTAAATTTTTCAGGTTTTTACTCCTGCTGAAAATATGTATTCTAAATCTTTTGAGCCTTTTCTTGCTATTTCACATCTGAAAGCTGCATGGTAATATGTACTCCTTACAGTGCTAGTAAACTCTTCGGTTTTTCTCTCTTGTTAGATTATCAGACTGCATTTTGGACAAGCAAGATGTGTGACTAAGAGAGGTTCATTGGTCTATTCTGGCTTAAGGGACATTATTATTAATAACCAAAAGTAGAATTTGAGGGGTTTAGGGGGAAAAATGCATCTAACTTAGTCTCCAAAACATACCTGCACTTTAAATAGATGTGCAATGCTAAATGTCCCGTATTTTGTAAAATTTCCTGGACTCAGAAGAAATACCAGTGATTGGCCTGTTAAATGACTGTCTTTATTTGGGGAACTTTCGATATTGAAGCCTAATGGTCAATGTGCACCGAATGCCATTCGGGTTGACAGAGTGTGAGTGCAGTCAGGAACGTGGAATCAGCTGCTGCCACCTCCTGATCGAACATTGAAGTGTACTGGCTGCTTACTGAATCACTTCCTAATAACACACTTTAAAATCCTTAATATTGAAATTAAAGAGTAGTTACTGAATATAAATTCCTCTTGTATTTTGAGACTACTACTTACTATGCTATTTTCTGGAAATTCTCAGGGGTGTACATGTTTGTAAAATGCAAAACTGTTATTTCACAACTGAAGAGTCGGCCCTAGTCTCTTTACTTACCTTGTTACTCAGATGATTATTTACAATGCTTTTGAAGCCTGAGTCATTATTTTCAAATAAACAGACTATCTTGCAGCAATTACACTTTCTTAAATTGTTCATGCTCAAGCACTGTGGAAAGTACCACTGGAAAAAATTACTGATGAGGTTTTGTTTTGTTTCCCCCTCCAAAGGCTTTGGGAGTTTCCAGTCAAAATGACAGATCAACAATAAAGAAAAAAATTAAGGATATTAGAAAAACACAGGAAAAACTGGAAAAGCAGAAGGAAAAGGTTCAAAAGAAGGAGAAGGAAGTTCGCAAGACTGGCAGAGTGGTGGCCACTCTTGAATCAAGCTGCTAAAATGACCATTTTGTTTTAGTGCAGACTTGCCTAATCTTGATGTAGTTCAGCAGATTTGTATATAATTGTACAATTGAGGGAGGAGGGAAAGTGCAACAGTTTAATATGGTAGGTGGTTTTTTACTTTTTAATTGTGGTCCCTCCCCATTACAGCCCAATAAAATGAAATAATGTTTTCAGTATTTTTATTCCTAGTTGACTCTGCCTGTACTAATAGACAATAATTTAACTTTCTGCCTTAAGTAACATTTCTGCTTCTAAGACCTCTTATGCCCTTTTCATTGAAATTGATGTTTGTGGAAAGTAGAATACTGTATTAAAATCATTCCAATAGTAGTCAACTAGCATTTGATAGAGTTGAATCTGATAGAGGGACAATAGAAAAATCCTGCCAACAAATTCAGTCTGTGACAGTCTGTTATCTGTTGCCACTAAAGATGTATAGTAAAAATTAAGTTTAAGAAAATGGTAATGTCATATTAATTTAAAAAGAAAGCATGTATTTCAAATTTATGGATTATTTTGTTTAAATTCTTGTATTTCTGGGACTTCATTCAAAGTTCACTTTAGTAGTACATTGGTTTTGAATTCTGTGTTGCAATTTACTGAGAAAATAACAAGAAATACTAAGTAGTTTTCACAAACTACATATCCTAAGCATAATATTAAATTTTCTGTACGCTACCCGTATGGTGTTGGGACAAGGTTTAAACCTATAAATAAGATCATTTTTAACCTATTTTTCCTAAATAATACATAGTTTTATAGATTTATGCTATGAATAAGATCAATTTGCAATACATGTATTTCTCTTTTCTACCTGCTACAAGATTTTTGCGGACCAAATTTATATATTTGCTAATTTTAAACGATACTGTTTTTCAAACTTAAAATACTGAGGGAAGAATTGTAGGAAAAATTATCACTGACACACTGGGGTTTTGCCTTGTATTTAAATGTTCAATTGTAGACTACAGATTTTTTCTCTTTAAAGGAGGATTTGATTCTCAAAATAGCTTAGAACATGAATTGGTGTTTTGTATATTTACATACTATTTTCTAGAGATACTACAAAGAGCACTTCCTTAAATTAGATAATTCCAGAAACATAGACTAGTTTAAATATCAGTTCCACCCTAGAAGGGACTAGAACAAAACTTACATAGTTTGTTTCTGTGGACCAAGTTCTCCTTTAAATCTGTGGACTGTTTTTCATTTTAATTAAATGAATGAACTTCATTATTGGTGTTTCACATTCTTTTTTTTTTTTTTTGTAAAAATGTCTAAGAATTTCAGCAAAATGACTGTATGGAAATGCTTGTGCACACTAGGCATTTCCAAAATAAAGTTTGAAAATCTCAGTAATAATTACTTTTTCAAAGAGGTTATATTTCAGTTTGATGCATTAAGAAACTACTCTTTGGTCAATTAACTTATTTACTTTGTTTTACTTTGTTTTCAGTAGCTTTGAGTTGTATGGCAGACTTAGAGACCTTGAGCCAGAGAGGAATGCTGCCCTACTGGTAAAAGAGGAAGGAATTAGAAGTACAGAATCGTCAAATGCTCAGGATCACACATGTAAAACCACCCTTCAATTCAATCAGTCAAGAAGGTCGAGTGCTTTCAGATAGAACACAGAATATTGATGCAACCATGTATTACCTTTTTTCCTTTGAGCCTACTGTTGCACCCTGTGAAGAGTTGTCCCATGAAGGAGACTAGTGGAAATAATGGTTTCAGAGCTGTTGTAGTTAAACAGGGGCCATGGCAGGGATGATAAACTCACCTGGCACCTGGGCATAAGAACATTGGTCATCACAGACCAACGCATTTAACATCTGTCAGATGTGGAACAAGAAGGCTGCATGGAACGAGCTTAGTACCAAGCTACATAATCACCCAACAGAGTTTAATTTTTACAACAGTTTTAATGAATAAATGTAGTGATTCTTTCAAAAAAATTAACACAAACCAAGATTAATTTTACAGTGCAAGACTGAGTCCATTTGCATACAAAACTATTAATCTCAGCATTTCGATAGCTGAGCTAGTATACTAATTTTCTACAGTGATTCAGTTCAACTTAACCAATGTGCTAGCAATTACTTCAGTATAGTAATGGAAATACTAAACATGAAAGTTGTCTTCTGAACTTCTGTTTAAACCAAAAGTTGTCTAAGACCATGCTTGTAAGTAGGGTTAAACATTGTAAACCAAAGTAAAACATTTGTGTTTTCACCACAGTCATTTGGGGTGTCAGGTGAAGAGATAAATACAAATATAATTACACAGCAAGTTTCTAATAATCAGAATACAATTGGTAGTTAGTTGAGAGCTAACTCAGAGGCTTTATTTCAATAATATCTGAAATATTTAATAGACTTTGTAGAAAACAAACTGTTAGCTTTTCTTCAGAAACATCTCTTGCAGTTCTCAGCTATTACTAAAATCAGTTCAACTGAATTAATTAAAAGATGTAAAACTTAGCATAAAAGCAAGAATACTCAGCTTCAAATCTGAATTTTTAAAAGTCCTTGCTGTAACTTTCAGCTTTAGTTTAGCAAAAGCAGTAGCTGCAAGTGTCCCCTCCAGGCCCCATTTTACCATGTGTGGCATTTCTCACGTACATCCTCTTGCAGGGCCAAAGAAGAGAACAGCTCTAGATTCTCCTCACTTGTAGCCAAGCAGATTAAAAGGTGTGCCAGTCACCATCTCTCACATCCTTGTAAGAAAGAAAAGCAGGGGCCTCAAGATGCCCACAGGCTTGAGTGGAGCAGGTAACGCTACTGTTGTGGTGCCAATTAAGCTAGAATAGTCCTCCCTCAGACTGTGTATATAGAGCAGTCTGTAATTCACTCCAGATAAAGTGCTCTACATTAGCTTGACCAGGGTATAAAACCATTTCACTGTTTTGCAGAACTCAGCTAGGGAGATAGCAGGTGGAAATCTCCAATCTGGCTCAGCTACAGCCAGAACAATTTCTGATGTACCAGCTATGCCCTTCGTTTGCAGTATCTCACCTTCTGCTCTGCACAGAGATAGTAAACTTGCAAAATTTAGGCTTATTCTTTCTGAGAGGGATTATGCATGTCTACTGCAGAACAAAAATCACA
This sequence comes from Manacus vitellinus, assembly GCF_001715985.3. Classification (NCBI taxonomy): domain Eukaryota; kingdom Metazoa; phylum Chordata; class Aves; order Passeriformes; family Pipridae; genus Manacus; species Manacus vitellinus. The sequence goes on along the minus strand of NW_021939632.1, from coordinate 14,157,559 downwards.
GAATTACATGCAGCTAATTAACTGAGAAAAGGATTAGTTCTCAGTGGCGTTAACTGCATCACTCTTAAAACATTCAGGAATTACAGGGATCGAGGTGCAACATCCATGTGTATGATTTGAACAAAGCTGGCACAGTAGGCATTAAAAAAAGTTGAATCCTTTCTTAAAAGGAGGAGTTTGTACCTGAAATGTAATATTCAGTCCCCTCTCTATCTTCCCCAGTATGTTTTGACAGTTTGACTGATACACATTCTGCTCACCATGTTTAAGTTACAGTGTGACTTCCAGTTACTACAAAAATGAGACCAGAAGCACATCACAAATACAGGTACTTTCAAAAACTGTTAATTCCACTTTTTTTTAAATACTCCTGAGAAGGTAGCTTATATTGTCAAAGTAATAGAGATGCCCTATGAAGGGCAAATTTTAAAAAATCTGTTTATTAAAATAGTTTCCTTTTACAGCTGTAACCTGACAATTTCAAGTCTGAGAACTTACGAGGACTAGAACGCTGATGCTGCGTTTTGGTAGGACCTACAGAAATACAGGCAAATGCAAGACAACATTGTACTGTACACAAGCCAGCATTAGTTGTTAATTCACAATAATCAGGGAAAGATAAGCTTTTCACATGTATTATATATTCACATTACAAAAAAAGAAATTCGACCGATGCCCCATACCTGAGATACATTATACCAGTAGTTGCAGCTAAAATTTTTTTATTATTTATTTTTTATCCCTACAGAGGTAAGCCTGATTTCTCTGGGTGAAAAAACCCTTGATGTAGGCAAGGTGTGCTGGCAACATATCTTACTTTGCTAAATTAGGCTTCAGCATGCTGAAGATAAAAGAACAGCAAATGCCATACGGGTGCAAAGGTATAGCAATAAGCTCCTCAATATTTCTTACACGAGTTTCTCATTAATCTGTAATACTGTATAATGGAAAAATGCTCCAGTGAGCTTTTTCAATAGTTTTTCCATTAAAACAGTTTTGTAATTATATGAATTAATACCAGATGTGCTAGAGATTGCACTGATCCCTATAAAACCCGAAATACTGCTCCCTTGACTTAGCTCTTAAAGTAACCAAAACCAGAAAATGAAACAAATTGTGACGTTCTTAAAATTTAAAAGTATGTACAAGTTTGGGAGTTTTGGTGGTTGTTGGTTTTTTAATTTCAGAAAAGACTATTACACTACACCTTCTATTACTCCACTTAAAATTACTTTCACATATCAAACTTGGTCACCATCTTGGTATAAATCAGGTCTTTTAAATTGCCTTTACAGACAAACCTACTTCTTATGAGCTGCCAAGGAAAAAGCTACATACTGCGAAAAGTGGTCATGTCCTTTGGCTCACTGCTTGGCACACACCAATCATCTGCTTCATGGTTTGCTTTATAATGCTTCCAGGCTGCTTTGTTATACACAGGGAGTCTTTCAATTGATTCTGTTGATAAGGCCTGTAAGGAGAGAAGACTGTAACTGATGATTCTTTTTAACTGAAGTTATAGTAACAGAACAAGGAGTTCCATTAGCAGTTTAGATTACACTTGCTGATAAATGTAAATGGTAAAGTGTTACATCATACCTTGATGTAAATAACTGCATCTGTACCATAGCCCTCTAAGGAATAGAGTTTCAGGTCTCCTTGGAAGTACTGTGCATACAGACGTGATATGGGTAAGCCATAACCAAATCCAGCCTGATCCAGGAAAAAAGGTATATTTCCATTAATTGCATCAGTGGTGTTTTCTGCTTTAACTTAACAGGTAAACAGACAAACTAAGCATGATGTTTGACAGTAAGAGGAGTTTATATGTTAATTATTATGGCCCCTCAGAACTATTATACATCCCAAAACCAGAAGAATGCATGGATGATTGTGATTATGAGAAAACTGTTTTATTCCTTTGTCAGGCAGGGCTGGTAGTTAACATTTCCTGTATTGTGGGAGCTTTTTGAAGAAGAGATACCATTACAGAAAACTGTACTGTGTCTGACTTATGTCTCATGGAGCTACTAATCTTAAGAACACTGAGGACTTAAGTCAGATACATTTCATCAGCAGTATATATAAAAAAGGTTCAAGACAAAATGTCTCTGAATTTGTAGCTTATACTAAAATTCTGTCAAGCCCTGACTGCAGTAGAAGGACACAGCCCTGAAGTGTTGGGCATGATTTTTTTTCACTTTCTAAATTTTAGAGGTGATCTCTCAATGAGCATACACAACACTTCTCTGTAAAGATCTAGTGTTTAATGAGTTGCAGACTCATCTATGTGCAGAACACTGATCACTGATGCAATGTGGGAGAATAAATACAGGAAAGCTGTTCAGAGATTCTGACTGGGAGCTTAGGCTTTATTTCTTGTGCATCTATTACATTCACATGAGACCAAAGTAAATTCTTCAAATGGCCTGTCACATGTGTGCTCCTTCATCCTTGCTGGGAGATGGTACAATTGACCTCACAGTGCAAATGAACTATGGCCTTGACCCAAAGTCATTGCTGTAATTATTTTTCCGTTCATTCAGTGGCTACAAAAAGAATTCAGTGTTCTGTCCTCGTTACAGTACGTGCAGCATAGCTAAGTGTTCTGCTTGAGGTAGCTGATCTTTAGATGTAGTAGAGGAAAACAGAATCTTGAATAAATTTTAGTATTTTATGCACTTTTCCAGTTATTTTCAGAAAAATACTCGAATTAAGCTATAACATTCAAACGGCAATACTCATTGTATCTATAAAATCAGTACTTCATAGCTTTGGCTAAATGGTTTCTTTTGTGACCATTAAACATAGCCAAGATGCCAAGATATGAAAGAGTTGCATACCAAAGGTGTAGCTCGTGAAGTCTCAACACGAGGACGTGGTGCTGTTGAATACATGTAGTTGAACAGTCTGTCAATTTTCCTCATAGGAACTCCACCACCACGATCACTCATCTGGAACAAGAAGGAGCATGTAGTGTTATGTCCCTGAATACAATTTTATAAAAGACAGCTTTTCTCAAACAATAAAATACCTGAGAAAGTTCAGGTAAAACATAATATGAAGTTGTCCCTGTTAAGTTACAGGTCTTCTTTAGTTCTCATCTCCAACAATGACTAGAGGGAGATCAATCCCTCCCTTTCATCCCTTATCCAAACCACTAAACAAAATACTACTGTAAGCATCATTCATGTTCTCTTGGAAGCAACAATATTTTACTTAAATTGTGCATGGCTTTTATCTTTTGTCTGAGGTCAGTATCTATATTATTTACAAAATACCAGGTTCTCTGTATTTTTAATCTTTATTCCTCAGGAATACTGCCAGTTGAATATAGTTTACTAAAACCTGTTACTGAAGGAGTAAATCAAAGGAGTTGTTTTACTACAGTTTAGTTAAAGACCTATGAAAAACCCAATGCTTGCAGTTGGTATTTGAAATCCAACATGAATATTGTACAGAAAAAGAAGAAACTTCAAACTGTACTTAAGGAGGTTTGATTTGTGTGGAATATACAATTTTTTTTTGTTTGTTTTTCAGTTGTTTCACACCTGTATAGCTCTGTCATTGTCACTTAAAAAATGCTTAGTTAAAATTGTATAAAGATGCTCCTTCATTTTTAGTCATGGCTGCCTACAAGCTAGGCAAAACATGGCATGACAAAAGCACAGGATGCTATTGCAGAGCCTTCAGTGTGACTGTGCAACCTCGTCATGAACTTCCTACTAATGCACCACGTGAAATGCCATAATGGTCTTTTTACTTACAGACATAATCACGTTCCGTCTGTTGACGGAACCAGATCACTCGCTACAGGTAGTATAATATGCTGCCTGTGGCAGGGAAAAAACCCTGATCAAAATAATCTTCAAAGTAATAAAAAAAAAGTGGGTACCTTCACAGTTAAATCCTCATTTCCCAACGTGACATGTACGTGAATTGCAGGATAAATGCATCGATCAGCGTTATGTTCCATGGTGGCTCTCATTGCATTCTGCAATTTTCAAGTACAACTTAAATCCTAATTCACTTTGCATATTACCTTAAAACATCATTTTAGGAGTTATTTTTATCACCTATTTTCAGAAGCAGAAAAAAATGTATATTGGTTTAGAATAATTTTTTTTATATTTTTGGTTTATTCAGTATCAGTATTTATATAGTTTGTTAAAATACACAGACTTCAAATATTTACTTTTTTTAAAGGAAACATCTGAATAGTTAAACTTACAGAGTTTTTGTTGTAGATTTCTTTATAATGCACCGTACATGCAATATGACACAAAGATCAAGAAAAGTCTAGGACTGAACTGCTTGAGGGAAGCTCTGGAGGACCTATTACACATTTTATCAGATTCGAAGATATCCCCAAAATTGTGTATCTTATTCTCACTTGCTTTATTAAGTAATATCTTCATATATTTTAAGATTTTAAGAACTGTCTGTTCAGAAGGTGTCAGATGTATTCAGTGGCTAGGCAAAGGAGATACATCTTCCAAAGCTGTTCATTTTCTATTCAATTACTGTTTGTCTAAACAGTACAATTAAGTAATGTTCCTGCAAGTAGCACAAGGTTTGCACTTGCAAAAACACACTGCTATCTAGAATTGATTCAAAAGGTAAAACCAATACAATCTCAGTAAACAAAGATGTACAAAAGACTTGCATAATAAGTGTACAGACCTTGAAAAGTTCAAAAACCATGTGATAGAGGTGTGATGGCACATACACCACTTGCATGGGCTGTCCTGGGGATTTAGCTGGAGAAAAGAGAGTCTAAATAATTAAATGGCAAATGAGGTATATCTTTTATTCGTTCTCTCAGTAGTTCAAAATGTGAATCTGTATTGCTGAATTTTCGAAAGAAGGAAGATTTTAACAGAAATCTTTTGAAAAGGTGATGTTAATCAAAAGTCACACTCAAGATTTTCAAATGCTGTTTGCTGCTTTAGAAATTAATCTTAAAACCACTTTGGCATCACTGATCAGGGCACATCATAGTTGCTTTCTGTAACCCTTGAGGAGGTTATAATGAAGATGGAATGGAACGCTTGGTATAAATCTTTTAAGTGTCACAAGAAATGCAGAGAGGGTGAGATGCAGTAGTGTAGGTGAAGACATACAAGAAATCTTAGAGAGGGAAGGAGGCTGCTAAAATTTGTTACATCAACAGCTGTAGTGTCAAAAACTTTTCTACTGATTTCAGTTTTCCAATTAAAGGGAGGAATGGGGAAAGCCTTCTGCCAGATTTTTAAAAACCCAAACTATTTACAACAGTAGATCCAAGAGAACACATTAACTATACGAAAGGCAGAAAGAGGACATTCCACCACCAGCTACTTTAGAAGAAGCCATCATGATGTTCAGGAGGGTGCCTCATCCACATTCACTTACCGTTCAGCTCTTCAAGGATAAGTTCTGGAGAGCTCATGTAATATAAATCACAAAGTCTCTTGGCACTTTCATAGCCATCTATAATAAAAACAGAGGAAGTTACATTTCCCCCTCCCACTTTTTTTTTTCCTTTACAGTTTGCCAAAAAGAAAAACAAAAATTGCAAGTATTGTGCACTGTCAGGGAGATTTTGTATTTTCTGACAGAAGCTGGCTTTATAGGAAAAAGATACAAATTGCATTACACTTTAAATAAAACTTCTACTCCAGGTAGAAAAGAACTAAGCGGTATATGAGTATCAGGATGTGTATTTGCTCTTAGTACAGATATTCATGTAAGTTTTCAGGATTCTAGTTCTTATCTGCTGAATTTACCTCTAATAACTTCAACAACATTGCAGTTAGGATCGATGCTTCCAATGTGTTTTGGATGAGCTGGATTAATTTTCCCACCAAACAGTAAAGCTGCCAAAAAAGAAAATATTATTTAATACTCAGTATAATTTTATAATTTTAGTTTACATCTTCAGCTATGCTAAATAAAAATTTTATAGGCAATCTATATTTCCAGTCTTCACCATACTTGAAAGATTACTATTAATAAATATTTTAGGAGTTGAATTGAGTTCATAAATAGCAAGGCAAACAGTGCACTCATAAGTAGCATTTAAGTACCTACGAAGCACTTAAAAATTAAAGGAAGATACACTTGACATAGTGCAGGTATCATTTCCCCTCCTTTCAGCACTGGCACTCACAGTGCTGGTTAAGGAGCATTCTGATTGAAATGCGACTCATGTAGAAACGGTCTAAAAAATACTGCACGTTCTGCGAGGTCACTGGATCGATGCCAAAGCTCTCCTTGTATTCTATTACTCCTTGAGCCATCGTAGGAATTACATCATTGTGCCGATTCCGGATTTTTATCACGGTATCTGTAAAACTAAAATTAATACACTGTTAGTGTTTCAAGGGAATTTAATACTCTGGCAAACAGAGTACCTGCCTACAAAAATGAAGACTGTTACATTCAGAAATATTACAGGTCTGCCTATTGCAGTAAGAAGACTGGTCAGACTTTACAGCGTATTTTAGGGGACTAGCATTGAAACAATTCAACTATTTTGACTATTTATAAAATGACCATTTATTTATTTATTTATTTATTATCTTGATTGCTGCCACAAGAAAGAGAAAACCGCGCCACCGTTTTCATGCAGAACATCCCATGTCTCTCAGATGGCACTTATGGTCAGCCAACACTAACCAAAGCCTCTCTACAGAACAACATGATGTTAAAGTGTTCTGTTTCCTGGTTTCCTGTACCCTCCTTTTAGGAACAGGGGGTGACATTACTGCAATTCTTATGTAAAGACTGAGATATTTTTCTTAACCTATTGTTTTCTTGCCAGTTCTTCCATATAATATTAACAAAATATTAACATATGTGACAGCAAATCCTTACCTGTGAATAGTCCCTGAATCTTCTGAGCTTTTGTCCTTAAAGTCAAGGATCTCCTGAAGACTTTGGACATACCTTTCAATGAAAGAAAAAGGACAAAGACCAATTCTAATATGCCTCCCCAGATCTCTTTGGTTAGCAATTTGTGGTCTTCTAAGGTTGCTTGTTTCCATGTCATAGTACCTGTCCCCCATGAATTTTGTTAGATTCTTTTGAATCTATTAATGACATTTCTGCCAAAATTTCCAGAGCGATGAACTCCACAATTTAATTAGAATGCATAAAGGATCATCTTTGTATTTTAAACCCAGTGGGTGATCACTTATTTGCAGCCCCAGCAAGTTCCTGTTATTAGAAAAATCTTTCCAGCTTATTCATGAATTAAGTATTTCTGCCATCTATTCCTTAGATGCATATTTTTCAAGCTGAAGAATTCTATTTGGTTTCTCCTCACGTAAAAATTGTTCCAACCCTCTGATTATCCCTCTTGGTCTTTTCTGTTTAGGACAGAGTGACTAAAACAGCATACAATTCAGAGGAATAAAGGGCTAACACAGTCGTACAATTGTATTCCTCCCCATTTGTTACTTAGTTCCTAACACAATTTTCCTTCTTGTCCATCAACTGACATATTTGGAAAAATATTCCCAGTAGCATCAAAATTTCTTTTTCCATTGTAAGCAAGCAATTATACAGGGAGAGGAGAGTCCTCCCTGTGTTCTACCTTGCATTTGTCCAAGTAGAATTCATTTCCCATTTGATCAATGTCATTTACTATCATGAGAATGTAAGCATTTGTGTTTCATTAAGAGCCTTCCTCTTCATTGATAGCTTTTTATATTCAGTCATCTAATCAATCCTACTTATTCACTGGCAGGTTTTCTGTTCTCTTAACTTTAAAAGCCTTTCCAGATATCTTTGTGCCTTTAGCTGTTACCAAGCAATCTCTTTGTTTTGCTTTCATCTTAACAAGTTTATATTTATGTGTAAGTTCCTTATCTGAAAGTAAATGTTACTTTTCAAAGAATATCTTTTTTACTTTAATAGTTTCATATTCTTTCTATTGTTTTATGTTTTGGCTTTGGGAGCTTCCTATTGCTTTCTTCATATTTTCTACATCTTTACTATCAATATGCAATAACCTGTCTTGTAAATGGTTTCTAGTATGTTTTTGCAAGCATGTTTTGCAGGCCTTAGCCTACTTCTGTTGGTTTCTTCAACTAGCCTCTTCATTTTTATGTAAGTCCCCTATTAAACATTGTTCTGGTGGATTTGAATTCTCATACATGAGTGTCTGCAATACTCAATGATTTTTTAATTAGAGAACCCTCATGGGTTCTCTAATTGCTGCTAAAGAGTTTTTTCCAAGTCTGTAAATTTAGTTTCTGATCTATATCACATTGGATATTTAGTATCTCACTTTATATAAGGGATGTTCATGTAACAAGCCCATGAAATGTTCTTTCAGTAGAAAAGAATGAGTTCCTCCGACCTATGTATATGCAGAAGGTATGAAGTGTCACTGTTCTTACCAGCTCTGAACCAGTTGAACTGAAGGTGTTCTCAGGAGGTTGTCTGGAAGCAGACTTATTTCCTTCATTATGTTTGCCAATCTCACAGGCAGCTCTTGTCGCAGAAACATAAATGAAGTCTTTTCACAAGCATTTTCAGATCCTAAGACCAAAATAAATATATGACATCAGAAGAAAGTCAACACTTATGGCAGAAAACTACACAAAGTCTTACTTTCTTGCATAAGAGGCCTGTGGCTTGGTTTCAAACTTGACTTGGCCAGGCTGGTTGGGCAATGTTTCTTTCATGGCAGCAGCCCATTTGTATTTCAAAACGTACCTCATATTGTGACCTACCAGCCCTGTTCACGTAAGGAGAATCTTCAATATACAGAGCAATAGCTGCAGACCCAAACTACTCAACTTTAAATGCAGCTTCTATCCATGTATATTGTTCATTTTCTTTGCAGCAAGCACTGACTCTAACCACCACTGATCAAACAGTATGTCATTCTGAGCGTATCGGAGAGGCAAATGAAACCAGCACAGGAAACTATTTATGGGAAGGGTGTTTGAGAAAGTATCTTGGTCCCATACACCCTGCTTTTGATCACTGATCTTACTGAATTACCATAAGACATATTGGAACACTTTCAGAAAATAAATTCTGTAATACTGATCTCATTTTCAACTAAATCTGTTGTAGTTTAAGTTCACTGTCTTACAGGAACAGAAGACAGATGAATGAATTCACATGAATACCGAGAAAGAAATGAAAGTAGGACAGCTACTGTGCTTATCTGTTGGCATAGTAGTTTTTCCATACATTTACTTTTAAATGTTTTTACATTTTTAAAAGGTAGAAGCTTCTGATAAGAGACCTGCCCTTTGTTAAAGAGAGATGTCATCTGTATGGGTGGCAATTAAACGTGGTTATTAAAAGCAAGACCTGAGTTTACTCCCACAAAGCTTGTTTTCCTAAGCGAGACAGGAGAGTGCAGCATGGGGAAGAGGCTAAGAAATATCACTGTATATCACTCTCAGCCAGACTTCTGTCTGGACTTCATGAGTGTCATGTAAACAGCACCTGAACTTACTAAACTGCTCATCTTCTGCACTGAAGTACATACCTCACCCTGGTGTTTTACAGCAGGTGTCTCCTAAAAATTAACTCTGGTGTACTGCTCAGTTCACTCTTTCCATCTGGCAAGGTGGAGTTGGGGAAGAAAATTAAAGAAAAAAAAAAAAGGAAGCTGGGAGTGTCTTAAAAAGTAAAAATCTTCACCAAATTAAATGGAGTACCTTACTTTAAAGCATCCAGACTTGGATACATCATAAACTACACTGATGAAAGAATGTCAGTTAGCTTAATGAAAAAGAAATTCCTCCCCAGTGGCACTTACCAGTATTATTTGTTGTCTACATATGACCTCTGCCCAGAAACCTTTCATTCTCCCTAGTCAGATTGCATTTCAGGCATGACTGTTACTGCCCTTTCCCTTTTCTTGGGTAAAATTCCACAAACAAGTCAGACTGAAGGTATTAGAACATAAATATAATCTTTAAATGCCTCATATACTCAGCAAATTACACTCCACAAAATAGTTTTTGTATCTGGAGGTTGCCTTTTTGCAATCCTGGGTCAAATAGGGAAGGCAGTTTAGGGCAGGACTTTGCTGAATGGACAAATGAGTCTTTCCCTGTGCAGCTACAGTCTGGCTAGGCAAAGAACAGATAAGACTCCTAGAAAAAATACTGCAGGCTTGAAAATCAAGATATGACTGATGTATATGAGCCAGACCTAAATTTGCTTATGGAATATTTCATTTTTTTAAGTTAGCATTACCAGATTTATTTCCTCTTTGAATGCTCTCCCTAGAGCAAAAGGAGACAAAAAAATCCCTAATGAAAACATCATCAGATTATAATGGCTACAGAATGTCTTAAAGACTTGTCTCAGTCTTGCACTCTACTCTCTTTTTTGCCTTTGTTATTAGTTTTTCACTATCTGTGATTAAATCCTTAAGCAAAGGAGAGGAAAAAAAATTAAACATTTTCAAAATTATTTTTACCTTATGTTCAGGTAACTAACAGTAAAAAAGTAGTCTATCTTTTGACACAAGGGAATAGTGTGCCTTGAAAATAAACACTGATTTTAAGGTAAGAATTACTTTATCAGTATTTAGTGGTAAAATAATACAGGTCAGAGCAAACTCTGAATTACGAGATTCTTTGCTTAAAAGTATGGTAGCAACAGAACATCGGGTGGGGTTCCTGTATGAATCCAGAGTTTATATGTTGGATACATTTCATTGCCACAAATGAAACGTTGAATAGACGGATGAAGTGACAGTAGACAGTTAAGAGAAAGTTTTCTTTGTAAGTCTTCCTACTTACACAAAGTCTGGGGCTCTATGACTAGTTCTCAGTTATGTTTTACTTACAAAAATGTAAAAAGCAATGCAACTATTAACTAGTTAAATGCTTATATGCAATACTTATGTAAGCGTTTATGTGCACCAGAGTGCACAGGATACAGAAAGGCACTTATAGTGAGACTTACACAACCTTTCCCTGTGTGGTCTTTGCTTTGAAGCAGAACAGAACAATTGCTGTGATCCCTTTTGTTTCCAAGCACACAGTCAAACCTGGAAGCATTATGAGTGGTTTTAGTGAAGAATATAAGACTGAGTATCCTGTTACTGATCTGCTCATTTTCAGCGCTAGATTCCGAATCCTCTAGGATGGCTTTTGGTCTCCGCACCCTGCTCCTTCTACCACCAAATTTTGGGTAAGGTGTTTCTGTAGGGCACAGACATGCGACTCAGAAGTGATGATTGTTCCAGCCCCTCGGTGCCATCTGAGGTTAGGTGTTTCCTGTGTTTGGAATATACCTTAAAAGGTCACACGCTGCCAGCTTGCAGAAGGCTTAACCAGTCTCACCTGAGTCACTGCTCTGACACTACCAGCCGTCCCCACCCTCTGCCCTGCAGTTTCTGCATGAAGACGCCCAGCTACTCTGGTGGTGCCAAAAACTGGAGTTTTCAGCTGAATTTCCACCTTGTCACGCTTCCAGTCTCCGGGAAGGCGCCAACTGGGCTCCCTTGTCCCAGAAGGAAGCAGGGCCTTTCTGTGCCAGAGAGCGCGGCACCAACATGGGATAAGCAACAGCGGGCAGCGCTGACGGTGGAGGGTCGCGGCCGGAGCCGCCCCGCTCCTCACAGGCACCTGCGGGAGCAGGGGCAGCGCGGGGAGTGCGGCCCGGCACGGACTCACCGAAGTCCAGAAACTGCTTCATGGAGAGCGGCGAGGGGGAGAAGCGGGAATAGAAATCCACCTGCTGCGGGATGGTGCCCGGGGCGGCCCCGCGCAG
>NW_021939632.1:14011536-14145405 GCF_001715985.3 Manacus vitellinus | reverse complement strand
GGCTCGGCCGTGCGCTGCCCAGCGCGGGACCGGGCGGGGACGGGTCCCCGGGGGGCGGTGGGAGGGCAGAGCCTCACCTGAGGGAGTCGGTTCTTCTTGATAGCGCACCCTTTGCCCAGCTGCGGGGTGGGCTGGGATTTGTTTCAGTTATCAGGGAAAAAAAGAATTAAAAAAAAATACAGAGGAAAAAATAGGGCTTCTGCCAGGTAGACTCCCGATCTGTCAACAATGAGCACCATATGCATCTGTATTGGTTAAAAATCACTTTGACCATAGATCACATTAAATCACTTTAGTAGCTGTTAGGATGCTAATGCAACATGTGAGGTACCAAACAGTGTATTTAATAGTTTATTGTCCTGCTCTGGTAGAAATATCTAGAATATGAACCAAAAAAGCAGTTGTGATTATAAGCATTTCTGATAAACTTAGATGTTAAGTTTTGACACTAGGCTCTCATCTCCAACAGATAGGTTTATTGGCACAGATCAATTTTGATATCTGGTAGCTTGGTACCTCAGAAGAGAGACCCCAACAAAGAAATTCCTGGGAGTGATGCACTTCTCAGCTCTGTACTGTTGAACTCCTCCACTTCAAGAAACGAAGCGATATCTTGCAAACATTTCTGTTAATTAACTTACCGTGTTATTTCCAAAGTATTTGACTCTTCTGTCCCTTCTTCCCCTATCCCCTGATGACACTGGGATTGAGAGGTGAAATACTGTTTATTAGTGCCAAGGGGGCGTATGTTGGTGTGCAGTACTTAGGTAAGCAGAAGCAAGGACACCTCCTCTTGCAAAAACCTGTTCTCTCTGCCTGTTTTCTATGATGAGGAAGGAAGGGCCCTGAAAACGTGCAGCTTGCAGACAAACATTTTGGAGAGTAAGAAAAGGAGGAAAGAGGTCTATCTTGCAGTATGGAAAATGCAAACTGCAGGTCCCCAGTCCATGTACAGTGACCATGTCACACCTTGGCTGTGTCTTGGGCTAAGGAGTTTCTGTGTTTTCTCACAAGGATCATGGTTAGGACTCAGCAAGGCTTATGAGGCTGTAAAAGGTGTATAGTATCTATGACTCCATAGCCTGGGAAGACAAACAAACATTTAATGGCATCTGAGGACCGGGATAAAAAACTGAAGCAACTGCTTACACAGTCCCTGTGGGGAGATACACTGCTTCCATTCTTCCTGTGACACACAGGCTGTTGTCTGGCAGGCCAGCTGAAGCACGTCCAGCATGTCCACAGGCCTCTGCTGGCTCAGCATGCCAGCTACAGTTGCCTGGTTGTTTCATTACAGCTTGTTCTCCTGGGTTTTGCAAACCAACTGCTGCCACCTTTGCCTACTCTGTGCTGGGAGAAGTTATTTCAGCTGTTTGTAAATGAGCAGCTTTCTGGCTCTGTGTGGTCTGCTGATATTAGTTTAGACACACTCCAGTCATGATGATTAGCATTGGAACGTGGGTGCTTTGAATGGGGACTGGTAGTTCAGTGCCACTTTCAAAAGTTTCCTTTCACTTTATGGGCTGATTCCTGATATTTGTGTCCACCCGAGTGCCCTGTTCTCTCTTTTTCCACATATAACTTCTGCACAGGTCGTTATTGAAACTGTGCTGTGGTGGTCACTTGCATTGAAAGCTTCTCTCATAAGATGCATCTCCTGTGCTCTGATGGTTAAAGGTACATGAAGGTATTGCAGTTTACCAACATCCCACTTATGTACCTTAGGGGTATATAGTGTATCTATTTTTTATGTAGATACATACACACTGCACACACTATATATAGCAAATATAGTACATTAGGTTCTATAAGGGTACATATATACATACTGTACACATACACTGTTATTTATAGTGCTGTATCACTGTATATATAGTATATACTATATATAGTACTATGCATGTATGGTATATATCAGCATATATAAAGCACAATATACTATATTAGTACTAAACCTTATGATCAGCTACTTAACTGTTCTCCCAGTCCGTATTTTGTCTTGTTGTAGAAGAATGTTTGTTGTGCTATGTGAATGAGAATACTTGTTTGATAAATGCAGGTTGAGTTCACATCTTGGACATGCTCTGAAAGGTCTAGTGGCATCTTCTGGTTCTAGTCCTGGAAGTTTCCTGGCCACAACAAACGCTGGCCTAGCACATATCCAGCTAACCCTTATCTTCAGGCTTTGTTGCATTAAAAGGCCTCTCAGCAAAGGCGAACAAAGGATCCTGTGAGGGCTGACATCTTAAAAACGGAGATAAACTATGTTTTCTCTGTTGGGTTTGGTGGTTTTTCCCCCTGCGTATTTTTGGCTTTTCTGTGGGGTTTTTTGGTGGACTTGAAGCTGTACCCTGCAATTGTGTTACTGACTGTCAGTATCAATCTTTCACTGCTAAATAGAGATAGGTATATGAAGTCCTTGACCAATTCTGGGGGATGTATCCCTCTCCCCTACTTACTCAAACACTCATCTGGCTGTATTTAGGAAAATTTTTAGGAGGCTGGTTGCACTGAAGATCCCCTGGGCAGTGTGAGCGCAAGCACGGAGTGAGGAGCGGGCAGCTTGCCTCGCTGGGAGCTGACACTTGGAGCTCTGCCAGGCTCCAGGCTCTGCCTGCCCCTGAGCAATGCTGGCAGCCACAGCAAGTAGCAGAGAGCCTGCGAGCACGAGATTGTGCCTTATCTCCTGCAGCTCCTTGTGTGCCCTTCTGCGTGGGGCAGGAGCAGGAGCTGTGGCAATATCAAGAATCAGAGAACTTGTTACAGTTTGTGGCTTTCAGCATATTCTACTGAACTTAGCTATGGCCACCTCAGTTAAGTACGATAAAATCACTATTGCCAAGACAATGTTTAATTAAAAAAAATTTATTTCACACTTCTATACAAATATCCACAGGTCATTTCTAATCATGGAATGATGTAGCATTGTTAGCCAGTATAATGAAAGTTTGAGATAAAAGTATACCAGTGACATGACTTATTTTTCAAGAACTTTCACTTTAACACTGCTAAGACATTCATGTTCTTAGGCGAGGGCCAGAATCTGCTTTTAGATTCAGGGGTATTTGTTAAGCTTCTTAGCCCCTGATTAGCCTGGCTTCTGATGTTGCTGAGCCTTTCAGCAAATAAGCTAGAATTTTAAAAGCTCAAACACTGGGTAACATCAACATTCATATGCAAATGTTCATAAAATCAGTCATAACATACTGAGATTATTTAGTGTTAAGAAAGATGAGTGTAGTAAATTAATTGAAACTTTTTAGGTGACCACACCTTCGTACTAATGTTCAAAGTTAGTAGTAAAAATAAGACACTTGACAACTGCCCTCCTAGCAGGTTTTTACCCTATGAGGGGAAAAAGTACCAAGAGGTTTTTGCATAGTTCAAATTACGAGCAATTAAATACATACTTTTTGAGCAGAATTTTGTTTCACATGGAATAAACAGTTTTGAACTAAATCTTTGTTCTTAAATAGTACCAACACTTTAAAACCTGGGTAAAAAAGTAAACTCTTTAAATAATTTTATCACTTATGGTACAGTAACTAGATTTCTGATAAACAACATCATGGTTCTACTTTATCAACATTCAGGTATTCGAGATGATTCAGTAGTCTCAATGTGGATCAGCTCCAGATCCACACAGTTAAGGTACATGAGGCATCTACAGACTCTTTCAAGTGCTGTATAACAGTTGCAGTAGTCAATGCCTTTTGCCAAACAGGAAGTCCTTATGAAGCTGGAAAGCTGTTTTGAGAGAACTCACTTTCTTACAGCAAGTATAAAACTCTATCTAAACCCCTATTTCTGCTTGGTGTCCAAATCCTTAAATAGTCTGCAATAATATACAAATCATGTTACAAGACCTGATGTTACAACACATAAACTTACAAGTATCAGGAAAAGAAAGGCCCCATACACATTATTAGCATAAATATTTACATTTTTAGAAAGTATTGGCACCTTCAGTTACTTATTAAAATGCAGTGAAAGCCTCAGGTCTCATAATCTTAAGTTCAAAAACACAGTGGATTTGAAAATTCATTTAAGTCTTTGGCCTAACAGTTAGTCAAAGACAATGATTTATAACAAAAATAAATACAAAAATGACTAAAATATATATATACAAAAAGTACATCTAATATTCAAGCCTCTCTTTTTAAAAAAAACCTGTGTATATTTGTTGTGAGCAAGAATCACACAATCTGATCTTAAAAAAAAAATATTTAAAAAAATCAAGCAACATGACCCATTGCACATGTAATTTAAGATGATGCTTCTTGTTAAGCCCTAACTACTGCAGCAGGTAAAGGTTATGACTAAAGCAAACTTGCAGGTCTTCAGTTATACTTGAACAAAGTGTGTTAAGGCCACTGTGTGTTTGTAAAGCACTATGTATTGAGGGAACAATGGAGAACCTGTCTTGACGTTAATCGTCCATTCCTTACATACCAGGAAGAAGGTCAGGATCACAGGAAAAGGTCTGCTATAGTGGTTTTGCATATTTTGCAGAAAAGACCCCAAATCAACATAGTATTTTCTGAAGTGTGGGTTAGATTTGAGGGGAGAAAGAGGCAGTCTGAAAATTAAATAATGCAAATAAAGTCTGTTGAAGCAATTTTAACTGTGCAAATAAAAGCCTCAGTATAAGTAGTAATATCTACAATCAAATGGTGAATGTCCATAGTGTTCATAGGTCTAACTCCATCAGTATTCCATTAATGAAAACCTTAACCTCTCTCTGAACTTTCTGGATGGAGAACATTTTTCCCTAAGAATAACTTTCATTTTCATTCCATTTTGTGAACCACTGTTTTGTCTCATCTTTGATCTGTCGCTCTTCTTTTCGAATTCTCACAGCGTGATAGCTGGGGACACTGTCTTCGTACCTGGAACGCTGGAAGAACCCACACTGAGGTAGAGGAGAAAAAGAACAGTTTAGGTTTAAGTTGCTGCCAAAGTACTACAATCATAGAGGCACTAAATTCTTCCTTTGCACAAATACAAAGGTAAGAAAATTGAAAAGAAAAATATGTAAGCCAAAAATGTAGCATACGTAGCTGTAAAAATGTGAGGCAGCAGGTCTGCATTAGTTATTCCAGCAGCACTTGGAAGACAAATGGCACAGTCTGGCCATATGGTGGTAATCTAATACCTTAAAAGGATTCCCTCCAGTACAAAGCTGTTCATTCATCTAATGAGAGCATTTAACTGCTACACAGTGAAGTAGGTACAGTTCAGGAAAGCTCCTTCTCCTGAATCAAAGGTAACTATGTACTTCAGTGTCTTCCTGCATGGTGACATGATTTACCCTTAAAAATCTACAAAAAGACTTCCAGAACCACCAAGAAAAGTTACACTAGGGCCTTGTTTTTCAAAGCACCATCTCAACTACAGTCATCTGAACTAATTACACATATGCAGTATTAGAAACACAAGTCTTGCTTACTTTGCCATGGGAAATCACTCTAGATGAAATCCTGTACAGTTTATTTGTGCTCTGCAATTTCTTATCCAAAGCCACTGTAAAAACTGATTTTAAATATAGAGGAACAGACTGAAATTAATTTTCAAAACAAAATGGAGCTATGGCCACCATGTGACCAAGATCATGACTGGCAGACACTCAGCTGTACGTGCTTACAGGTCACTGAGGGTTAGAGGGTTAAGAGACATTGTGCCATCCAGCTGTCATTAGGTACTGCTGGGGGTAAGAAAAGATTAAAGTGGCAAGGTCTTTTTGTTCATAGTGTTTAGAGTGCTGGGTTTTTTGATTTGGTTTGGTTGCGGTTCGAGGTTTTTTTAGTATTAGAACTTACATGGAACTGAATTAAAAAAAGGTTATAGTGAGCATAGACCAAATCTTCAGCGATCTCATAGTTAAGATTTCATTAAACACTGTTTTGACATAATTCATTAAGAATTCTTCCCCACCCTCTGATCCCAAGCATCACTTACTGATATAATGTACAAGCATGTGATATCTTAATTTGAATAAAGGTTTCTGGAAGCATAAAGCATCTAGTACCTTCAGCAAAGTTTGTTCCTAGAAAAGTGTACCTCTGTGAACTCAAGTAAAACAGAAGTTTCCATGCAATAAATTCTCATTATGAAAACCCCTCTCATTACAGGCAACGTGGACATTTTAGCATGCACTAAAGGTTAGTAAAGCAAGTTTATATATCATCCACGTTTATATATCTTTACATTTTAACTCTACAGTGTTGATTACCGTCTTGCAAGCTTGAAGACTCACTTGTAGTGTTAAAACATAAATTTAAAAAAAGACTAAACCCCATTGCAAAAGAACAATATGTTTTCTAAAGAAATAAACAAGAAGTGTTTTAGACCAAGGTAAACACCTGTGTGTGTTCACATGCACCAAAGGCTGAAAATCTATCAACAGCATGAGCAAGCAAGTACAACAGTTTGAAATCCAAAAGTTAATAGAACATATGCAGAAAAAGCTTCACAGTTAGCCACCGCAACCATAGCATGTGCCACAGCTAAAAATTAAAAAATATCATCAGTTACCAATTACAGAAGTAGATCAATACTATGCATCAGAAGTAAGCCTCTCTTTATCAGATGGCTGAGCATGGATCTCAGCCTTGTGATATGTGGCATCGTAATGATCTTTCTTATTTCTCTTGAAGAAACCACACTACAAGGAAGCAAGGTATTTAGTCAATTTTTTGTGGACTGGAAGATGTCAAACCTATTAAAACTAACTTTAATTAACTCTGTGAACTGTCTTCCTCTTATCCCTCCACAGGCCAACCAACAACAAAAAAAAAATAACAGAACTCAGCTGTTTCTAGATCTGAGAACTTCTTGGACTAACTTGATCTATAAAGTAACAGAATAACACAAGTTATTAACAGAATAACCTGACAATATTATTTTAGAGGCATTTTGGTAAATTTGTAATAAATTGCTTGGATTTTTTTAAGAAAAGGTACAATAAAGTATGTCCAAGAAGCCTAGAAAGCTGTTTGTGGACCAGTGCACAGGACAGACAAGAACAAAGGGTAGAACAAAACCAATTACTGCTTTGACCTGTTCAACACAAGCTTTTACCTTAAATTAATTATGTATCTGTCTTTGCAGTATAATGTTTGTCCTTCATAATACAGCACAGTGTTTGTCATCAAAAGCAGCATTTTACACTGTGTGTGCATGTAAAAAATGCTTGTATTTTCATGTGAAGTAAAACACCAGTAGTTATAACCTAACAGCCTACCTAAAGTATTAATTCATCAGGAACATATGCAGGAGCAGCTGGGCATTTATTAGAAATAAGGAAGTCATAACTATCCTGTGAGAAGTAACCTGCAGCAAATAGTAGTTCCTCAGTAAAGCTAATTGCTGCAGTTCTGACGGAAAAAAGTGACAGGATAGTCTTCTTCACCTCTTCTTCCTTAATAACCTTCTAAAATAATCCCATAACAGCAAATACTAACTGTCTACCCTGTAAAAACTAAGAATAAAAGCTGTTCTGTTATACTTGGGACTACAAATAGTTGGCATTTTTACAAAGGTCATTAGAAAAATAGGTACTTGTTTTTTTCTTTCTCAAATTGTTAACCTTTTGCTATACATACTTATTTACTCCTCCTAAGATTTTTTAAAAGCCCATACTACAGAAATTCACCAGCACAGTTGGCTGTGTATTATTACTGTACCTTTTGGTTATTTTTATCTACTATCAGTTTAATGGTATTTCTAATGTTATGAGAACATAGCCCTGCTAAAGCATTTGTAAACAGCTGACATGAAGTTTTACACGTAACTGCAGAGGCTCATTAGCTGTATCCAGCTATGGTCTCTGAACATTTGTCTTGAGTTTTGCCCAGAGCTCAAAATACTTCCTTTTGAGGATGTGAAAACAGAAAAATTACATAACCATTTTCATTCCAAATGCTGCAAAATTGAGAAACTAATAATGTATGGTTTGAGCAGTTTTGCCCTGTTTTGAGTCCCAAATAGTTAATCACTTGCTTAATTAGTTTGCTATCTTGTCAGTAAAAGAGCAGGAAATAAAAAATAGCCAGATGAATAAAAACTCACCTTCCACAGCAAGAATACCAACAGTGCAAGCATCAGTATTCCAGCAAGAATTGCCACCGCAATGATCCACCAAGGTACTCCCGTATAAAGGGCTACTGGTTTTGCAGGAAAGACAGTAACACGCACCTAAAGGACAGAAAATACATGAAGATGGAAAGAGCATTTCTGAAAATCCACATATAATTATAAAGCTACAAGGTATACAGTCTTATCTCTAACAAGATGTCTTCTACAAAATGTTTTTGAAGAAGACCACCTACTGGTATCATTTCAATATGGTAGTGAATTTTCCCAACCCAATTAAAAGGTAAAAATGATCAGTAATTCAAAACTCGGTTAAAAAGTTAGACTTTAAGCTAGTTTTGTTTTAAATTTGTTTGTTTCCTGGTCTTTTGAGATAAGCTGGAACCATCACAACCATAACACATGATTAGCACCAAACACTGAACCTACCTGAGCAACTTCGTTTGTGAGTTTAACATTCTTAGCTGCAGCAGGAACACTGATAGAAGCCCTAACAAGAACGTCCAGGTAATTCATTTTGGAGAAGTCCTGTTCCAAAATAAAATATGGGTATCAGGCACAGAACAGGAAAGAACCCTGACCTTTCAAAAATTGCAGGTAAGAAGACTTACCTCTAAGAAAGTGCTGTTCCACAGTCTGGAACGCAGGACAATAGATGCCTTGCTGTCTAAACCCTTCAAGGGACATTTTATGTCCACACACCGTGCATTTACATTGCAGTCCTGCAATTACAAATTTCTACGTGTAAATAAGATCACATTCTCACAGACTGTTTAAACCTCACCCCAAGATTAAAAATTGGATTATATGCATCATACTTACGTGCAAGAACCAGTATCCATTTGTACTAACAGCAGTAGAAAAATACCATGAAGATACTACTACCTGTTTATTTTAATGTAGATAACAATGCAAATATTCTTTCCTAGTTCTCTCTCATCGGTAGATAATCTAAATAGTCAAATTTTAAAAGCATTGGTACTTGGATGTAAGATAAAAACAAGACAGAGATAAATTCTTTCACTCTGACAAACTCAGAAAAGCCCTCTTAAGAGTGCAGGGGGACATATCTGACCCAAGACTACATACCAAGATTTTGTGTTTTCTTTCTGCGAATAAAGGAAATGCTTGGCTGTCCGTGATCTGCTTCTCTGCAACCTCACGCTTCCTTCTTGAGTCATGGGATTCCTAAAAGGGGAAAAAAAAAAAAAAGTAAAAACTAGTTTATCATAAGAATCTTTTAATTCTGACCCCATACAACCAGTGAAACTAGAGTTCAGTGAGTGGTTTTTTCTTCCAAAATCAGCACAAGTGACATCATTATATATCCCTATTTACCTGCATTTATTGCTAATAGTAGAGTCGGGACAGCTACTAAAATTTGAGATTACCTAAAGAAAGGCCAACTGACTATTTTCTTTAATAAGGCAAGGGGAGGTTTAGATTTATAAAGCCTTCAATGCTATCTCCATTTTTGTTCTAGATAAAGGGTGTTAATGGTACTACGCTAAAGAATAAGGTTGCACTGAGGCCGACAGATACAGGGTTTTTTGAACTGTATAGTAATTACACTCAGTAAAAATTGTATTAATTAATATAGTGATCTGACAAGAACGGATTTATGTACATGCAGTTTTAATGGTGGAAAATAAAACTCCTCCCATATGATCTTAAAATTATATGGAAAAAAAGAAAAAAGGCTTAGGTTTTAGGAAAAAAATCTTGCTAGATAGGCACAATTCAGGCCTATAAAAATTGCTTGAGAAATTCTTTTTATTATATTTGTTGTAAATAAGTAAATTTAAGTGCAAGCCCTTTGTCTTTAAAAAATAACAAAGAATTCCCCCAGGCTGGGGAGATGTTTACAGTTATTTATTGTTTTCTGAGTAAGAACTCAGTTTTTTTTATTATTGAAGAGATTTCAATAATGCTGATGAAATTGGTTAGAGCAATCAGCAGTTTCATCTGTGTAAGAGCATTTGCCAGGAGAGCCCACTGCAAAAACAGTCACACCACCACAGCATCTACCCTTTAGCATATTAGCCTCATTAACTGTTATGAAGCCTCCTAATAAGCTTAATCTTTGATACATTGTTTATGTATTGTACTTGTGACCTTCTTTAGATAAAAAAATAAATCCTTCTGGAGCAAGCTCTGATATGCCCTACTATCACATGCTGCGGAGTGCTTTCATGTTGTACCAATTCACAAACAGAAGACAGGGTAACACAACATACCACAACATGCAGACTGTTGATTTCATTCTCAGGTTGACAGGAGACTTTTTCCAAGCCTTTGGAGTCTATTTTCATCAAATAAAGCAGCCATTTGCCATTATTAATTTCCTTAGGCCACTGGATGTCAAGGGAAGCAGTGCCAAATGTTTTCAGTGGTCTGCCCAAGTTAGTTACCTATTAAAACAAACATTCTTTAAACTGTGAAATACTTTTTAAAGGGATTTTTTTTTTCTTGAAAACATTATTGACTCAGCCAAGCTTTAAGCATGCAGCTAGCAGGAAATTTAGATCAGATGAAAGGCAGTCAAAGCACTACAAAGACAAAGCATATACTAAAAGTAGCACACTTGGATAGCAAGTAAATACAGGACTTAAAAATGTAAGGATTAAAACTCCCTAACATAAACTTTTAGTTGTTGATATTTAGAAATCTCTTCTCATGTGAAATGACAACTCCAATTTAGAGTTAACAAATCATGCAGTTACATAACTGAGGCAAACTGCAACTTATGAGGAACTCTGACACTCAGAGATAACCAGCTCTTGCTCTGATAAGTATGAAAGTTGTTTCCCAACCTCTTTTTTTCTTGCCTAGTGTTACTATTCATGATAGCAAGTTCTAAATCAGACATTCTAACTCCTGCTACTGTAATACATGCATGCAGGTACAGAAGGAAGTAAAGGACTGACAAAGATGGACTTTAATTTTTCTCTTAGTCTTCTTGATTTATATTTGGCAGAAGACGAAACCAATGGAATAGACCCACACACTCAGAGGGGCTCTTGCAGTGTCTCCATGTGCCAGCTCAGCCCTGCAGGCAGCACGTGCCCATAACTCACTGTCTGTGGGCACCAGCCAATGCCTGGGCAGGCCACAGGCAGGTTCTGCTCTAACTTTTGTTCCCTACCTGCAGGGGGTTTATGCCCTACAGCTGAACGTGCACGAACTGCTCCACAAAAAAAAAAGTGTACAGACACTCAGGTCACTTCCTCAAAATGTGACCATAAAATATCAAAGCCTAAAGAAAGTCAGGAATTTGGTACAAAGAAAGCCAATCCAAATATATCAACTTTTCCAAGTATTCATACACATAAAATGATAAGCTGTGCATTTGATTAAAAGCAGCTGTTGACATTATCTAAATACTCACTCGGAATTCATACTCTATGAGGCTTCCAATATTATCTTCAGATTTCATAGCACTCTCACCAACGATGTTACCTCCAAAATATACCTGAGAAGGCTTAGCAATTCTGTTCAGGTGGGGGTGGGGAAGGAAAACAGTCAGATTTATATGAGTCTGCAGCAGAACTGTCCCCAGACCCCCCATTTGTTATGCTATCAACACTTACCCAGTGAGCGATAAAAGCAATTCAATAACCACTTTAGCACTGGCTGTAATTGGAGTCAAATTAACTTGAGTGCTTGTTCTACAATGAAAAGGAAACAATGGTGTTTATTTTACAAATGTAATGGTTTTCACTTTACTATTAAATTACTTTTGTGAAAGGAACAAATGAATTCAAAATGTTTTTATGACTGTATATAAAAACATAGCGCATGTGCATGACCACCAAGAAAACTTACGTTTCCAGCTTCAGGTTAATGTCCAAATCTGTTGTGTCAACATTAACTTTAGTGGTACTTAAGATCAGATAAAAGGTTACCTAGACAAGAAAGAATATAATGAAATATATAAACATTTTGTAAAATATATTGATATATGCAATATTATAAAAATGCACCATCAAGTTCTGGAGTTAAAGAGACAGGTCCAAATCGGATTTTCAGTTACAGCACACAGAAACTTCGGACAATCGCAGTCAGAAATGAGATTTTACAACTTGAGTAAAATAGTTGCAACTTACATTGGAATTTCTCTTAAAAGGATTTCCAAGTTCACACTCTGCTTGAGAACCATTTTGGTTAGCACCGCACGTTAGCTGTTTTTCCTGATTGA
The DNA here is from genome assembly GCF_001715985.3 of Manacus vitellinus. Lineage (NCBI taxonomy): Eukaryota > Metazoa > Chordata > Aves > Passeriformes > Pipridae > Manacus > Manacus vitellinus. The sequence goes on along the minus strand of NW_021939632.1, from coordinate 14,133,113 downwards.
ACAGAATACATTTATCAGTATTAAAATTACCTGAAAATATTTAAAATTTTTTAACATATTTTCTCTTAAAAATACTTACAGGATAACCCCTCATCTCCCTGAATGCAGAGTACGTCAGACTGTCTGGAAAAGTTGCAATTAGTTTAGCTTCATATGCATCTTCACCATCTTCTTGTGGATTTTTTAGATTAGATGGATTGTTTGTCACTGTTATTTCCAGGGCAATATCTTTCTGATCTTTCAGAACAAGCACTGGCACATTGTTTTCCCTACAGAAACAAGAGTATGCAGGGTTGTGTGCATTAGGAAAACAAATGCCTATGAAAGTTTGCTTCTTCTCATGCTTTACTTGAATAGAATTTCCCGTATTAGCAAGAATTACTGGAAGGCTATAAACACATGAACAGTCAGTTTTTTTCCCCCAGACCAGTATTTCATCTCTGAAAGTGGCCAGCAGTTAACAGGACAGAACAGACTGATAAATCCCTCAAGTAATCAAGTTTATACTATTTCTGAACCAGCACTTTCATCTGATTCACCTTCACTAGTGATGAATTTTCTCCAATCTACTGATCTGCTTTTTTCTTGTAAAGTGCACGATTTTGGCTTCTGAGTCAGGGTGTGGCCCTCACTGCTAAAGGTGACTGACTGTTGACAGTGAGTAAACACACCTTCTGTTTGTTTAACCCTTTTCTAATTTCACTGGCCTTCCAGGGAGGAGGGATGCAGCGGGCATGTTTGTGACAGTGAAATGGTTACTCTGTTTATTTCTCTGTAACTGCTTGTCTTGGGCTACTAGACTATACTATATTGAGTTGTCATACTCACAATAAAATTTCATCTACAACACAGTGTCACACAGTAAACTACTGCAAGGTTGGTTTAGAATCTCATTTCTCCAGGTGTCAAATTTTTTTTTCTTTTAGTCCACACCTGCACAGTTGTGGCCGCTTTGTATCCACTCTGTACCACTTTTCTTCTCAAGCTCATCCTCTCTCCCCTCTTTCCTCCTCCTGACAGATCAGTACTATTACACTGGGTTGTGTTTGCCAGACAGAAAACTGCTCTCTCTCTCCCAGAACTCTCTCCTAAAAGTTCTTTTAAGCACTTGTTAATAATTTGAACTTTAGCAATGCATTCATCAAGGCTTACAGCGGTAAAGAAGTGAACCTGTCTTCATTTCCTTCTCTAGTGCAAAACCGGTACTGAAGTTTCAGATTGCTGTGACATTCATTGTCTTCTCCACATCCTTCTTTTAAGAACTCCACCTAAATAAAACCAAAGCAATTTTACTGCCTGACATACGATAGTAGCTTAAAACAAGATTTTTCAAGTGCACTGCATAAAGCATCTACACAGAACTCAGAGACACTTTCCTGGACAGAGGTCAGATTTTCACCTGACTCTTACTTCTTGCCTGTCGAGTTTTTCTTTGTGAGATATACAGCCCTTGATCTTGGTAATTTAGAACTTGAAATGTAACTAAAAAGCAGAGTTGGATAATTCTAAGTGAGAACTCTAATAAGGAAATACATCCTTAAGTCTGATTCTTCAGTGAGCACTGAGGAAATGCAAACTTTTAACTGAGATATTCTCTCCCTTTTACATCACTACTGCAGTCATTGCTCAAAGGCTGTTACAACATCCAGTGGAAGAATTAAACTGTATGTTATTTTGTTATGTGAGACAAGTGTTCACAGCAGAAGACAATGGATTTCCATTTTTAATCAAAAGTACATTTCCTCTTAAACTTGCTGGGGAGAGGAAAAAACCCTAGCAGCTATGCCATCTTCACTTTTGTTGCAAAATAAATGCAGGATCTAGTTCATAACATGTGCTAACAAGTTCAGCACAAAATATAAAATAATAAGCCAGTAGTTGCAAGTCCAGTGCCACCCCAGTTGTTTCCTTTGGCCATCATTTAGCTTTCTACAGTCTTTAAAATTCAGTTACTTACAGATGTGCAGATTTATATGAATATGTGATATCAAAGGCTTACTTTTGTGGTCTTTGTTTCAGATTCATTTGAATTTAGAATTGGTATAAGATCTGGAAGTGCACTCTCTTTTCTTGTGGACGGTGAGCTAGACTCCAGGCCAGCAATTTTAACGCTGACTGATACTGGAATGGGACGTAGCTTATCTTTAATTTTTTCCTGTTAAAATATTAAATAAAATATTAAAATAAATGGCATAGTTAGTATACAATGCAGAGATGAAAAACAAAACCAAGCTTTTTCTAAACAGCATTTTCTAAACACATGCAAGAACACAAAGTGCACAGCCTGTCTTTCTTTTTCCTGGCTTCCCAATCTGATGATTTCTCTCACCATTAAGAATTCTTAGGAACAACAGATGGTAATTCAGGCAGGTAAAATTCACACTCCAGCAGTAAAATAAAATTAGAATAGGTTGGACTGAGCTCTGAGCAACCTGATCTAATGGAAGGTGTCCCTGTCCATGGCAGGGGGGTTGGAACTGGATGATCTTTAAGGGTCCCATCCAACCCAAACCATTCTATGATTCTATTGCATAAATTCAAGCTCTTTAATCTGCTGTGGTCAAAAGAAACCCTGGAGGAGGACTCATTCCTGCTGAGCCACAGAGAAGGAGTTTGTTCAGCTCCTGGAGCAACGCCACCGTTAACGGGCAGTGTAGCAGCCAAGTCAAGAGAGCACACACCAAGCTTTCTTGCCCTGCCCATTCATTCACTCCAAAAACCATGGGTTAAAATTCTTTTCCTAGACAGTCACACCATTAAATTCTGTAACAATTACTTCTGTTGGAAACAGCTCTCCATTTCTGGCATTTAGTTCCTCTCTATTGTTCGAAATCAGTTCAACTCTATTGACCTCCAGAGCATGCTGCAGTGGCTACAACTTTTATACATACTTTGCAAGAAAAGCAACAGGAGGAAGCAGCATGTGTGCAGGGAATAGTAAAGTACTAAACTATGGGGGGGTTCTATTTTTGAAGCTTTATATTGCATGTGGCTTTTAAATTATATACAAAGGTTCCTTCCATGAGGCTGAAAAAGAAAAAAGCACTTTTTTGGTTTAAATGGATCTAAATGACAAAGAAATAAAATACTCTTCCTTACCTGTAGTACAAGCTTTGTAGTCACACACTCCCATGAGTTCTGTCCCCTCAGGGTTGTACTTGCAGTAAACTGATCAGACGAGTGGTCGCTGAACCGTACCCTGGACTGCAGGCCCAGCTGCCGCCTCTCGTTTTCCACTTCAAACGTATAGTTGATCTCTGTGTGAAAAAATAAAATAAGTCACCACAAAAAAAGAATCATTGCCTTATTAAAAAGAACTTTAACTTCTCCAGGTATGATCTTAGAGCATTATTCTGGAAGATTGTTTCAGCCAGTCCTGGCTTCACAAACTGTTTTCAGTTATTTACAAAACTTTCTGTCAGTTTTGTCCCACCACAGTCAAGGGCCAGGTACCCCATGCATGACCTGTAGCAAATTCTAAACCAAATCCTGTTATTCCCAAAGTACACCGTTCCTTTACGGGGGAGCTGTAATTGCTGCTGCAGAGCCAGCAGAGGGCTGAGGTACCACAATGTAAATATCCCAACTTGGTTGTCTGGGATTCCTGTTGTGTCCCAAATGGCACCTGAGAGTCAGCAGGATTCTGAGGTCAGAGTACACTGTTAATTTTAACACTGAAAGCACAAGTGTGACTAGAGCTTTCTAGCTGTGTGCCAAGGCATGTTTTGATAGACCTGAACTCAGTGCGTGTTTTAATCATTCTCTTTACTGAGCCAATTCAATGTTGCATGGATGGGAACAGCACTGAGTGTGCCAGGCACTCACAGATGGACACAGGGAGCAGCCTCTGAGAGCTGGTAGCACTTGACCTGTTGATGGACCAGGACCTCATTCAGGCACATCCTTCAGATTTTACAAGTGATGGAGAAACTCAACACAGGAGGAAAATGAGCTTTGGGCTTAAAATTCTTCTAATTTCCTCTCAAAATCCTACATGGTTCTCCAAGAGGTAGTAACAGCACCATTGTAACAAGTGCTTTACATTTTTGACTATAATTGTGGCACAGTCTTCCAGTCTTCTATTAACGTAAATTTTTTTATTTCAGTTACTGATCTCCACAAAACCATTTTCATGAATACAGGACACAGTTTTATAGGGTAACCCTACAATAAGAAATAATGCTTACCAACAATATATAAAATGGGCTTTTTAATCTATTGTCTAAAGCAGCAGTAACCTAGAGAGGCAAAATGGTTTGGGTCTGTATGGCAGCCATTTACTCACTAGCAGTTAGAAAGTTTCTGTCATCCACAGAACAGCTTAACACACCAGCATGACCAACTACAGATAGTGCAACATCTGACCTTAGTAAGGAGTCACATTTTAAATTTGACAGGCCCCATCTGAGTCACTACAATTTGAGTACTAATCTTCCATGATAAGCTCTAAAGAAAAAAAGAAAACAAATCACGTGACAAACAGATCAAAAATCTTTATCTTCAAAACTTACTTATTCTTGGATTTAAGTCTCTGGGGTTTGCAGTATATTTAAAACATGCTTTCACATCCATCCTGTAAAAAGTACGGAGAAACTCATATTAACTTTACTAAGGCATGATCCAACAGACTGAAAAGTTTTAATAGTTCATTCACTGATCTTATCAGTCTTATGACTGGTATTTGCTGCTTACTAGACTGGATTACAAAGCAAGAAAAAATGGTTAATAAGCAATTAGAAAAATTTTCTGGCATTTGCTCTTATGTCTCTACTCAAGAGAAAGCTGTTCAAGCCCAGATATTTGTGTAAAAAGTAATTTTCAAAAGCAGACATTATGAACAGAACATATTCCACACCTTGTCTTTAGCACAATAGTTGTAAGAAATTCAGGAAGTCAAAATGCAGATACATTTGCTTAACCTGCACAATTGTCATACCTCTTCACTTTAACATCGCCAGCGAATGAATTTTGGCAACAGAAAACTCAGTACACCAAGGCTTCTGATAGAATATTTTTTTTATTTACCATATCTCACTGTGGTCCTCAGGATTCTTTTTCTTTAGATCAATTCTGTCAGGCTGTACTGTAATGTTTCTTCTAATGCTAATCACAGGCCGAGATCTTCATTTGAGGGAAAATGGGGAATGAAAAGAAAGCATAAAAAAAAGAAGTTTCTGTTAAGATTAATGAAATAATTCATGTGAATCCCAGATGCCCTCCACACCTGCACTGATTTGCAACAAAGTCACCCCAAGAAAAAGATTTTTGCTATGATACTGATTAGAAACAAAAGAAAACTATTTAAGCAAAGCAAGTAACAAAGAACATCTACCATTGTACTGAATGCCTGACAGGGAAGGGGGCTACCTAATGTGGTGATGTTGTGGTTGTAATTTTATACACTTATGAAAAACAGAAATTTCAGTGGTGGTTTCTACCCCAACAGTAATTCAGCCCCTGTGAACAACTGTAGGTACTAAAGTTCATTCAGATTAATGTTCACAACAGCTTTAATGTGGAGCCTGGGTGGCTGTGGGAAATGTTTTCATTGCCTAATTCCTCTGCATGGAGGCTGTTACCATAATTCAGCCTCACAACTTTCCTTTTTGGAAGGGACAAGAGAAGACATTTCACATGACCAAATGAATGATCTGATCCTGTTCTCATCAAAGCACCTAGGGCCTGTTTAAAGTAGGCAGTTAGCCACCTCCTCCTTTTAACTGGGCTACCCCTTTCACTGTTCGTCACCTTAGAGGCTTTATTCTCACCTTGGTAAAAGTTTCTATCCTGCCCTTATCAGCAAAAGATTAAAGCTCCTTTTGAGTAAGCAGAACACTTAATAATCTAATCAACTCCTCTTCCACCTACTCTGTTCATGTGAGTTGCTTTTCCTGGGGGCTGTTCCAGTATATTCAAGAACATTAAAATTATGTACACAGATATTATACATTTTAGAGATGGGATTTTCTGCCTGAAAAGTTGTTTTCATTCCCAAAATCCAGATAACCAGTTCTGAAGTTTCTGCTCCTCTTCCATTGGGACCTGACAGCAACCACCTGAACTTGATGCAGCATTCACAGCTCTGATGATGAGACAGAGAGTCCTCTTCCTGCCCATTACTAGTGATTCAGCTTAACAGTATGTTAAACTGGAAAAAAGCAGAGGTCTGCAAAAGACTGACTTCATCCCTAATTTAGGCATGTGCTACAGAAATCCCAAAGGATCTTATCTGCAGGGCTTCCCCACTGCTGTTTCATGGACCCCAGTATAACCTCCACAAGGCTTCAGCCTCACTGGTTTGGATCCTTGGCTATGGAAGTGGGTGTTGGTTCTGTTTTGCTTTGTTCCATCTTCAGTAAAGCACAGTTAGATTATATAACAGCAGCAAACAAAAGCACTAGCAAACATATCTGTTAACTTCTCCTTAAGGAAAAGGAATTACTTCTCACCCTTAAATTCCATTAAAGGACAGGCATGCAAGCTACCATGGGGCAAAGCTAAGGTACAGGTATACTGCACACACCAGCATTTCACAGGAACTGTCCACATTCACCCTCTTACCCTGAACTGATTGCAAGGCAGTTTCTCAAGGAAAAGAGAAGGATAAAATAATAAACCAATTTATGGAATTTCTGCCTCCCCCCCGACCCTGAATTTCTACCTTCTAGTAGGAAAAATACACTCCAGGCCCAATAGCTTGTTGTTACTACTAAGAAAATTGTTTTTAAAAAACTAAAATCAAAACCTCGGTGTAAGTAGTTAAGGTTCTGTATATAATACCTGTACACATTTACAGAATCTGAAAGGGAACCAACAGCAATATCAGGGTAGGAATTTTTATCCAGGTCCATGTTTCCAGCAATAGAGTAACCAAAGAAATTGGTGTTTGTTTTTTCACCATCAAGAATCTAAAGAGCAAACAGATCGAGAAAATTCAGACATTTAAAAGTTATAAAAGTGAAATAACTGAATATAACTGTCTTATGGCCAGGAAAAAAAGAAAGGGAAGAGAAACAATGAAATAGAATCTGTGAAATAGGATCTCTGTGTTCAGTTCAGGTAAATGACACTGAAGTGCCAAGATGATTTGCTTTTCTTCCAAGAAGTTACTTTATAGCAGTGAGTACCAGAATTTACTCGTATGCATAGAGATGTTGCTTAGTTTATCTTTACTTACAGTATTTATGCACTATAGACACTTGAAACTGAAAAAGTATTCTAGAAAGTATTCTAGCAGTATTCTAGGGAGTGCAATCAAGTTCCATTCTCACCTTGCAAACTGGACACAGTGGTCCTGAAAACTAAAAAGGCATGAACATTTTTTATTTAAGAAGAAAGTGTCGTAATAAAAGAGAAACCCAAGAAACTAATTATTTTCAAATCATCAGATTTACTTTTAAAAATCCAAAACTATACATCTACATGCCTTTTTCCTTCTCTACATACTATTAGTGCTAAAGGACGGCCCCAGAAATAAAAATATGTATTAATATCAAGAATTCCTAATCCTTCTGGTCAGCAGTGCAATCTTTGAAGGATCTTGTGACTTTGCTGCATATCCATCACCCCACTAATAGTAATGGAAAGGGAGAAGATGGATAGCCCTATCATTTCTTTAATTTTGTTCAAGACTACTACTTATATTAAAGGTTATTTCATTACCTGTGCTGGTTTTGTATTTATTCCATTCTTGGATCCATGATAAATGTATACTTTGCCAAAACCATCATAAGGAGCCCCGACTGCGATATCTGTTGAAAGTAAGTTGCAACATCTAAAATCATTCTTGCTCTTTCTGCCGTGAGCAATCACAGTAAGGGTAAGATGTTTCAAGTCTGGCATCAGCAAAACAGTCACATACATTTTTGTTGTCAATGTCTTCCACTTACCTGGATACCCATCCTGATTAACATCCCCAACGTTTTCAACTGCGAGCCCAAACATGGAGTCGGCGGTTCCGTTCAAGCGGACAGGTTTCACTCCCTCCCACTTGCCCTGGCGGTTGATGTAGACGTACACAGCACCGCCGATGTCTCCGCTTCTGTCGAAGTACTGCGGGGCTCCCACAACAATGTCTTGCCATCTTAGAATTAAAAGAAAAAAAAAAAAAAAAGCAGTGCTTTTGCAGAAGAACTGTGAAAAGTAACTGATCAGATTGTGGGCTAAAGATCAGCTGCCCAAAGAGCTGCTGAACAAAGACCAAAACATGCATTAAACTGGTTGAGCAACAGCCCCACTTGACACCACAAGCTGGTTCATTCCTTTGGTGGCATACAAGGATCTTCTATCTAGGGTCTTCTTTGCGTATAAGACTGGTTCCTTCTGTCATTGTTTACACTAATTGTTTAAATAAAACTCTTTTCTATAATTAGAAACACAGACTGTGTCCTGACTGGTTCTTCAAGATGCTTGCCATTTCCTCCAGCAAAACGTGGAAGGTGGCATTCCTTATAATTACAATGTGAAAACCAAAGCAGAAATAAGCAAGATTGTTATCCTTTGTACAGCCAGCAGGAGTTAACCACAGCCATACCCATCACTGTTGAGGTCCACAACAGCAACATCATAGCCAAAAGAAGAGGCCAGCCCTTCTCCTTCAAACATGTGCTCCAGTGAAAGTGCTCTCTGATTTTTCTCTTTTTTCAGTAAAACAACTGCTCCGCTGTGGTTGGCTCTTGGGGCACCAGACACGAAAGTCATCTCATCTTGGGAGACAATTCCTTTACCAGAGTCCAAAGAGAAACCTTTACCAAAGAAAGAAATAAAATATAAACAAACTAAATAACAGCTTGTATTTTAATACAAAAAATAAAAATTTCCCTTGCTATATTAAAGTGGTACATGGAATACAAGTTTTATCTAAAATACAGTAAGATATGGGATATGGCTGGGAATTCTCCATTTCTATTTGGACTTGTGGACACAAGTTTACAAATTGACACTCCTCCACACATTACATTCAAGTATTTCTCCCACAAAATGTATAATTTCATTGCTCACTTGGATCTGCTTTTCATGGACACCAAATACAAGATCATTTTTAAACATACCAGCTTAGAAATGACACCACCTTACCACTTGAATATAGCTCAAGTATTTCACCTCTGGCAAAATTATAAGTACAAGTCAATATCATTCTGTTGCAAACATGCAAAATGTATTGCACAAGCAAAGTATTCCACATGAATGATGTATACAGTATTTGAGAATCAGCTTACACAGTAATGGTGAAATGGGCAATATTAATTTAGTGCAGCTCTAATGGATATGTTGAAATTAATTTAGTCTTACCTATTCTTTATAAAAATCAATACATTTTAAAATATGAAAAACCAAGTTAAATGACTATACTGCATATAGCAACATATCCAACAAAGGCCAAAGTTGAAAACTGCACATGTTGCAAGGTAGGATGATACCAGCCAGCAGATGGGAGTCTCCCTTCTGAAACACTTCACCACTACTATGAGAACTCTCAATTACAGCAATTCACAATGAGACAGTTCCAGAAAAACTGAGGGGGTCCCAGCTGGGGGAGGGATGAGAGGGTCTGGAGAAATGCATGACAGATCAGTGTTTCTCTGAAGCCTGGTTACTTTGCCATCTCCTCTTCATCTGAATCCCTAGTTTTACATGCTTTGCTTGCAATGTATTTGAGATGAGAGGGGATAGAGGGGAGAGGATCGTGTCAAAGGTCTGGAGATTGTATCTGACCAGATGTTGCCACTTCATGTGGTCACAAACCTAAGTAGCTATTCATCATTACATCCACTGATTTGTCCACCTGTGTGCTGGGAGGCAATGTTTTGTACACAAACTGATCTGGATGGGTATCAGATACCGCTGTCAAAAATAGAAGACCTGTAAACACGAGTGAAAGATTGAAGAGAAAAAACCAGCAGTTAAGCAAAACACCTCTAACCATGTTCACTTACTGTCTGAACAGAGGGAACAGAAATGCCAGTGAAGAGCTGGCTTGCCTGGAAGTGGTTTTGATTATGACAAACATTTAGGAGATAAATGTATTTGTTATGAAACTGCAAAAAGTCAGAATTGACTGTTCGCAGCAAAAGGCACCTACCTCCACAGCACTTCTCACCTTACCAATTCGTATTTCACCAGAAGATGCTATCAGCTTGTCTAACTTAAGCTCTTAGGATGGGGTTTTTTAATTGCTATTCTTTACACCCAATAATTACTCCTGATATTTAACAGAAGTTTATGCTCTATTTCTACTAACAGATGTGTAGCTCTAAGTTTGCTCTCTTCTTGACTTGCTTTTACTTTTTAGATTAGCAATGCCCTTCCCATCTGTTCAGCTTTCCACCACTCACACAGAAATTCCAGTCTCAAGTTACCAAAACTGTATTTGTTGCATACGCCAAAAGCAGTGGATCAACACACAGAAATCTGCACCAGAGCAGAAAGATTCTTTACACTGAAAGCCTTTTCAAAATTGCAGCATAGCCTTTTCTTTGCACCAATGTATCTCACTGGTGTACAGAAAGATCCAGTGGCCTAAAGACATATTTCTGCTTTCGTAAGTGCACAAAAGACAAGACACTCACCTCCTGCAACACACACACAAAATATAAACACTACTTATATGACGATATTTTAAAGGTCTGTAAGAAGGCCACTGGAGTTTTAAAAACTTGAAGAATAAAAGAATTGCACTTGTCTACAAGGAGAGAAAATCTGCAGTCTTAACAATTACATCCAGAAACTCAAATTTTGATAAGCCTTCTGACAGCACATAGCAGAGACCCTGTGACTAAGGACTACAGATCCACACACTGCACTGAACCATCACAGTGATTATAATCACTCCCTGAGATTCTATAGGTCCTCATCACAGCTCTTGAATCTCACATTACAATGGCAGCTCTTCCAGGTACCTCAGCAGTATCATTTTACACTTAAAGCTGGCCCATAAATGTGAATTATCCAAAATGGTGAACATGTTACAGGGCCGCAATGAAAGATCTTCTCCTCCCATTTCGTATCATCACACCAGACTGGGATCATAAATGTTTAAGAGGCCTAAAGAGATTTACCATATGTATTTAATCCTACCTAAGTAACTGTTAGCTGGAACAGGAACTAGATTCTTATCTTGGCGGCTCTCATCACCAACTTCATAAGGCCCATCATCAAAGATACCCAGATCATAAAATGTCTGATTCTTTTGCTCTGCACGAACCACCCCTGAAAAAATGAAATGATAAAATAAAAGCAAATGAATGGTGAGAAAAATAACAGATAAATGGTTCCCAACTTATATCAATTACGTTGAATGAGATAGTGAGTGCTGTTAAAATGGGACAAACACAGAATAGTGCACTGAGAGAACAGCATTCTCTCTCTGTTCTATCTGTGGGGCAGAAGCTCATGCTGCTCTACAGAGGCCACACAGTGATCTGGAAAACATGGGATACTAAGAAAATTCTCAAACACACATGAAACCAATCTGGTCAGAAACTACTCTCATCGTTTCTTAGCCTCATAAAGCTTCTCTTAAAAGGGAGATAAGTACACAGGAATTTAAAAAAAAATAAAACTACTGTTCAGCTATGACAAACACCAGTGGTATATTTAGAAACAGTATTTAAGGGGAAAGAGCTATTGTTCAATAAAATGTGTGCTTCCCTTTTATCAACAGGCGTATTTAATGTTTTGGCAAGCACAAACATGTTTTTCCATTATACAGAAGAGTAGTCTTAGGACTGTCCTAGCACTTCTCTGCAATTGAAGTAAAATGGTGTCTGAACTCAATATGCTGTTTCAGCTTGGTCAGATTTTGTTGACAGATACGTGGAAGATTAAGTTTTCACTAAAGTACACCTTGTGCCAGAGCTTAACTCAACGATTTTGCATGGTTCAGGTGGCAGGCACAGGTGTGCGAGGTGGAAAAACATAGTGGTTGGAGGATCAGCTGTTCTCAAGAGGGAAGAATTCACAGCTGTTGGTGTAATGAAGTGTGATGGGAAAAATCACTTCAAGAGACTGAGCTGGCCATTTAGATGCTTCTCAACACAGAGAATATCTTATGGTTTTTTCCCTCAGTTTTGGAATATCTCCTGGATGATACACAGTACTTGGCTCTTAGACAGATTATCCATGAAATTTGACATGGATATGCATGGATTTAGGTATGAATATATGTCAAATTGCTCTGTTCAGTTATCTTCCTGCAGCTCTCCAGTATTTAACTTGGAAAGTACTACTGTTCACAGACTTCACAAAGAATAAAGTGGAGAACACTGCAGGATAAAGATCTCAGTGTAGCTATCTAACATTTGCTCAAAAGCAGAAAAAGGCTGGTCAAATAATTTTTAAAAATTTAGTGATTTGTTCCACTTGTCAAAGTAAGCCCTCAATCTCACCATAAGATTAGACTTACAAGGGAAAAAACTGCTGTACAAATGTGCAAAGTTCCATTATCTATTCATATACTTCAAGGATATTTAAAGAAACTGCAGTAAATAATTTTGATACAGAGTCATAGCGTGTTGTGAAAAGAGGGTTAAATCATTACATCCCTATTATCCCCTCCCCCATCCCCCAAAAAACAAAAAAAAAAATGTAAAACTTTGGATGCAACCCTTGAGAGCAGCCTCAGAGGAAACGGGAAGGGTAGGCAGGAAGGAAGCCAAGTCATACCTTTCCAATTGTAAGTGCCTGGGGCACCAAACACAATATAATGATAGTCTCTAGTAAAAGTAGCAGCAACACCTTGCTGACAGGAACCAAACTTCTCATGGCCTCTTAAACGACCGTCACAAAAACTCCAAACTCCATTATCCATATCATCCTTAATAGTGAGGTCCTGGCTCAGCACATAGCACCTTCCAATGATATCCCGGGTTTCCTGCACTGTGTTTACATATTGCCTTTTCTCATAGCGATGTGCACAGGTCTGCAAGACAGAAGAAATAATAGGTGATGTTTTCTGTATGTTGTATGCAAGTCATCCAAGAAGGTTGGTCTCCTTCAGCAATCCTTCATGCTGACAATGCTGAAAGGCACCTTGTAGACGTGTCTCTGTTGCAATGCAGAGTCCAGTGTTTCCTGGGGGCAACGTAGGGGAAAGGCTGGGCAGCTACAAAGTCAAAGCAGCCAGCTTCATGGTCAAGGAAGGCCACATGGTTAAATCCCTAAAGCCATTCCTGATACCTAAACCCTCTCAAGAAGTGAGAGAACCACTCTCTCTCACACAAAGAAAGAAGTGTCTGTGTTGCCCAACATCTCTCAGAGTTAAATGACTTACACGCTTGTTCAGGACATGAGAAGCTGGTTCAACTACCATCTACCTGAGACCATTCAGAACTCTCCCCTTCCAGAAAAGTGCCACTAAGCAGAGGCTGAAAGCTTTACCAATGAAGGGAAGGGAAGTTGTTCCTACTTCCTATGTTGGATGTTCCCCTTATAGGGTAACTGTCACTGGGACAGAGCTGCAGCACTAAGCACATCCTGTTCCTTATCCTTTTAGACTGTTCCCCTGGGAACAGAATTCTAATCAAATACTTAACACAAAGGATGAATAACCACTGGGTTAAGCAGTGTAATTGCCAAACCACTATAAAAAAAAATGTGAACAATCAAACCCCTTTTCCAGCAGTATTCCTTGCAGAGCCAGATGTAGCAGGTGTGTGAAGAGCACAAGCAAGTCAGGTTTCTCAGCTGACAAACCTTTTCTATGGTTCCTATCAAGGCCTAAATATTAGGCAAACACCCAGCTGCTCCACACTTAGAGCACTGTAGTACTGTCCTGCTGCACAGTGACCTGCAGGTTGCCCACATCTCATCTAATAAGTGCATTTCCCATTTACCACTCACAAAGAAAAGTTTCTTCTCAGAAAAGACAAGACAGCATTAGTTGATGAACAATTAGTTAATGAACAGGACTGCTTACATCTGCTTTTCTCCCCCTTGGGTTCTGAGACAGACGGAACCTAGTTATTACTGCTTCTATATCCTTAAATAACCAGATTCACATGCTGAAGTCACCTGCTTCCAGTTTTGGACCCAGTGACATTAACCTGCAAAAATATAATTAGATGGGGAAGCTTCACTGCAGACCTGTTTTATGATGTAGCTGGTATCCTGCAGCACCATGAGAGGTTTATTTAACTGAGAAAGACTTTAAAAAATAACATTCTCTGGTAATTCCCAAAAGCTTTTTCTCTCTGTTTAGCATAAAATAAAGAGTATCTCTGTACTGTATAAAATAAAGAATAGTTAGTTGTCTTACTGCAGTGTAATGACCACATTAATTCACAGATGCAACTCAAAGTCCTTGATGAAAGGTAAAGTGAGCCCGATCGTCCTGGAAAACAAACTGATGACAACCTGCTACTTTTATGACCTACACTACTCTTCCCTATTTCTGCGATATTTAAAAGAAACAACGTGTATATGACAAAAAATAACTGGCACCCTTGAAAACTGTCCATCCTAGGTTGTTATGAAGGTTATAAAGAGAGGCTAAATCTCTTTAAAGAGAGGCTAATTTAAAGCTCTTACAATCTCAAGTGCCTTACTTTGCTAAGGAGACATTTATGTCTTTACCTACAAGGAATCACAGGAATAAATTTAGGCAAGTTACCTTTCAGCAAGCTGCATAGAAACACAGACCACTAAGAACATTTACTGTAGACCTCAAATGTTTTTATAAGTTAGTCCTTTATACTTACCACCACATTTCCTCCTGGCCCCTGACTTTGGACAGTTACACCCATCCACTGGTCCTCTTTACTCTCCATCTTCGGGTCAGCTGCAGAGTATCATAATACAACTTAAAATATTAAGAGTTAACTGCATTTTCTTTTTACTTTTCTTTTTCTCTGACGTCTGTCAGGAGAAGCACTTCACACAGAACACCAGACAGTCTGCAGGTGGCACTGTCTGTACATTTTATCACTAACAATATCCATTTTAATAAACACTTCTAGCCTACTACTTCATGTTACGTCAATTTACAAAAGAGTAAGAATCTACCAATATTTAAGCATCTCATATTATCTTAGCAATTAAGCTACAAACTTATTCTGATGCAAAAAGGAGTTACGTATAAATTCCCAGAAGCAACTGTCTGATACACTGCCTCTGGAAAGGACATCAAACAAGAAAAATCAGACAACTCTTTACATTAAAAACAAAAGCACTGAAAGACTTACTCTCCTCATCAAATTTGATACGTATGCAATTTTTATTTGGAAATGCAATGTCACAGCTGTACAGTCCTCCTGTTCTGTTGGCTTGTTGGGCTGGAAAGGCCTTTTCCCGAGGAGCTCCAACCAGTAATCTGCAGGGAAAGCAAAATAATTTAAAGAGATCTGTAGAAGGAACATTAGAGAAGAGGAAGGCAACAGAATCAGAAAGTGTTTTCATCACGTTGCTAGAGGTTTGACGTGCAAACACTCGAAGATGGATGAAAAGCTACATCACAGCACTGTTCTTTTAAAAAAAAAATTAGGGGGGGAAAGCTGTATAGCAGTAACAGTTCTGCAATTATTGGCCCTGCAAAGCAGTACCTGTACTGTTATTACTGCTATTATTGTTGCAGTATTCACTGACAGTGGCTGATAAAAGTTAAGCAGGTGTCTGGCAATTTTGCAAACACCATATTTCTATCAGGGAGTCAAGTGGGGTATTTTTTTTGCCTTACTAGGAATTGTTGATAAGGGTGGGAAAAGTATTGTTTCTAAAATGACCAGAAACCCCCCAAACAGTAAATACAAGTGGTTTTCAAGATGTCTTCTAGTTTTACACCAGTCCTGCACCACTGTTTGCCTGAATTTAAAGGCATCTTGGTATCTCTGATCAAAGCAAGATCCCTTCTGGCCCAAGCAAGTACCTACTGAACTGTTCCAGGCTCTGTGCAAACATGCATTCCCCTCTCCTCTCCTTTGACAGATGCTCCAGTTTGAAGCTGAAATTTTTTCTCCAACAAATCTCTCATCAGGAACAGGCCCACAAAGGACTTATTTCTCCTACAAAAAGCCTACTCTAACAATCCTTCCTTAGACACTGTTCTGGTAAACAAATGTGAAAAGTTCTTATTTTAAAAACTGAGTAAAGCAAATTTTTTTCTGCATCAACTGTACACCATGAGTATTATCACAAAACCACCAGTAGACATATTTACTTGCAAAATAAGGGGTGTCAAAAAAATTCTTATATTGTCTTCTTTGAAATGTCACACACAGAGAAAGCACAGCTGCCTCTCAGGCAGCTAGTTAGCTTCAGCAACCAGTATGCAATAGTTTGTGGAAGAAACATTGTGCTCAGCTGAAAGACCAAGGACAAGATAATGGTGTGTGGATGGTGCAACACTGCAGGTGCGATGGATGGATGGATGGATGGATGGATGCTGAACCAGACTATGTGCTTCCTGACCCTAGTACAAAAAACATTTGAGAAGATATCCCTGACATTAGTGTCCAGGAGGGTAAAGCTGGCATTTCCAATGCCTGATTACCCTTTCTGTAAAGAATTTCTTCCTAATATCTAACCTAAACCTCCCCTGGCACAGCTGAAGACCATGCCCTCTTGTCTTACTGATAGTTGTCTGGGAGAAGAGACTGACACCCATCTGGCTACAACCTCCTTTCAGGCAGTTATAGAGAGTGATGAGGTCTCTCCTGAGCCTCCTCCAGGCTGAACAACCCCAGCTCCCTCAGCCTCTCCTCACAGGACTTGTGCTCAAGTCCCTTCACCAGCCTCGTTGCTCTTCTCTGGACCTGCTCCAGCACCTCAATATCCATCCTGAACTGAGGGGCTCAGAACTGGACACAGCACTCCAGGTGTGGCCTCACCAGTGCTGAGTACAGGGCAAGAATCACTTCCCTGGTCCTGCTGGCCTGTTCCTGATCCAGGCCAGGATGCCACTGGCCTTCCTGGCCACCGGAGCACACTGCTGGCTCATGTTCAGCTTCCTGTCAATCCAAACTCCCAGGTCCCTTTCTGCCTGGCTGCTCTCCAGCCACTCTGCCCCCAGTCTGTAGCGCTGCATGGAGATCAATTACATTCAATACGTAATTTTTGTTATTAAGAAAATATTTATTTAATGTCCCTAAAGTAAACCCGAAACTGATGTTTTAAAACGCAAAATTATATCTGTAAAATGTTTGTGAAACAACCAAATTTTCATCACTTTTACAGAAATAAATTCTCCCACAATCCATAATTTGTCCTCCTCAAGAAGGTAAACCCCTGAATGCTGAAACTTTCAGGTAAAATATTTGCTTTTGATCCATACACATATAAAAGCAGGGTACACAGTGTAGGTGGGTTTTGGTTTAAAGTGTTTCCTGCTTTTCCCCCTAGATACATCTGCCAACTTTTTCAAGCATTTTTTCAGAAATGTAGCAGTCATCACAAGAGTTTGCAATCTAAACAACCCTGCTTTTAGAAAGGCCATTAATAACTTCATTTTCCCGTTTTGGCAACAGTGCATTTAACTGTCATCTCTTGGAGTAATTCTTTTGCAAAGCATCTGTTTCTGAGCTATTACTAAGTGGGAATAAATACATTTTCTCCTCAGTTCTGTTATTGCCCAGGGAAAGACAGATGAAATTATTCTTTTTAACACTAACCACCATAACTTTTAAGAAAGTAGAGGCACTGATTTCCTAACTTACAGAAGGAGTGACTGAGGGCACTTGGTCTGTTCAGCATGGAGGAGACCAAGGGGAGACCTCATTGCAGTTACTTGTGAGGGGAAGAGGAGGGGTAGACACTGATCTCTTCCCTGTGGTGACCAGTGACAGAACTCAAAGGCATGGCCTGAAGTTGTGTCAGGTTTAGATTTAGGTTGGATATTAGGAAAAGGCTCTTCACCCCAAGGGTGGTGGGCACTGGAACAGACTCCTCAGGGCAGTGGTCAAAGCACCAACACAGAGCCCAAGAAACATTTAGATGATACTTTCAGGCACATGGTGTGACTCTTGGGGGATGGTCCTGTGCACGGCTAAGTGTTGGACTTGATGATCCCTTGTGGGTCCCTTCCAACTCAGCATATTCTGTGATAAGATGCCCCAAACATCCTATGGCATCTCAGACACCTCCTGAGATCAGCAGATTGTTCAGCCTTCATTAAACAAAAAAAACAAATAAAAAAAAAAGGGGGGGGTAAGACATCAATCCAACATGATCTCAAAGGAAACAGGCAACCTGAGATCCTTTCCAATGCCCATATCCCCCCATAAAAATCTCGTGTAAGCTATTTTTCCCTAATCTTGCATAAGTTATTTTCCATTGTATAAACAAAGTAATTCAAAGTAGACTTATTTAAAACTTCCCAGACTTCAAAGAACTTTTGTCAGGAATCCTGTCACTAGTCTTCAAGGTTTATCAAATACAAAAATCTTGAATCTGTCACTGTAAGTCCTCACAACACAGTTCAACAGTAGCACACACTATGAGCAGGCGCTTGCAAAGGATTAGATCAGTTCAAGTGTAATACCCATTAAAAAGAGGCATAACTCCTTTGTACTTCTTTACTACTTTTCTGTCCCACAGACCACAGCAGAGAAGACTAAACCTATGCTCCCAGGTTCTGCAAGACAGGTTACAGAAGATCACGAGGATTATAAACATTATGAGGATTATCACATTATTAGGAACGTAAGTAAGAAAGTCACATGCATCTAATCTTTGGCTGAATAAATAAAGCAAAACAAAAATCCCCTGCAAGCACATTGTGACTTGGGATCAGCAGAGCTGCTATTCAGCTTGTCTGCTGTTTAAGAGATACATTTGAAAAATCAAAATTCTATCATAGAAGCCAAATTACTTAATTTAAAATTCAAGAAGTATGATGTGTACCATGCATCAGTATGAATTTCAGCATGACTGCAGCAGTCCAAATGAATCAGCTTGTATTCTGAGCCGTGCTACGTGCTCAACAGAGTCAATCCGGACTAAGGACACATTCCAGTCATTACTGTATGGCTACTTACTCAGCTGTGTTTTAATAGAAGAATTTTAATGAAGTTTGAGCTCATTATGCTAAAAACAGGTTAGGTTTTTCTGCAGCCATGCATGTTTCATTTTAGCTTTCTCAGTGGCAAGCAGAAGCTCCTTCTGCAAAAGGAAACAGGTAAGGGGTGGGGTGAGGAGGTGCTCTCCTAGCTATCACTATCTCCTTACACTGGTAGATGAAACACCAGCATTAAAACCTAAGAACTTCTTCTGCAAACAAAGGGTCACAAAAATGCGTTCATAATTTCTCCCCACCCATGATCACAGTACGGTTCATTTTATTCACTGGGACTTCTTCCTGAAGGTCTGTGTACAAGGGCTACCATCACTACTTTCAATTCAGGTCTGAAATGCCCAAAATCAGGCTCCAGAACCCATGTTTAGATACCTAAATAACACCCCAATGTCAAGACCGCAGAGTCAGAAACAAAAGGCTCCAACATGCAGACAATTTTACTGATTTTTCTATCCCATAGCAGGTTTGCCTTATTACTATACAGAGAACATAAGCTCAGCCATACAGTATACTGAACATAAACATGTCTGAGCATCGGTTCCTGTCAGAGCCTTAGCTTTTTAATATTTGAGTTATGATGACTTAGTATCTAATGTTTACCATATGAGCTAAAAGTCAGACAAAAGAAGTATTACTATTCCTCATATAAATTAGAGGAACAAATGCTTCAAACAACTTGGGTCCTGATCTTCCCCATTCCTGTTGCTTAAATATATACTATAAAGTGATCGAGTTTTCCCTGAACCAATCAGACTGCACAGGCATTAATCTTCAGAAATGCAACATAATGAACTATTAATAGAAGTTAATTTAAAAGAAGTGTCTATAGAGTGACAGTGTTGGAAAAAAAATCAGAATTCTCTCATACTCCGGTGTAAAACTACAATGTTCTTTAGCTCTAATTATAATTAAAACAAGCACCTTCCAACTTCAAACTAATATTCTAATTTTTAACCAAATTAATCAGTCCAGTTGCTCTCTGTGTTAGAATGATTAATTACTGCTTTCTCTTAATTACTTCTTGGAAATACATGATAATGACACAAGTCCCACTGCCAATTATGAGCATCTGCTGGCTTACAGGAACAGATTTACTTCCTTACAATCCCAGATTCAGGGCCAAATATGAGATAATCCCGTAAAATCAGAGCTCCAGGATGTCTGTTTAACTGACCTCACTGAGGCACAACTTTGGCTCAGGTGGATCTGACTGCATCATCTGATCAGCTGTACCTGCATGTGCAAGGTGCAGTCAGAATGCAACAGGGACAGGCACAAGCCCCACTCTCAAGAGGGACCAGCATAGCACCACACCCCTCTGTGTAACACCATAGCACAGCTACACCCACCCTACACCCACCCATCCTACCTGAACAAAACAGCTGAGGCAAGAAAAACTCCATTTTGCCAATTATGCCAAGCACTACTCAAGCCTTAGAAAAGGCATCAAGACATCTTACTGACTTTTATCTAGATCTGCAGCAGACCTTTAGATAACTGTATGTAGCAAACATGCTTCATAAACCTGTCTCCATAAACACATCTCCAGGAAGCAGAACGAAGCAGGAACTCATTGCCCACATTCAGGTAGGCACCAGGACTCAGTTTGCCATCTGCTGTTGACTGGTGTTGCAAACACATAACTATAGCTCTGAGGCCAGATGCACAAACAGTCTGTGAACTCCAGGGCTGGTCACATCCACAAGAGCCTGTCGGATTCATGAATAGCAGAATCTATTGAATGCAACATATAAGGTTCTTTTGGACTGCTGGTGATAATGCATTAACTGTAGAGCAGTTATATACAGCACTAACAATACAATTGCAATCACAAGCTTAACATCCCAGGTCAACACTCAGCCCAGCTGAGGACACGAGGCTTACCAAAAGCCATCCCCCTTCTGGGGAGGGCGAGGAGGACAAACCCATCGATCTGTCCCTGCAATTTTGAATCAAATTATCATCCCCCGATTAGATGCAAACTTGAGGTACTTTTACACTTTATAGCCATAATTATGCAAAATGCTGCTGGTGGGACTGTGGTCAAATCTTAACGTTCTTCGTGGGCACATTTATAGAATGTTTCTTGGTAGGAGGTGTACTTCCTTTGTACAAAACATTTTTGGGTATCAGGTAGAAGAATGAGACCACGTGGTCTACACCTCACTCCAAGTTCTCGCCCCCGATGCCACGGCAACACAAACCACAAGACCTCCATCTGATTTCCGCACTTGGGCCTACAGGCCCCCTGGCATACTGAGCTTTGCATTTTCTTCACTATTTTATGCTTTCAACAACTGGTATTTGACAAGAAAAGTCAGGGGAACATCAAGAAGAAAGGGTGTAACTTCATTTATTCAAAAATAGCCCAAAAGAGTTGTTGAGATCCAAAGCAAAATACACCAGAACCAACTTTCCATTTTAACAGACATTACAGAATATTAAGCAGTAGGGTGCAGATTTTAAAACCCTCCCTGTTTCATTGGTAATTTTTGAGACATTTAGAGGTGGCTGTGGCTCCTTCTCAGCTAATGAAAACAACAGTGAGAACTGGGAGTAGTATCTGCTCACAGCTATCTGAACTCCCTCCAGTATTCCTCATGAAACTATCTTGGTCACTTCCAAAAGGAAAGTTTAAGTTAAGATGAGAAAACCATATCAAAAGAAAGCCAAAAACCCTCCAAAGCTCCTGGAATTATTCCCTCACTCCACAGTGAAAATCTTTTCCTCACTTATAGCCTGGAACTATCCAAGGACAACATAAAATTTACACAACGTACTTCAGAGAAGGAAAATTATCAGAGATTCATTACAGTTCTATTTTGGAATAAACACTTACTCAAAAGAAATCAAGCCAAAGGAGGGAGATGATCTTCAACATTTTTTTAAAGCAAATATCCTGTTCATCAAATTAAGAGGCTCCATTGAGTAATTTACCTTTTGATTTAAACAAATATAAAAAAACCCACAGTCTGTACCAAGTTCAGATACTCTATCTCCCAAAGTTTTCTTCATTCCTTAAATTCTTTCCTTTTCCATGGTATCTTCTACCTAAACAAGGCACCACATCTTTGCCAGCCTTTCTGTAAAAGTAAAAGCAACGCATCAGTAGTTTCAGCTCTAACAGACTGGAGTAGAAATCATAGAAGTGTTTCCTGGGTAACAAACCATTAACCATTTCCACATACAGGGGAAATAAGATAGTCAGTAGTGTAAGTAATTTCCAATTTTGTAGCCTTCATTGAGCACAAACGTCCAATTTATTACTGCTGTTCTCAGATAACAATGCTGCCACTGCAGACTTTGCATTTCATTATGTTTTCAGAAAGACCCCATAACACACAAGGGGGGCAAATTTGGAAAGTGTGAAGCTAAATGCTATGAAACGTCTCCAACCCTGACTAGACAGAGAGATTCCTGCATCCTTTTTCTCTCCCAGTCCCAGTATCTTCTTGCAAGGAGCTTCACTAGATTGAACAAAATGAACTCTAACAAACTGAACAAATTGAGCTCTAACTCAATACTTGGATTAAAATTTACTACCAAATTATCACTCACAGTCACTAGTCGTCTACCAAATGTTTACAACCTCCAGGCAGAGACCTCTGATGATGTCCACAATGTGGACATCTACAGCCCTCCACAAGAGCTGTATTTTCAGTCCTCTGCACTGGTTTGTTCTCAGCTGTTTTTAGAACTGACAACACTGAAGATGGGAACGTCAAACCAACAGTGTGTCAACATCACTCAAGTTAGTCAACGTGATAGATATCACATTTGAATACTGGTGGCACCACCTCTGCTTTGTGCCTGGATTTGGCTTCCCACACACAAGTCACAAA
Source organism: Manacus vitellinus (assembly GCF_001715985.3). Lineage (NCBI taxonomy): Eukaryota > Metazoa > Chordata > Aves > Passeriformes > Pipridae > Manacus > Manacus vitellinus. Next base: position 14,110,268 of record NW_021939632.1, on the reverse strand, counting down.
ACAAGAGCATCACAGATTAATTAACACAGAGATTGTCCCTTCATACACTTGGGCTGCTAATGGGAACCGGAGCTGAACCATGAGACTGGACTCCTCCAAAAAACAACCCTCTCCCAGCAAAATACAACCAGTAACCGTGTCAGCAGAGAACTTACTCATGATGCTTTTTACAGAGACATCCATCACGGCCAGTATGTTATTAACAGCTATTTTAAGTGACTGAATATTCTCCTAATCTGCTACTCCACAGCTGCATTTTGGAACTACCAGTGCAAAGCCATGGCCAAGTACACCATTAATCTCTGTTGCCTGGAGGCTTGGCACTTGAAGGACTGTGATTTTCATTTTACTCCTTTAGCCTTTTTCAGGAAACAGATTATGATAGAGGCTGGAAAAAAAGAAGCCAACGGCAGCATGAGGACTATGGCAAGATACTACAGCGCAAAAAGATACCTGTTGTTTTGGAAAGGCCACTTGACTTTCTGAAAGTCACATGGAAAAATAAACCCTTTCCCCTCACAGTCCAGAGCCAGCCTGCATGGATTTGAAACAGAGTTTTGCAGATCTCCTTTCCATTGGTACAAGACATATTTCTTAGAAGAAATGGTATGGTCTGCTCCAAAGCTGAGTTTCAAAATCCAGTTTTCCATTCCAGACACCATTCTCTGGCTTTAATCAGGATACCTCACAGTTTTGTCAAACTGCTATTGTGAAATAGCAGGCGAAACCTGTATATTACTTACAGGTTTAATTTCTCCTTCACAAGCTATACAGTCATTCTGATTTAACGGAAAGAACAATACCCATGCCAAGAACAGACTTGAGTGCAAAATGCTACTGTAAAACAGACAGTTATTTTTATAATTCATCTACAACAAATTTATGGAAGAAATAATGTTAAAGGTATTTTCACTCAGATTTTCTAACTTGGCAGTGTGTGTGGCACTGCATGAAATCCTTTTACAATAACATGCAGTTTAACTCAAGAAGTGACAAGTGTACAATTTCAAGAAACCAACTTGGAAGGCGAGGTGCTGGCACTTCCAGCCCAGTCCCTGCCCACAGCCACCTTGTCTGCAGTAGACTGACTGAACCGTGAGGGTCGTCCCACCACAGCCATTCGGGCACAACCCAGAGACGGTGCACTAAGGGGCAGGTTCCGACAACAGCAAGACAAGCAAGCAAGGACAGCTGCAGTAAAGCAGGGGTGACCCAGCGGTCCCCAGCTATCTGCAAGCACAGAGTGAGTGAACTGGTGCCCCCACGCCACAATCTTGCTCTCCTGCCAGCAGCGCCCACACACCAGGGCCCTGGTGCATCGCCTCGTCCAGAGCTGCCCCAGCTCCCGAGACAAAACAGGTTCTAACGAAGCAGCCGCTACGTGAAGCAGCCAGTCAACACATAGCATCTCCATTTGAAAAATTAAAGAAGTATCACGTCATCTATTAGCTATATGTTTTAGAAAATAAACATGGAAATAATCAAAATATGGAAACAGTTTCTCAGACTTTGCCTTAAAAAAAAAAAATAAAATCTGAAAGTGCAGTGTGCCCAGGGACATTTGAATGCACTACTTGTTAGAGGGGTAACAACCTTAACAGGCTTATACTGTTCATCAACATGTTAAAAGACATTTTTTTAAAAACTGCAGTTCTATAACAGCACAAAACAAATATTTGGGTTGAAATGTCATTCCCCTATTTCCTTCAGTGAATGAAGTACATCAGTTTCATTTACGACCATAATAAAACCATTAAAGGGCGTGAAAGAAGTACAGCAAGAGGGTCAGACACTTCACTTTAGAATCAATGGGCAATATAACGTGCTACAGCAACTAATCCCACAGCCCTGCAGTATACGAAGAGCAATTGCTCCTCAGCTAACCCAAGCCATAGTTCCTTCACTCGTACATCCAATTATGAGATTCCTCCTGCTCCTCCTTTTCCAGACTTACCACTATCTCCCTCCAAATCATAGGGAGAAAACCAAGACAGGTAGAAACCTTCTGCACTAAATACATAACCGCAGAAATAGTTATATGTGACTCTGACAGATTCACGGTCTGAACAGAAGTTCATCACATTCAATTAAAACATACCAACCAGCACCCCAAGGGGAAGCTCTCCCACACCAGACCAATACTAGCACTCTTGAGCTAAGCTGTACCAGCCCAGCTGCCACCATAAGGCCATGGACTACAGAGTCCATGTGGGACCAGGTTAAAGAACTCCACATGTGTAGAAAAAGCATGTACCTTCCTGATACGTCATCCCTAATAAATATTTTATAGAGAACAAGTACACAAACAGCCATCAAACACTCATTTCGACAGCCAAAAGTCACTTGCACACTAAAGCACAGTTCAAATTATTCTTTCAGTCTTAAGATCATCATAGCCCTGGCTTAAATGCCTATAACAGAATCCACAGTTTGAATAAGACGTTTCTTCCAAGCCATGAACTTAATGAGAAAAGCAGATGTGTCACTGGGTATATAACACATAGTCCCCACACACCTTCAAATTAACTGAAAACACTGGCATTCAATTTACTTGGAAGAACGTCACTCCAATAAGGTATTTTTGGAGGAGAAACAGGTCATACAAATGCCTATATAGTTGGGATGCTTAAAAAGCCCTTGTTTTATGTTCCACACAGATACTAAAGCACTGATCAAACAGATCAGAATTAAATCATATATTCACAAGAAACTTCTCAATATACACATTTGTGGAAGAAGAAGCTGTTACATTTTACTATGAACAGGAATGTACAAACTCTGAGAATTTCAACCAGCTCTAAAAACCTAAGAACAAGATTTTTCTGTTTGCAAAATAACTTGTTTGAGACTATGCCAAGAAACCCACTGCATTCTCTTCCTCTGCACACTGCTTCTCCTCCACATGCACACATACTTAATTTTTATATGCCTCTCCTCATACATACATTTTTTCTTTCACCACTCCCCACATTCTCACTTGAGCAGAATTTGGAATTAAACAGTTGTTTTCAGGTATTTTTAACACCCTATGTTCCTGTAGGCTGCAAGTTGTGCAAACAGTATTACAGCTATTACCAGGACTGGATCTGATCTGACAACAAGTATTCCCACTATAGGCAGGAACACAGCTTAGCTGGAAAGAGAGAACAAACGTCTTCAGCAATATTCTCGGACCACACAACATAATTACCATTATTACAGCAGAAAAATAAATTGAGTGGATGAAAAGATTACAGGGACTCTCATAATTATTCCATATTTGTAGTAGCAGCTACAGGAGTTGGCTATGTAAGAAAAAAATATATCAAACTTATTTTAGCGTCTTTGGCCAAGAAAATAATGTCATTTTCACATTAACAATCACAGGTAATTCAATATGAGCCATGATATGTTTTCACACACTCTGCTATACATCACTAAGAGCCAGGAGATTTAACACCACTACGCAGGTAACCAATCTTCGTAATTCCCTTAGCAGAGTACTGTGAGAAGAGCAATAAGAAAAGGACACAGAAAATTCAGCTACACATGATGATAGCGTCCTTGCTATCAGCAGCAGCTGGTTGCCACTTTTGACCATTTCCAGGACAAAGATGAAGACCTTTGACCCACGCATATGCTGCTGATCAAACAACTTCAGGCATTACAAGGGGGAGTCATTCCCAGCATATCTGCAATCTTGTTTTCCTTTGTTTTTTAAGGATCTATTTCATAAACTTGCTTTTGAGGAAGGTGACAATGCCAAGTGAAACAAGCAGAGGCTAAGCACATACAGCTCCATTTCAAAAAATGTCATCTTCACTAAAACTGAAGTAACATTCAGTCTCTCTTAAGAAATTCTTCCATTCCTACGGGCACTAGCTACCAGCAAACTCAACAACAATGCTGATTGTTCATATCTACTGTTCCTTATTTCTTAAAAGATCTCCAAACTCCTTGGAAGTAGAACACAAATGCAGAGAATACAGCTGAAAAGTAACCTAGAAGCCTGCTAGCAGACAGTGAAATCCAGGGCAGGATGTGTCCATGTTACACTGGAGGGACTAGAGTACATTTTTATGTTGTAGATGGCATCTTGACAGGGTGCATCCTGTGAACCCCTCTTTCTTTTGTTCTTGATTCTGCAGACCTTCTCCCTTCAAACACAGCCTAAACATGACACGACAGGAAATGACATATTTTTAGATGCAGTTCTGTAAGAGGAAACAAAAAAACCAGCCAAAGCTCCAACAGAGCCAAAAATGGTCAATGCATACTAGTAAATGCTCCAAAAATCACAATGCAAGAACTAGTACCTTTTTGCCTTTTACGGTCATTTTGATACAAAAATCTATCTCAGGTACTTCACAGCAGAATATATCTGGCCTGCTCTTTAAACTAAAACAGCATAACTGCAATGCTCTTTTCCAAAGTAACTGCCATGGAATTCTCAAAATAATGTTAGAAAATGTGACACTCATGATACCTTAAATCCAAGAGAAGTGCATTTTACCACGAATACAATACATTTTATGCTAAAATTGCAAAAGGAGCTTTATTAACCATTTATTTTTCACATATAGACTAATTCCCTTAAAAATGGAAGTAAAACTTTTTTCCATGTTTGTTTGCTTTCCTAAGCCATATTCTTCTCCCATTACCTTCAAAGCAGCAACCTGCTTATGTATATCACAATCAAAAAACATTCAATGCTAATTAATGAATTTTTCAATGTTTTCCAGACCATTCTGTATAGTTCTTTCTTCCAATATTCCTGTGCCTCTTACTGTACCTACCCTTCCTAAATATCACTTTAAGATGTTAATTTTCCAGCTAATGTTTCACAGCACAGACCACCATCTGCTCATTCAATAATATGGATCTTTACTTACTTGTTTTTTTAAACGGTCATTTTGCTCAATAGCCTAATCTCAGTCTTGTCCCTTCCACAGAATATGTCCTCAAAATGTGGCATTTTTACAGTTATGGCTAGAATGATTCATCTAGACCCAGTCTGGTTCTGAAACATTTTAAAAACAGCTGATTTTAAACAGCAGTTCTTTTGAAATGGATGAGGTGTCTCTTATGAGAATTTACCAGACTGCATTCCTTACAAAACTGACAGTTGCTCTGGCACATACAAGTGGAGTTTAACAGAGAGAACAGAATGGCCCATGCTGACTGGTGAGCTATTTACCACTGTAACATGCCAGGTAACCCAATATGCTAATTTGGAAAACATTCTGGTTTATTTGGTGGAGACACCAGACAGGAACAAGTTAGATCAGTAAACCATTATTCTCTGCTTTTTAGACCTTAAGAAAAAACATTTATGAGAAGCCAACCTACCTGTCCCACTTCTGCATACATTTTTCTTTGTTGTTCACAAATTAACACTAGTAACATATACTACAGACAACTGCACTCATCTTAGCAAGCATCATAACAGTGATTTTGTTCTCCTCTTCATTCCTATTTTATAAAGAATAACATTAATATAAATTACATTGAGATTTTTGTATGAAAAAGCCTATACACTGCAGAATATTTATTAAAGGGCAGTCAATAGTAAACAAACTTCTCAGAAACATCAATAAAAATGTTTAATTAAATAATAACACCACATGTTACAAAACTTTACATTTACATTGTACAGCTACAGGTCAGACCCATCAAATAGTCCAGGTGCAGACTGAGCAGGATATCCAGTATTTCTGAAGATACAATTCAGACTATTTATTATTTCCTGACTTGGTACAAGTAATTACTAGATTATAACAAAAGAAGGGATTAATTAGGACTCTCTACACAGGTGAATAGTATTTTTAACAGTAGATGATGCAGTGCATGAAACTTCACGTCTGGATGAAGGCAGATCCATACCTGACGGTAGGATTGCCTTGTGATTTATTCTTTAAGCACATGCAAGCTAAAGTCTTATTCACCATCAAAGTAGACAGCACAAGAGCGAAATCAATACAGAAATTGTAGCATCTCTTCCAATAACTCAAACACAGCAGCGATTCTGGGTCCAATACTACCAGTACATCTCATCACTGCACACACCTTTTGAAAGCTCTTTGCTGCTTTCAAGGCCTCAAAAAATTTGGAAAATGTAAACAGAAATCAAAAGAAAACTACATCCTTGAATAAAAATGCTAAATTTTATTATTCTAGCTCACAGATAATGTAATGATACAGTGCTCCCTTTAATGCCCCTGTTGCAGAAGGACTCCTGGCACGTCTGTTCCAAATCCTGCTGCTTTGGAACCGAGTGGAACACAGAAAGCAGGCCTTGTGCTGTACATGCTATGTACTTGCAGATACCTGAATGGTTCATTCAACATCCCTGTATCTTGATCAATATTCTGTCTGTCTGCCTTGCTTTCTACCCTTACGTAGCTGATGGGGTCACATTTTAAGTTTCAAGAGCACCATAAATTTTCTTGTGCCAGTCAGTCCACAAGACTGGGATAGCAATGAGCTTCAAGAAGCTGCCTGCCAGCTGAAGCTTTCAGGATGCCAACACCATAGGGAGCCTTCATTTTTCACTCAGCTCCAGCCCACACAGCTGAGAGACATGGCAGAACATGCATGCAGCACACATGCCACAGTCAGCACTCCAGCACCCCACCTCTCACTGTGTAAAGAGAACTGCAGAGAAAATGCTTCCCCGGCTCACTCCTACCTCAGGTTTTATGTGGTTAAGTGTTATGCTCTTCAAACACATTTTAGCCCATTCAACTGATAACTAAATTCTCAAACTGAATTATATCTCAGACTAAGAGGATACAGGATGCATTCTACCCCCAAAGATTTAGAGCAAACACTGTAAGAACTAAAGCTCCTTTCCACAATAGAATATATCAGAAAGCATGGAAGGCTTTATGTTAGACATGCACACAGACACATCTACTTTGCCTATCTGTGTGTGTCTACATCAGCTGAGTTTGAAAAGCAAGAGACTAGCTGCTGGTCTTTCCAGCTGTGAGCCCTCCCCCCAATACTTTTCTGCCCAGCTTTCGGGCATCATTAAGCAGAGCTGTCAGAACCCACAGACCCTGCTCAAGAACACAACAGCTTGTCAAGGAGAATGCTTTCCTTTTGTCCTTAACTCATGTTTTGTGCAGTTCATTAGTTTTCATTTGCTTTAGCAAAGAGAAAAGCCTTTTTCCTCCTTCCCAAGATTAAGTCTGTCCTTGACTGCACTACGTTATTTTGTTGCAGTTACACTATTTTAACCTTGCTTATTTTAGAGGATGCAAGATTAAGTTTTTGATCTGTTTCTGAGACGTGTCTCATACTTTGGCCACAACAGAGCTCAATGGGCTAGCATATGTTGTGTTCATCAGAGCTGATTTATATCTTAATATTATTTAAGAAGAACTACCTGGTATAAATTTCATCCTTTTAGAAAGCAATGAGTACAACAGATTTGGACCAGAAGAACTTAAAACAATTTTGGTTAATTGAGCCATCACTTAAATTTTAATGCTCTTGCAATGGCTTGGCAGGTCTATGTTTTACACAGAGTAACAGCTTACAGAACACCCTTCTCTTTCCAAACACTCAGCCTGAAGAGAGGAATTTGTGCCTCCTCAAACTTCCATTCCCCTCTATTGAGATGTTTAAAAATAAGAAAGCATAAGCCGAAATGCTTCTAAACCTGTCATCACCTCTACCCTGTAAATGGTATGCCCTAGCAACCCCAAAGACATGGTACCTCCCACATTAGACACTGGTGCACCAATTAGGCTCAGCATCAGTAAAACAAAAAACTATGAAACTAAGGAGTTGTATCAGGTACAAGCATCTTCCAGTAAGAGCATAATTTTATGAGCTGTAATTGAAGCTGGCAGCCTAGGCTGTTTCTCAAAGCTGGAGTCTACACATAAGGCCATTTATCATCACTGCTGACCAAAGGTATATGCTGCAGTCCTTACTCATGGAAAGCTCCAGAGCACAGCAATGAATTTTGTTAATTCTTAGTATCAGCCTAAGTAACACAGCTACCACAGGGTTACTCAAGATTCTTATGCAATTACGGGTGACCAAAGGAAAAAACATTAACTGAAAAGTATATGACCTCTTGAAAAACAAGTTTCTGAAGGAGATGGAGGACTGGGATAAGAGCTTTGCCACTTATCATGTGGGAAAGTTAGCTTTACACTATGAATGCCTGTCTCACCAGTTAATGCTGCAGTGAAGTTGAATCTATGAACTCTCACAGCTAATGACAAAGGACTGTACCACAGCATATGTTTTCTGACACAACCTTTTTAGAGTCACCTGAACTAAACTGGCCTGATAGAAGCACTTTTTGCTATATGACCTATGACTACACTAGTGCCTTGCAGGGTCTGCTCCTCTTCAACAACTGACGAAAGTGGTTACATCAGTGCAACTTCTTAGTATGTATCAGCTCAACGCTCTGTTTCATCCTTCATGCTTTACCAGAATTCTGCAGGTCTAAGCACACAATTATTTCCTGTTCCTTTGAGGAAAACAACTAAACAAAAGGACCCTAAATGGGAGTCAGACAGTGACAATTATACAGAATTTCCAATCTTTTTTATACCTGACCTGTAAACTTATCAGCTGTGTCTCTACTATACTGATAACCAACAGCACAATTCAAACTCAGTATTGGGAAAAAGCCTGCCTTCTGCAGTTTGACTCCACCTGTAATAACTACACATTCTTTCCCCTTATGCAATGTAAATTTATCTTCTCACTTCTTTCACCCATGGTACTAGTATGATGGATCATCTTTTTAGAAATCTATCCCTTACCACTACAGGGAAACTCTTAAACTACTCCTCCCTCCTCCTTCACAACTTCATTTGATCCTGACCTTTGCCACAGGACATCTTATCTCAAACATAGTCAAACTCCTGTACTATCACAAATTAACAAAGCAAATAAGCATAGTAAGCAGGTTATCCAAGAATAGTTTGCACAGACAAAAAGCAGAGACACACTCAAGAAAAGAAAATACAGGTAATATGAGACAGTAAGAACGCAGTCTAAAAAAATGAAATTGAGTATAAATCCTCTCTTAAATTGACAGAAGCAATTATCTAAATTAAAAGTAAATTAAACTAAAGACCATCGCTATTACAGTTTTTAATCCTGAATATGTAAACGTGCTGTTACTAACTCTGTCCACCTGAAGTCTGAGCTACACTACACCACCTTTGCAAGCACAAATTGTCATCTTCCACTGCAGACCAGCATAATCCAGCTCTCTGTTGCTGGAGCAAAGTGTCTGTGAGCCCAAGCCCTCAGACAACACGGAAGTACTGGCTAAATTCCACTGAGGATGCACTGCAGCAGTACAGCAATGTCAGCAGCCCTGCTGACCTAAGGCAACTGTGTTATGTATTGATATAACAGCTCACAGTAGAGATGCGCAGTATCAGCAAAACCTGTTACAAGTAAAAATTTCAATAAGACACTGCAATTTTTAGGACTTCATGGCTGCTAATGGTCAGTGTAATCTTGACATAAAGTGCCTATCCACAGCTTTCAACAATGCAGCTTTGCAGCTGATAGGAAGATCCTGAATGTTGATAACTACAATTTCTTCCTTTTTTTGCCTTATACAATAACAAGAAGCTCATATGAATTCAGTTCCATACTTCTACTGAAAATAACATCAGAATTACATGCAAGTAAATGCTTATGGGTGCCTTGCAACTCAGGATATTTTGTATCATTCTAAACCATAAATAAAAAAAAAGGCTAAAGGGTGTTAGGTTTACAGTTGGACTTGATCTTAAGCATCTTTTCCAATTCTATGATTCCATGAAAGTTATATACAAATTTAGCTATTCTTGATGGTTCTGTTTTAATTCAATTTAATTTAATTTGCTTAAATCATCATGAGTTACAAACAAATGAACTGGAACAGACCTGCTGGATGTCTTACACGGAGTATATACAAATAAAGACCATTTTTATATATATTCTGTACATGTAAAATTACACATATGTGACTACCTGCATGACTTATGTAGTGAATAGCTAGTAATCATACATTTATTATAATACTAACATATTTATAATATAGTTGGTGTAGTTCCCATCTACAGATGCTAGATGCACTCACATTCTCCATCACAGGACTACTTACATTTTAACCACGTTACTCCTATAGCTATGCTGTCCCTGAGTCTCAGACCCCTCCAAGTTACAAATGTTCTCCCAGACTGCAGACGAAATGCACTGCTGTTGTGCCACTACCCCCTTGCAAGAACCAGAGCTCCCTGCCTTTCATCATATTGACAAAGAGATTACAAACAGAACAACTTTATGCAGGGCAATAAGCCCAGCTCTCTCAGAGCTCCATTAGTCTTTTCTGCTGCCTGATTCACTGTGCTGGACAATGAACCAGAACCATACACAGAAATCCAGGGAGGCTGCCCTTGGTACCTCCAACATTAATGTTCCCCAATGCACATTAAGATTGCCTTCAGCTGTCTTTCACACCCATACACCATTTGCAGTCCACTTTCAATCACTGTAAGTTATATTTTTTCTCCTCTCCAACTGACAAACTTTCCAACTTTTCTAACCCGAAGATACTCACAAACTAAAACAAAACATTGTTACTAGCCCATAGTCATACTCAGTACCATTTACAACTGAAGTAAAGTAAAAGCAACTGAACAGGCATCTACTCATACTGCTGGGAGTTAAGTAATTCCTCATTAGCAAACATGGCACTTTTAGCATTAAAAGATTGTCATTCAAAGCTAACATGCAATCTACAATATCCTGTGACTAAGAAAAAGTTGATCAAAAGTAAATACCACGTTTAATCAAACGCTATTTCAGCTGTACCTTTATTTGTCACACTTCCTAGACATTCTCCACCCTCATCTTTACAGAGGATTGCTGTAATGCTTAACACTGAATTATCTAGTGTGAGGAAGAGGGAATCATTTCACTTAAGAACCACTTAAGCAAGGCAAGAGTAAAATTACATATTGTTAGTTTGTTTTACCAAGCCTTGCTCCAAGCCACAGACTAAACTAGCTCTTGAACACAATTAATGTCTTTCACTTTCTCTCTTTTTCTTGTTTTTCCAAAGATGGACTGATCTTGCATATGTCTGTTGCAACCTGTGTCTAATTTTATAAAACTGGAGAGGCAGAAGGGCGCTTGGGCTGGCAGATTTTTTTGAAATGAGGGCCTCTGCCAGATGAGAACCCAAGTGTCATTTTTAATTAAGTTTCAGTGATGAAATGGGGTTTGTGTATTTTTGTCAACTACTTAACACCACTCACATTCAAACTGCAGCTGAGTTTTGAAGTTAGCATCCATTCAAGAAGAAGGGGTAAAATAAATACTTCTTTCTAACTAAGAGACAGCTGTACCATTTTTGCAGTAGAGGTAAGACCAAAATGCATCTGGGAATGCAGAGGTATTGCACTCCTGATAATAAACTACTAAATTCCGGCTGTTACAAATAGTGGGTGGCATACAGGTATTAGACATACTCGCTTCTCAGTAGGAAACCTCAGTATGACCTCTATTCCCATAACTTTCCACTTTCCCTGAGTATATCTGGACAGCAGACATTGTTCCATGTATGAAGAGTCAATCTAGAAACCGCACGTGGTTTCCACAGAAAACACAACACAAATCCTTTGATATTAGTTCAACATAGCTCGTTTTTATTTGATATAAAACCGCAGCCCAACAAGGGAGGCTTCACTTCGAGTCTTGCCATCAAAATTCCCATCTGTTTCGTAAGACAGAACTCACACAAAACGAGCTAAACACACCTCAGTCCCTAAGAAAGTTACAGTATAGCATGTCTTGTTGTCTTACAGCCACACACTACTAGTCTTACAGACAGAAAAATGATGCTCAAAGTGACTACAACATGCCTGTTTGACATAAAAGGTTTCATTCCATGAGTACTACCCAGCAGCTACCCAGGGTAGCACTCTAATTCCTTGTGCTAAAACCCACGGATTTGAAAAATGGCCAAGACACCTCATACTCATACAGAAGTGCACATCACCATAAAACGCAGTTTGTCTAGTCTGGTTTTGTCTCTATTAGAGACCCTTGCCTCTCATGAAAGCCTGGATTCAGAAAGTCATGTCAAGGCAGATAGCATCTGGCTCTGCTCTGTCCCCAGATTTGGACTGCCTGAGGAAGCACTTACTATACATACAATACAGAACTTTCATGCCAATAATCTCTGAGGAATTTCAGCCAAATAGTACAGACTAGCTTGAATACTGTGACTGCCCTTGTGTTTCTACTGACTTCTCAGCAATTGGCTTTCTGTCTCTGCATATTCCTACACACATTCTACCAGTACTGACAATATACAAGGAAGCTAACAAGCTTCAGGCACTGCTTTCTTAGTAGAACTAAAATGAGACCAATGCAGGAGTAATCCTGTCAAGAATTAAGATAAGGGCCTCTGAAAAGGAGCTCACAGATTTGTATTTCCTTCTTTGGAATCCTACGGGTCATTTTATCTACTGATACAAGGTGAAATATGGCTATTTGTGCTTTATACTCCTCCATACACTGTAATTTTAATGAAATCACATAAGAATGTAAGTGTGAGCAAGATGAGCCCACAGGACTTTTAAGTAAGTTTACCTCCTAACTTTAGGAAGAATATTATTTCTTTCCAGCTTCCTTATCTCACTAACTCTGTATGATAACGGGCGTGTCTTCCCTCGATTTGAAACCAAATATTTGGGGAAGGGGCATTTATTTAACAACAATATTTTATACACACACTCTATCCAGCACTACTGGATAGGGTGGGGTCCAGCAGTGCTCAGCTACTGACACAAAGCAGCAGAGATGCTGAAAACGTACAGAGACTTACTTTGCTGTCTGAATTTCCCAAAATAAGTTCCTAGCTTTCATACATATGCCACAAACACCGATTTATTTTTCCTTCTTTCCTTGTATCACCTCCCACCTGCACTCCCGGGCAGGTGCCGTCTTGAACAGCAGCCCCTGGTATACCGGAGGCCGGGTAGGCACAGGGAGAACAAACCCGAGACCGCAGGCAGGCACGGGCGGAGCAGGTCGGCGCTGCCCCGGAGCCCGCGCCGGGTTCCAGCCTCCCGGCGCACCGCGGGCACAGCCAGCGGGAAGGATTCCCAGCGGGGGCCGTCGCTCGCTTCCCTTCTCTCCCGCCTCCCCGCAGGCCCCGGGGTGGGGGGGCCGCTCGCTCCCGGCCGACCCCGCGTTCCGCGCTGTCCCGGCCGGCGGCGCCGCAGCGCCCGCGGCAGGTGCTGCCCCGGCCTCGAGGGCCCCGCGCCCCGGCCCCGCCGCCAGCCGGGCCCGGTGCGGGCTGGCGGCCCCGCCCGCGACAGGGCAAGTTTCGGCGCTGGAGGGAGAGGGTCCCCGCAGGCGGCCCGGGACGGGGCCGGGGGGGGCTGAGACTTACAGCCGTCTCTCCTGCGGCTCGCTGCCGGTGCATGGCCAGGGAGAAGCCGAAGAGGCTGCCCGGGTCCCGCTCCAGCTGACCGTTGTCCGTGTCCAGGTTGAGGCGCGGCCGCGCGCGGCAGGAGGGGCAGGTAGAGGAGGAGGCGGCGCCATCTGCTCTCGCCAGGCACGGAACCTGCCGCCGCTCCCCGCGCTCGGCGCGCCCGTCTGCCCCGCCGGCCGCGCGGCGCCACGGGCCCGCCCCGCCCCGCCCTCCGCGGGCTGCCCGGCCCCCGAGCGCCCGCTCCGCGCCGCGGGGGCGGCGGGACGGCTCGGCACCGCAGGCACGGCGGGGCTCCGCTCGCCCTACCCAGGCAAGGGCAGCCGGAGCAGTCGCCCCGCTCGCGGATCGCCCGCGCCTGCCGTGCTCCCCCCATCGGGGGTCTGTGCCCTTCGTGGCAGAAAATAAAGCCGTGCCGGGGGCGGGTCACGGCCGCAGGTGAGGGTTTTCCCGCACTGGCGGGGGAAAAGAGCAGAGAGCTCCCTCGGTGGGGGTGTTTTATACATCAAACCGTGTCCCCAGGGGACTCACACCGGTCTGGGTGGCGCTCAGCGGCAGTAAGGATCCGGTCGGTCCGGGTACCGAGCATGTGCATAACACACTGCTGAAGTGTGCTAAGGTTGATAGAGAACTACGGCCAGCATGACCCCAGTATTCAGTCTGTATTCCCCAAACAACACATCCACAAGAAGAAGAAGGGGGGGCAGGGGGGAAGGCATATTTATCTGTTTTCCAGACTCTTTGGACAGCACATCAGGACAGAGACTCAAGACTACCTAAATCTCCTCCTCCAGCGTTTCCTATCTCTGAATACATCTGAGAATTTCTTACCCCTACGTTTTGTTTGAAAGCAATATGTGGTTTTGGATCCCAGGTCATTTTATCTCGTGCTTTCACCCATAACTCCAGAAGGGTATTTGCAAGCATAGAGGTTTTGGTCTTTTTGCAGAGGGTCTTGGTTTAGTGCTCTGGTTCAGGGAAGTGGACGCAAACTATTAAAATTCCAAAAACTATTCAAAAACTACTCACAAATTCCAAGCAGCATGACGACACTGGGTTATTCTTTTCTACCAATATCCAGGATATGAAGAGAGAAGCTAAGATTCAGAGAAAGTGAGAAAAGAGCAATTGAGACAGAGCATTCAAATATGTTGATACTCCAAATAACTCCTTCTGGAACAATACTCTGCTCCCATGGAGTTAATCCAGGCTACTTTTTCCAGAGTAATTATTCTAGGATAACTCCATGTATAGACAAGTCTTTGGCTCAAGTCCAAAACACCCTTGATCAAAAGAGAGGAAGAAAACACACCAGAAATGTGCATCTAATGTGGAAACAAAACATTTTGTCAAATTAGGCTCCCAGATATTTATTGGTAATAGAGTCCTTCCCTGCTTCCTCTTCATGCCCAACTTATTCAAAGTCTTAATCCAGTGTTCAATCACTGCCACATCAGAAAACTGTACTGGCATAAATACTGCCCTACAGTTTCACTAAAGGACCCATGAGAAGGAAGGGTCCCAGACTAATTATAAACTGGCTTACTACAGTCCACGTATTTCACAGTAATTAGTAAAGATTTGAAAACAAGTATTTTAAAACTGTGTTGATGTCTGTACCAAAGTTGTAGCAGTTTGCCTTTCAGGACAATCAAAACTTGCATGCTTCTAATACTCTAACAGTAACTATAGTTACTTTTTAAGTAATGCCTGTACTCAGCAACTTCTGTAAGGAGTCACAGAAATCATCCAGAGCCGCTTGAATGATACTGGCACATTAGGTGTATCTGATTTCCCCCCCTCCCTCTAACCAGCACTGCCTGGGCATGTTGTACCTGTTTGTTGTTATCCACAGAGGTTGCTGAGGGGAGAACAGGGTTTTATCATCTCCTGATGCAGTAATAAGCATTCCAAGATGTAGTAACATTAAAACTTGTCTCAACTGACCACAGCAAGAACAACAAAAATAGACCCATAGAGGGTGGAGCAAATCTGCACCCAAACAGCTTAGAGTTACCTTGGATGGTCTCTTGTAATTTTGTGCTATTTTCATTTGCTCTAGATGTGGAGTGAAAAAAAAAAAGTTTTACAAATATGTCAGTTTCCTTCCTTTGCTCTTCCTCCAAAACAAACATGCTGTGAGTTATCTATAACTAACACGTACTTCAGGAATTCCTCTTTTTCACAGTCCCTGTATAAAGGGGGACCAAGATTAGGTATGATGACGAACTAAATGTGAGCACCCTGTTATGGATAATAATGTAGTGATTCCAAGAAATGCAATGGCCAGATCAAAGGCATTTTTCTGTTTTGTAACAAACACTCTGCTATTGCTGAGTTTTCAAGCTGTCTGCTTATTAATGGCGTGTTGATACCCAGCCAAAAGGCTACAAGGTGTTTGCCTGCTGTGTCTACATATCAGAACAAGCCTTACTGCCAGCAATACTTTCCTCCTCCATATAACCATCTCGCTAATTACAAAGAAAAAAAAAAATTCTCAAAAATAGAAGAGGTGGAATGGAAAAGCTAGAGCTTGGCAAGACATTTTAGACTTTCCCTAGAAGGCACAATGCTTTACATTTCTGAACTTCTATCATTTATATCAACAATATACTACGCAAAGAAATACGCAGTTTGTGGATACTCAGCTCTGCAGTTTTAATGCAGCACATCAAATGGTCCTGAAAAGGCAAAATATGTAAACATCCCCTTCCCACTTCCTTTCAAAAAACTGCTTGATTTTATAATTTACGTAATTCCAGATGAAAAAATAATACTGGCAAAACCGGTTTGGATTGGTTCACTGTACAAGTTCTAAAGATACAGTGTTGTTTCAATTCAGAAATATAAACTAGTTTTAAGTGTTAGTAGCCTGAATCAACCTTCTGTGTGGTTCCTCCTGAACACAATACTCATACCATTTCTAGAACTGCATGTTCTCCAAATTAATTACATTTATTGAACAGATGCATCTCAACAGCTACAACAAACAACAATTTTTATGCAGCCAGGCTATCAGACTATTTTTCCCAGTATATCCTCTATGGCTGTTCTTGGTTTCCTGTTAACAATTACATTAGGAGTAGCAAACAGCAGCACAGGAGATAAAGGTGATTATAGTGGTAAGTGAAACAAACTGATCAACACCATGTAAGCAAAATGTTTTGCTTTGAACAGTCTAAAAACCAGAGCATTAAAATAGTTACATTTAGACACCTGGTATTCTGAATTATACAGAACTGACACTCGTATTTTTCTCATTTATAACTGGATGAAGAATGTCTCGATTTTTACGATCTTTTCAGAAAGGTTACCAAGATGCAGCTTTTTTACTAAGTGCTATATTTAAACTACAGTTCTAGATGAAGATGTTGCTATGTTCATATGACTTTTCCTTTTCTCTTTGATGGCTAAAACAACTGTAGATGACATTCTGCCATTCTTTACTTGCATGCTAAGTAAAAACATTTTACCTCAGTAGACAAAGTATTTCACAAATAAAAATATGAGTAGAGAGAAATATTTCAGTTCAGACTCGGAATTTCGGTGAACACTGTGACCAGTGTATACAGCAGCTCTTTCAGTCTTTTACATCTAGAGAATGTTTTTCCACCCAAGTTGTCAGGTACATTCCTTAAGTAGTTTCAGAATGACCAGCCTGAACTGTTTGGAGAGTAAACATCTTTGTAAACATACTTGGAGGCACTTTTGAGTGTAGCTAGGCAGAGATCAGAGAAATGCTGGTGACAAATGGGAATTGAGTACCCATAGTTTGGATTGCTGTGGAAGGAATTAAAGCAGCTCCTTCAAAACTACTTATAACTAAGGCATAAAGTTGCAGTGATTTTGAACATATGCCTGTATTCTAATTCACTTGTTACATATATCACTATGTAAGATTCCCCCCCCCATAAGAGTAGCCCAAGCTGCAACACATCATAAGCACCTTTGCAGCCCCATTCTGTGGTTCTCTCACACAGCCATTTATATCCCCAAATCACTTACATCACCACAGTTGAAACTTGTAGCACTGACAGCATCCCAGAGCTGTCTATACCATGCATGCTTCTTGATCTGCAATACTGTCCTGCATGTGAAACCTTGCTTGTCTTGTAGCACTTTTCACCAGGGTAGAGAGATATAACCCAATACCAGATGCAAACTTTTGGGCAGTTCTAGCCAACTCTCCCTCCATGTCTACATGTGTATCTTCCAACCAATTTGCACCAAAGCAGCCAACTATTGCTTATAGGTGAGCAGAGATTAAAAAGATAAGCAAGGTATTTCTTTGGTAGGTGTTGGCAGGGAGCAGAAGAATAAGAGATACGGTTTACAAGGAAAATATTCACAGGATCTCCCTGGAGATTCTCCTCAGGAATTCAGAAATCCTTTGTGGGACATATTTTAACTCCATCAAGAGCCAAAAAGGATCATGTTCAGGACACTTTCATTTTCCTAGCTCACACAGGTCTGACTGAAGAGTCTTTGGCCATCACCCAAAGCACAACTCCACCCAACCTTTATAGCATTTACCTCCAAGAGCTGCACTGGGTGCTGGACACAGAGGACTTAGCCCTGTGACAGTCTGCAAAGCACAGGATCAGAAACTTTAATCACTTGAGGAATCTGGTCTCTAGGTCACTATCTGGCTTACTGTATCAGCACAACACAACTGAGATCCCCAGCTCTTCATGCAGCAAAATAGTGGAAACAGCTGCTTGGTCATTTCCACACTTGTTACTCCTGTTCCCCCATGAGGTCCTGGATCAGCCCCAGCTGTGAGGCCAACCAGCTGGCTGTTTGGCTTCCACAGAGGAGATAAAGCTCAGTCAGACTGCACAAAGGTTTCCAGTGACTGACAAGAACCATGCAAAGAAATCCAACCTTTTATTTTTTAATAGATTTAAATTTTTCTATAGTCACTGTCTTCAAAGGTTTTATAGTTTTGGTATAGAGCCACCTCATTTGCATGTGCCAACCAAACCATGTCTGCCACTGATTCAACAGGACCTGTGGTCAAGACACGTTTCAACACGGCTTACAGACTGTTGCAGACAAAGCAAGCAAGGGCTGCTTCTCTGGTTAAGGTCTAAAGCAGCCTCAGAAAGATGGCTCCTCTACTTTCTTTACTCCTTCTTTGCTAATAGAAGTCTTCTATTTTCTTTTTTTTTTTTTAATAAAAATAAATCTAACAAATTTATTCCCTTTTCTCTTTAGATTAACACCTTAATTTCTGAAAAACAAATGGGACAAGGCAGAACTGAACACCACAGTCATCTTTTTCTAGGTTTTTTTTGGATCACCACCATTGAAAGCTATTTCTTTTCTGGACAATATATAGTTTTAATTAACCATAGTCTTTTAAATCAATCCATAATAAGCAAATCCAATCTTTTGTTATATTAAATCTCACTTGCTAACATGCTCACTAACAATGATAAATATGTTAATAATGCAAAGGCTGTAAAAAAAATCCTAAGTAAAGTCTGTAAAAGCCCAGTCCACTCAGGATTTGAGCTACTGTCTGAATGAAAATCAGGTTGTGCTCTCTCCCTGATTTGCCTGGATATGAATAGCAGTTATGTGGAGACTGAGGACACACTGTAGTTCTCATAAACTCCCTTCTGAGAGATACAACCTTTACTTTCTAAGATTCTTTTACGGTCATGCTAATCTACATGTAATGCCATTTTATATGCAAAACCTATCAGATACTTTAACTTTCTCATTTAGTCAGACAAATAAAGAAATTAAAATCAACAAATAAAGACAATCTGTTATCTAAGAATTTTTTAAATACTACTTCCTTATCCAACCACTATCCATTTACATCCACCAAAGGAAAAAGACTGAGGATTGTCTACATATGCAGTATTTTCCAATTAACTGCTTCTGTTTAATTATTAAACCACTACATTAAGCTCAACAGGAAGAAACTTTTTTTTTTTTTAATTCTAGAATAAGACTGCTCTCATGTGCGATAATCAGGAACAATTTCATGTTTAAACAAGCACTACAGAAATTTAGTTCCTGTGCAGTTCCAGTTTTATTCAATGAAAAGATTCATTGCATGATGCTGCCATGACCAGGCAGGCTTAGTGAGTGAATTGCAAATCTAATCAGTTTGGCAAAGGGTTTTACGGAAGCTGCTGTTCTGGCTTTGCTGACTTCAAGTGATTTTTTTTCTTTTGTTCACTTGTTGCAAACAACTAAAATCTGGGTCAAGGAAGGAAAGGTCATTCACTAATTATGGAAGTGCAAATTTTTAATACAGTGTTGGAAAGGTTTCAAAAACAGTTTTCAATTTTGTATTCATTGTGTATTCAGTTTTGTCATTTTCCCCCATCTTTCTATACATCTAATTTCAAGCATCTTCCTAGGAAAAGGCAAAACAACTTGTGCCTTGTAGGCAATCAGAATTTAAAGCATTGAGTTTAAACAATTATTCAAATAACATTATGAAATGGTAAAATATTTATGGCACAAACACATTTCCATATTTCTATATACTGTAACTACTCTAATGTTTATTTTCAGACCATCATTTGCTTAATCATTCTCTCCAACTTAATTCTGTCAGGGGAAATTTTTGTTCTGGAGGTTCTAAAAGTCAGGTTTTGAACTTTTATATAGTAATCACATTTCACAGAATCACAGAACATGACAAGTTGGAAGGGACCCACAAGGATCATCAAGTCCAACTCCTGGCCTTGCACAGGACCATCCCCAAGAGTCGCACCATGTGCCTGAGAATATCATCCAAATGCTTCTTGAACTCTGTCAGGCTTGGTACTGTGACCACCACCCTGAGGAGCCTGTTCCAGCACCCAACCACCTTCTGGGTGAAGAACCTTTTTAAGCCCAGTCTTATTTTATGTGATGAGGAACTATTCTAAAATACACGTTGTAACAACTATGTGTATTTTTCTCAACTGCAATTAACAGTCCCTGTGCGAGTGTGCTGGGAGTGCTCTGCCTTGTTTATTTACATCTCTCACACCAGCAATCTCAAAGACAACACCCCAAACCTAACCCAGTTCATTCCACACATCTGGGAACACAAAAAAACTGAAGAAGGTAACATGACACAGTCAGGGAGAGGTGTTCTCAGTTTCACTAGGGCTGTACCTTTCCTATCATTTCCTGCATGGCACACATATACTGCTTTCTTTACTTGTGGGTGTGTGTTTTTAGGATATACCAGACAAATAGTACGTTTTCTAGCATACAAGCTAGAAAGTAAACTTCTGTGAATTTCTGACCACACTGAGTGAAATGCATGCATCAGTTCCTATTACTCAACTCCTAAAGTCAATCAACATCTCCAAGGATCAAGGTCCACTTTTAAGCAATTGAGCAACCTAACTGGCAGGTAGATCAAGGCATGATAATTTGCTTCTTGAGTGCAAATAAAGGTACACTGACCCATTTTACTGTGGAACTGTTCCTAACGTTAATAAAATAAAATGCAGATATTCTACAGTAATGATGTGTTTTCCATACAGAACATAAAAGACTATCTCAAAGCATTTTCATTCTTCCCTCCAAGGTATAACAGTTTTATAATCTCCATTTCCAAGTGGATATTATAAGATGGTCTACTTAAGGGCAAGAGAGTGCCCCAGTATCACAGACGAGAGCTGCGGCAGAACCCACAGACAGATCTGGCTTCTGAATTCTCCTTCCACCTCTGCCTTGTAATAAAACGCTCATCTAAACCTGAAAATTCCCAAAGTCACTTCTGCACAGCTATCAGCTGCTGAAATGGGATACAGGTATATATGCACATTTGACTGACAGTTCCCATGATTAACATACCGTGTTTAGTAAAAAGCATGCTACATTGTAGGTGAGCACTAATGTCCCTCATCACGCTTTTTGGCTCTCCATCTCTGGGAATTTTTGCAGTACAGCAGTACTTATCAGAGAATAAGTGTTCAGTGTCAAAACATTCCTTCTGTTTCACTTCATCATTTCATTTTCACTTAATATTTACTTCAGGAGTTCTCTCTGTTCCATTCCAACTTTCAACATGTCAGTTTTCAAGCCCTTTGCTGTCACCCCTGAAGCTGACTGACCATTACTGGGAGAAGGAACTGATTTGTCTGTATTTGTGGAAATACAGCTATCAGATTCACGAGGTGTACAGCAGCTAGAAAAGAAGTCTGAGCAAACAAGCATTCTGCAGACAATAAACAACAACCAACAGATGTTACAAGCACTTGCTGACCAGCTGCACATGGCAGGGCAACCACCGTGCAGTGGGATCAGGTCATGAATAAGTCTGTGCCTGTCAGCGGCGAATGCAAGCCTTCAGATCCTGTGTTCTGCTGCATGCCAAATTTATTTCAGCCCCAGGATGCCAAAATGACAGCTGCTTTGAGAGGGAAGAATCAGGGTATCAATTTTATGAGGGAAGTTTGCATCATTCAACAATCTGTTTGGTGTCAGAAAAGGAAGCTGTTACAGGAGGTAGTCAATTTGCAGATGTGTAACCATTAACCATAGTTTGCATGCGGAAGCACAAGTATGGATCAGGCATGGGAATTAATATCTAAGTCAATTAAGAAGGCTTCCCTAGACATGTAGGTAGCAGGCTGGCCCTATCTAGAAACCAAAACATTGTGGTGAAGTAGGAACATAAAAATGCTCTATTGTAGATAGTAAAATTTGAACTACATTTGAAATAACAGTCTTATCACATTATGTAGACAATATCAAATCGCTACATTGCTTCACAACAGCTCTACTTCTAAATAAATTTGTTATATATGCTTAGTATTGCTGGGTGCATAGCCTTACCCCAATTTTGTGTTCATTGTAATAGAAGACATATTTGTGATTTACTTCAATTTGAACAGTGTTTTTTACTGAAGTTGATGGGAATGCTACATAGTTTCAGTGTGTTTACTGTGTTATTTTGTAATTTTTGCTGCATCTACATAATCATAGGGCGATGTGCTACTTTCAGCTACAGTGTCCTGCTCCCTATCTCCCTTGCTTTTTGAGGTTTAAGGGAGAAATGACAGCAGCATACCACTGTCCACTGAGAGGGTTATTTTAACACACACTTTATTTGTAAAGTACCTGAGTTCTTTCATCTTTCGTGGATAACATTGCACAATGTATTGAAATAACTTGGGTAGCTAAAAACAGTCCGACCATGGCTATATATATGTATATTTACATATCTTTACAGATGCCACAGTGAGCCTGCATTCCAGTACTTCAGGCTAGGTCATGAAGGTATGTTATCTCCCCCTACAAAGGACCTACCCTTTGTGAATCCCTCAAAATTTTTTCCTTGCTTTGCTGGCTAAAGGTGCTTTTTCCTAAGGGGTATGGGAACACACTGTCAGCTGAATGCTGCTGGTGTGCCCGAGACAGTCTGGGGCTGAGTTCTGCCGAGAAACAGCAGCTCTGACAAGGTCACCTTAGCTCTTGCCACATTTCCTGACATTTTTCTTTATCCAACAATTCCTCATCCTTTCTGGAACATCTGAATAATCTTTATTCCTGGAAACCTGGTACATCTTGGCCTTGCACAGACCCACACTGCAATTCTCAGAACTGCAAAAGAAGTATTTTCAAACACTGTAAAAGCTAGAAGTCCAAACATTGTGACTCGGACCTCCAGAGCTCCAAAATGTAACCAGACTTGGCATTCCATAATGTCAGTGACATTACACCATTGTAATAGCATTGTAATATAATAGCATTGTCATATAATAGCATTGAGGTAATGGAGCAGAAACACCTGAAGACTGGAAGCACTATTTTATCAGAAGAGCATAAACTAAGAGTTGTATCAGCAGGACCTAAAACTGAATGTGAATACATTCAACAAAAATAAACGCCTCTAGTAAGACTCTGTTGTACAACAAACAACATCTTTTGAAAAGGCATTTGATTTCTTCCTAATCATTTTTAAGAGCAGTAGAAGAAGAACTTTTTTGCAATGACACTTTGCTAGGGTGAAGGGGAACTGAAAAGAAGCTGAAAACCTTAATGTAACAAATAGCCTCCCAGACAAAATGCTTTCAGATAACCACTTCTGTAAATTTTTACTTTAAAGGCACCTTGAATCAGAGCAAAAAATAAAAATATCAAAGTATCGAGCTCCTGTATTATTCTGGCATCACAAAACACAAGATTTTCAGTTCTCAGTGCAAGGAATGTTTTAGTCTGATTAGCATGATGTTAATACTTAGCCAGACCTTTCTTTTTTCATTATTACTACTGAGTCAACAGCAGCTTTTAGTATCTTGTGAGACAAGTTCCAACAAAGCTGCAGTATGATTTTTTCTGTGATTAGTAAATCAAGACTAGAACATATGCCCACACACATCCTCCACAGTCAATTCACAACAGAGGGAAGATGTTGGCAATCTCTGTTACACCATTCCTTGTTTTTATTCCAAAGATCAAAATCCACTCAGAAAGAGAGGGCATGGCCTGTGAAGACACTAACAAAAGGCTTCCTGATTAACCCCAAAAAGTGAGAGACTGCATTACCTGTACCACAAATCATCCTCTGCCAGGATTTTCCCAGTATGAAGGCATTCAAGAGGTAGCCACAGCTAGGAAGGTCTCACTCAAATCTCAAATCTCTAAGCAACATAGCTTCATTGGCAACACAGTTCCAGAAGTACAACAATAGGAGGCATTGTGATGTTTTAGGGACTCACAGGTGAACCCTTGGCTTTCTCCAAATCTTGAAAATCTGTGAAGTTCAAAGTTAGAGCTGTGATTTATTGAGGGGACAGGGCAAATAGTCACTTTTCTTAAGAGAATTGAAGAAAAGCCTCAATAGGACCCTAATACAATTTTGGCCACTGCAACATTGCTCCTTCCCCAACAATTACAATTATAAAATTACAATTTTTATTTTTTGAAATAACAGACTTATTGACTCAGAAAAAAGTTCACATAGCTCAATATCCTTCCTAAGAGCTGCCAATAGTAATCACCTTAGACTGTGTAATAGAGAGTGCCTTCTCTTGTTGTTGCCTGCCAGTGCTCTGCAGATTACAGACTTTGTTTGGCCATGAGTTCATTCAAACCACTGTATTTATTGACAGTTTCTACTTTATATAACTTAATTTATAATTATATTATTGACCTCTACAGCACAGTGGAAACAAGATATGTAATTAAATCGTGCACTCTGGGAAAAGGGACTTTCTGCTTCAAACTCCCCTGCCCAATAACTTCATTGTGTGTCCTACTGGGTTACAGTTCTCAGCGAATGAACATTTCATACTCATCTTATTCAAGTATTAATTTTTGTCATACACCACTTCAATCATCTGTTTTTACACAGAAGGCTCATTGTCCAATTCATATCTGAAATAGATATCATTATATGTTTCTAAACACTTTGGGCATTCTTTGTACTTTTATCATATGCCTTTTGAGACAGAATTGTGAGAATACCACACAACATTCAAGATGTAGCAAAGGCAAGGACTTACAGCAGTAGCATAATTAGATGCTCTGTGTCATATAGTATTCCATTAGTAATTCCTAATTTTCTAATTCTCTTTTTGACTGCTAGTAATCATTGAGATGATGGTGAACTTACCACAGGAAGATCAAGATCCTGAATGGAACAAGTTAATTCATAATCCATTTTTTAATTCAAGCAAATTGCTTTGTACATTATGAACCTTAGTCTTGTTATTTTGTTTCTCAGTCATTTATATATGAAAACCTTTCTTTAGAACCAGCTTTAGTCTTAACTCACCAAAAATTTTATAGAGGCAGCAAACACTAGCCCCCCTAATACTCACATCCCTTCCTAGGTTTTTAAACATGGTAAACAGCATATACCCCTCTGGGATCTGTCTCTAAGAGAAATATGTACTCCTCCCCTTTTCTTCAGCCATCTCATAATCTACAGAAGGATCTTCTCTTTATTGCATACCAGTTTCAGTTCTCGAGGGCTCAAAGCAACGTGAAAAATCCAAGGAGGTTGTGACAACTGACTCATCTTTTTATCTACAGGCTCATTGAAAGAATTCCAAGAGGCTTGATGTCCCTTTGCAAACTCCACATTTTCCATGTATTCACTAATACTGTTCTCATTACAATTCCTATCATGTTCCTGGCTGAGAATTCAACTCAGTTTCTGTAAATCTCCCAAGTACCCTATTTCAAACTTTCTCAACTGTACTCCCCTTTATTCCTCTGGTACCATCATAAATGACAGTTAAAACTCCATTCGGGGGAGTTCAGAAATTTCGTACATGCACTCATTCAGATCTCAAGAACAGTAGTAAATCCATATAAAACTAACAATTAAGAAAATACTGAATCAACTGATGATGTACTAAGCAAATAGAATGAACACACATAAACACACAGAATCTTTATTTCCATGCTCATAATTATGCACTTAAGTGCTGTTAGAACATGTGTAATTGCCAAACCAGAGCCTAAAAAAGGCTAGTTGCTATCTGTTCCTTATCCTCAGTCTTACCAAGCTGTGATCTCAGGAACTGAAGAAGCATCATGAACCCAGAAATCACGTCTGCCCTTCAGAAGGTTACAAATATCTCTTCCTCTTCACCCCTCAGATTAACAGAAGACTGTAAGTCTGCCTAGTATAAATAATGCCAAATGCATCTACTCTTTTGAAGCAGGCTGCTGGTAGCAACTGGCTAATTGTTACAATTCAACTGGCAGCATGAAAATCCTCTTAGAAAGCAAGACTCCATTAAAATCTCTAATTTCCTTGGGCCCATGTTCATCTTCCAACAATGGCATCAGTAAAAACAAGTCATTTTTCAAGCAACACCAATTTTCTGAATTCTTCATGGTTTTTCATAGCTCAGTTGTACTGTCTTCTCATTTCTTATTTCATAATGAGAACTTGGACTACCCCTGTGTACTTAGTTGGTTTTTTTCTTATTCACACAGCAACTCAGAACAAAAGCACTTCTAAAATATTTTATGAGAAGAGGTGTCTTTCATGTTAAAGAAGTTGCATGACTACAGTAAGCCAACACCTAAATATTTGTGTGCCTTGTCTCCACATGCCTTAGAGAGACATAACCTTAGGTGTTATTTATATGAATGCACATTCATGACTATAAAATTCTTGTCAGCTCCACATTATCATACTTACAAACTTTGTAGATGATTGCAGTCTCCTGGCTGAGCAATAACCTTCCAATGGATCAACCTCTGTCACCACAGCAGAACGGGGTTCTCAGCACAGACAGTTAATCTCTACATAAGCAGGTGGGGCTCTGTGCTTTTTCTAAGACTAGGCAGGTGTTTCCCTTGCACCAAAAAGGATGGCACTTAAGTGTCGAAGTTCCACTATGGCATTATCTAGTAGTCAACACACTTCTCATTCTAATCCATACTATCCAACATAACTTTTCGTCTAATCCATAACATTCAGAAATCACATCCAACAAAATGAATTTGTACTTAAAGCAGCACAGCTGCTCCACTTACTTGAAGCTTACTGCTTTTCCATACACTGCACATCTGACCCTTTTAAACTTCGTAACACTCAATAATACATTATGAAGAATGGAAGTTCATTATTCAAAGGGATTGAAAAAATCTATAAAAACTTTATTTTAAAATTTGTAGTTAAGAAAGTAGATTTTAACTGTAGGAAACCTGAAGATTTTTTCACAAATTACTAGTGGAAATAAAAGTGTATCTAAACAGAGAGAATACTTGTATGTTTCTAAAGAATAACAAGAAAGATTAGTTAGGACAGAGGCAACAGAAAGTACTGCTTTAAAAAGCCCTTTTTCACTAGTTGCTGTAAGTAATTTATTTTCTTGAAAACTGCAGTTGTAAAACTTCTAAAAAAATAAGACATCTTTTCTTTAAAGGGAAAATACAGCCACCCTGTTTTTCTAAAACTGTTTCAATATTTCATTTGTCAAAATCAGAAAAGGCACATTTGGAACAAATGAAACGGTGGCAGTGACAGCACTAAGGTTACAGCATTTTGAATCATCAGCTACGTTTCCCTCTTATTCGTATTCCCCCCTCCTTTCCTTTTTCTCTTTATAAAGCAGTAACTGGCACGCTTGTTGTTATAAAACTTAGTATCTTGAGTACTTTACTTTTTCTACTCTTTCATGTTATTTAGCTTGAATATGAGGGAACAGTTGGGAAGACAAATAAACCATTTAGTGATATTAAAGCCCTACTCTTGAAGATGCACATATGATGACTTTATTACATGAGTACTTTCAATATTTGTAAAGGAAGCAATCATTGGAATATAATTAGACATATGAATAAATAGATGGGAAAACTGAGGGCCTAGTAATCTTCTAAATATAGAAATTTACTCACTTTCTTATTTAAAACAAAGATATTCAAAATGAAATCTGCAGAGTTCTCAGACAAGGCCTGTGGATGCCTGACAATTCCTGGCTTTTGGACAACATAGTCCAAAACACCCTTTTCAGAGAAACAGTTTGACGTGCTGAATGATGCAATCGCAATCTCAGTTCCTGCCCAGTGTCCATCATATCTCTTGAGTGGTACACATATTAACACAGAAAATATTCAGTTGCACCTCCCTTCCCTTCCCCTGCTCTTTCCCAGAACACAGGAATCTGGTGGGAAACTATGCAAAGCAGGTGCTCAGTGTCACCACATGTGTACACCTCAGCCAGCACAACACTACCACTCTGTTGTCACCTTTTGTGGTTCTTGTGAAAGTGCCACTGCAACTGTAGGATGTAGCTTCTGGCCAGGGTAATGAGCAGGAAACCAGAAATTAGGACTTTAAAGCATTTTCAGTTGAGACTTTGGTTTATGCCACTATCTTTCTTTTGTCCACCCATATATATATTTATATATATATAATATATATATATAATAATATATATATTTATTATATATTTATATTTATATATATTTCCTTAAAATGAAAGCCAGGTAAGAGTTGCTATTTCTCAATTCCTCTCCTCATTGCTAGGTGTTCCATTTGTGGCTAAGAGGCCACAGCAGTCTCTTCTGAGCAGAGGAACTGCTCCTCTCTAACTCCCTCCAGCTACACCAGCTGGGGAGGGAGAACCTGCTGGCTCCTGGAGACGAAGTTGGTGCTGCAGCTGGGACCTCACAGTTGCCACACTGACAGCTGGTAAAAGCATGCAGGCAATCCCTATCGACCCTGGGCTGCACTGTCGAATGTGCTGCACAGCACCAGCCAGCTATTAATAAATACAGGAGCGAAACCAAATGCCTCTGCTTTGACTTCTTTAAATGGCCAAACTCGGCCTTCCAACTGGCCTATTTCTGGTCATCCATCCGACCCCCCATTCCAGCACAGGAGCTCCCCCATCCAGGCATAAAATTCCAGCTGACTTAGCAAGGTCTGTGTTACAACCACAGCAAGATGTGGAATTAGCAAGTATGAGGATTTAACAAAGTGAATTTTCTTGCTATTCAAGCCATCCTGTAACACATGAAAGAAATTGCACTTGCACAGCAGTACCTTACCCATTAATCCCTAAGGTTTTTGCATCTCTGTCTGTCCTCCAGTCCCACTCAATAAATACAACTTCATATTTGATATTCTGACCCCCCTTTTCTGCATTAGAGAAGTCCCTGACTTACAAAGCACACAACAGAAGACCTCCTCCCTAAGTTTGCCCAGACCATCTCTGAGGTCAGGAAAGGTTTGCATGGATACAACAGTCTGTCTGGCTGTGAGAACACACACATAACCAAAATCATCATACTACATATGCACTAAACATGCATCTAAGGCAAATGTCCTTGTAAACCAACAGACAAACAACCAAACCCCTCAACATAATAAGGATTTAGAAGAAAAGACTCTTGTTTCTAAAACAGAACAACATTCTAAAAACTGATGACATTTCCCTGTTTTCTTCAGCATAAGTGGAATTTCAAGTCTCCTCATGAAATTCTGCAGTAAACATTCTTTATTATTTTGGCACTTTATTAACTATTTTGGGGACTGACTTACATGGAATATTCCACATATAATGTCCTTGGTAGCAGATATGAATTTTATAAAACTCCAGTACTGTCCATTGCTGCATACAGGTAAACTCTTCCAAATGAAACACAATGGTATTACTGGGGTGTAGAAGAATCATCATTCTGTCTGATGCAAGAGAAACTCCTAAAAAGCTTTACAGGGAGAATAATCAGTCTTTGTAACTGCTCTCCTCTTTAGAGGTTTGGAGTTGGCTTGTTTCCTTTCAAGTGCCAAAAAACTCTAGAGGGGAAGCAGTTGTTTCCTGCATACCAAAATGCTTTGTCATTTACCCAAAAAAAATGCCTGAAATAGTTGATAACATTTCCCCTCCTTTCCAAATAAATGTGTAAATATGTAGAAAAAAGTTGCTCTGTCTTCTCAATCCTCTCATTCATCTTTGACACTGATCAATCTACTTTCAGTGGTCAGTGCTCTCCTGGACAGCAGAAGAGGACAAGTCTTGAATTTCCAATTCTCACTCCAGCTGTGAAGTCTCTCCTTCCTCTCCCACAGCATTTAGCAGGGTATGTTTATGGGTGCTTCAGGAGAGCTGAATAGCCTTTTTTAAGGAGTGGCTTGGGCCACAAGGACAAAAAGGGCACTGGCAGGAAACTGGTGGTGCAGGAACTGTCACAGGATCTCCAACATAGTATCATGGGGTGACACAACAAGGATATTCAAGAAATCGTTCAGTGAAGTGAGTCAGTAAATCTCTTCTCAGAAATCATTGATGTCCCAGCGTAGTGCATCAGTAAGTATGACTGGGTTCTGTAGAGATCCAGAATGTGATGGAAAATGTCAGTAAAAGTTTTTCTTAACTCCAAAGAGTACCTTCTACACATCCTGTCCTCACAGAGGTGGGAGAGGCTGCCTCTCCCCATGGCAGCCCCACACTTTACCACATCCTTTTTGTCCTCACTACTGGTTTTCACGGTTGATAGGTGTGTTCACCCATTTACACACCTTTGCTAGTATCATGGGACAAAGCAGATACAGCTCTTGAAGCTTCAGGGAAAACCCTGAAAAAAATGAAGCAGAAATGGAATAACCAGGAACCTACTGATGTAATGACACAACATGAAGCCCCAAACACCGTTCTTCCACAGACTTGAGATATCACATGAAGTATTCTGGTTTTTATTCCTCTGTTCTTTCTCTGTAGTCTCATCGTATACAATGCTTAGCCAGCTGCACCCAGCCCTCACCCTAAATAAAATAAAACAACAGCCACAGCATCTGACCAGCAGGCATGCAAGCAATACAAATTTCTTGGCAGATTTTAGATTCTAGCTTGCAGCAGAAAAGAATTGTAATAATTCTATAAACTGAGATTTTCCAACAGCTACTGGGAATTGCTGGCTGTTGTCTTGGGACAAAGACAAAGACAGCAGCACTTCTTGCAGTGGCCACATACAACATCATTATGGAGCCTCGGGTGACTTCAGCACACTAATGCTGATAATGAGCTTGTGGCAGTGCAGATGATCACACATGGATGAGCATTCAATTACTCACCCCATGGTTAACACACAGTGAAAGCAAAGACTACAGCCACACAGGCCTCCATTTCATTTCACAAAGTGCCACTAAATATCCATCAAATAATGACAGCTTTATCCCAAGTGCTGAGCAGGGGGTGGCCCATCTTGTTTTGCAGAGCCTGCAGAAAACCAGCTCAGGCCCTCACCCACTGATATGGGGGCAATGCCACTTGGCCCAGGCAGGACCTGAACTGATGACTTCAAGACAAAAATATTCTTACTTCATTCTCTGCCCCCAATACCCTCCCAGCCTTCTTACTGCAACAATATCACAAATGTGAAGATTGTGACCTCACCAAAATGGTGATTAAGTTCAAATATTACTAAATAATAAATCAGATTATTATTTAAAAAAACAGCACTAAAAATATTTTTACTGCTTTAAGAGTAGATTATTTAATTTACTAAGATGTGGTTTTCTAAAAGCAAAATTATATTAAAAAAAAAAACCCCACAACAAATCGAACAAAACAAAAAAAAACCCAAACAAAAAACCCCAGATGTTTCTCTTAGGTCAATTCTTTCAGAGTTGGTGCAAGCCATCCTTTAAAATTCTCTAAGCTTTGCCATAAAAATTATTTGGAGAGCTAGCAGAAGTGTGATGCTAGCAATTCATTTAACTTCTGGGTACAACTTTTGCTTCCAAACTGTGAACTAAATACAAAGTGGAAATAGTTTCCATTTGGTAACTGTAGGTAGGCTGCCCTTGTCCTGTAGAAGTTGAACCCAGGTACAACCCTGAACTGTGATATTTGGAACCAAATTATGTCATTCAGAGTTGTTGCTATTTTGTGAGCACAAAAATGCAAGTGCTTACACCAATCCCTGCATAACTATTTCAGCACAGTATTTAAAATGGTCAAAGTGGTAGATGACAAAACAAAATTAGCATTTCCATCTTCTTGTCTCAGTCACTTCTGAAACAAAACCAATTTAAGATGAAAAGTTTCAAGGTATCAAGTTTTTTTATCAAGAGCTTACTGCCAGATCTGCCCAGCTCAGTCCCAAGAGCTACAGGGGGGTAAGTGTGGATGGAGATTTACTTAGACACAGTAGGGCATCATCTACATGGGACGATTTTCTAGTGATGCACACACAATACAGTGACACAAAAACCTGCTCTACTCTCCTTTCACTTAACTCTCCTCCCAGATGATATAAGATGAATTGGTCCTTCTGAATCTGAGATGCAAGTGCTCGCATTCATGCTCATGTTATGACAAGAGCAAACCATACTGCAGAAAGGACATGGACCAGCTGACCTGGGTGCTGCCATGCAGAACCTGCCCATGAGTTTCTAAATGTTTAAACTTTAAAATAAAGAGAAAAATGAGCACTGCAACATCAGTTATTGTTGGACAGTAAGATGGTTGCTATGACCAGTTTTAGAAATGAGTAATGTAGACCATAAATACAGAACATAACAACATTTCTGGAGACCAGCTGCATTGAACTCCAGTTCTCTAACTGAACCTGGGTACTCTTTTTGAAGACAAAAGGTGCCTGTCCCCCAGTTTGAAGTAGGATCTTTCTAGTAGTTTTTTTCTTTTTTGATGATGGAAACAGTGTTGTGGCTACTATCATTACAGGGAAAAAAAAATTAAAATAAAAAAAAGACAAAGACAAAAAAAAATCTTCAGCTATACAGTTAAAATCTAAGCTCTCAAGTTTTCCTGAGCTTCAGACTCAGGCCATCCCCACATTTGCAATGTGATATAGAAAAACAAAAACAAATGTAAAAGGGACAGAGAAGTCATGCATGACAATTGAAACTAGAATCAGCAGATTCCCCAGCCCCCACCCCCACCCCAATTCAGCATTAAAAGGAAAAAAAAAATTATGCCATTTGCATTTTGTATTTGCTGATGAATTTTTTACACCACTGTAGATATTTTTACGTAATAATATTGTCACAATGGTTGTAGAACAAATTTGTGACTAAACAGATAAAAATGCCTATGAAGGACCCAGCAGCAACCATTTAGGGAATGGATTCCTTGGAACTGAGCATTCATAATCCAGTGCCTACTGTGCATTCAGTCCCTTCAATGGCTATGGTAATTAGGTTGTCTCATGTTATTGTGACCTACAATCTATCTATGGGGACACTCCAGGGGAGCTCTGGGTTCTAAATCTACTAATTTCACATTTAGAAAGACTCAGGCATGACAACAATGCTGAATTGATATGCAGAACATTCAGATAATTTTAAACACTTGAATCATTGTCCTCACATGTAAAAAGATCAGGGCTTCCTTCAAGCACACATTGTGCAAATTCACTGGGTGTGTCACATCATACTGAAAGGATGTTTGCTGAAATGCAACGGGGGCCATGGAAGTGGTAGTTGATTAAGTGGAAAATAAGGAGCCTTGGGCACAATGACCTTTATAAACCATGCACAGAATTTAAGCTGAGATTTACAGCAAACTTTTATAGTCAGTTTTTTCTATGCTGATAGAAAATAAAGTAATAAATCAGAGTATATGGTTAGTTTCTGGCATAAGCTAGAACCATCTTAGGAAATTTTGTTCAGTCATTTACTTTCTGGCTTTAGCAATATAATATCACTTGACTCAATCCTAATAAACAGGTCAGACAAAGCTACTGTCTAGTAATACCATCATGTTAAATAGTTCCTCAGTGCCATCGTATTTGCAGTCCTGGATGACTTAATAACGTGGTCTCACTCTGCTCATACATTATAGGCCAGTGGGTAATCATACAGAAACTTTGCAAACAAGTTTCCAGTTTAGGCCAGAGCATCAACCCAAACCGACAAACAACCTACAGTCTAATTCTTTATGAGAGTTTTGGGGATCTTCTTACCACCTCCTTTCCTCAAATCTAACCCAACTGCCATTTCTCAGAGACAGGTCACAACACGCAAATATTCCCTACAAATTTCTGGATTTTGACAGATGAGCTCTGAGTGCCTTCCAGCAGCTGCTCTTTCAGGACATCACTAAACCCACCCTTGCAGCCCTTCACCAGCAGCTTAAGCGAGTGCAGGAGTCTGGGGATGAGAGATGGGAGGCAGAAGTACACATTTCCCTTTGGCCCTGTCAGAGAATGGAAAGAAAGAGGTGGGCAGACACCTTAGAGTGACAAAAATCAAATTGCCTTGCAGGATTTGCCAAGTCTTCCAGAGCCCTATTAATGCAATAAATTCATTTTTGGGAGGGTCAAAAAAACTCAAATCACTGACACAGTGAATGCTTAAAATTACACCCTATGAGTTAGATTGAATACAAAGTATGTACAGGTTCTCCTGTGAGAAAACTGAATGCATTTATCTTTTTAATTGAATCTAGCCATATAAAATGATCCTGTTAAGTAGATTAGAAATCTTATGTACTGGGCCTCCTGTGGTTTGCCTTTAATATCTGCGCATTCAATTACTGTTTTCAAAAAGCAGGAATTATTCACTGCAATCCTAATGCTGTATTTATTTAGGATTTTGGCCTATTTTAAGATTAGGCCTGACTTAATTGTACCAAACTATCAGCAATGTTGGAGTCAGACTGTTGTAACTCAATATCACATATCTGCATTCTGTAAATCTGTGAAGAAGAAAAAGAGAATATTTCCTCTTGCTACTGCTGGAATAAAATTAGAGGATGTCTGGGGAGACTGAAAAGCAGTTTGATCCAAATATTCCAGTAATTTTTTTTTTTTTATGCAAAAAGCTGAGACTGAAAACTGTTCTACTAAAAAATAGATACAGCATCAGGGGGAAATCAAAGTTACATCTCCCTACATAATTCATAGGGAAAAATTAACTGTCATAGCAAGAAAGCATTGCAAGAATCTGGAGCTTCCATCAGCTGCTGCTTGGAACATGCATTAGGAACAGGTGAATAGTCAGTCATTCCTATCTTTTCCTTGCAAGAGATTCACTGACATCTCAACTTAAGGCATCTCAGCAGTGATCAACCAGACACTGCCCAGGCCAAGGGTAGAGAACAGCCCTCTCCTCTCACCACTCAACATCATCCTTCAGTGTCAGCAGCAGTTCCTTCACAACAGGAGTGCTCCTCTCAGCTTTTGCAAGACAAGGAGGTAACCTTAAAAGATTAAAGGAAATGGGATCAAAGGACCTTCAGATTTCTATTACATTGTCCCCATTTCTGCATTTATGCCTGAAATGTCACAGCAAATTACAACTATATGCTTTCTCTCTAAATCATTTGTTATCAATTTTCTTTGTTCAACCATTAGCTGTGTAAGCATATGTATGGACATCTACTTATTTATTTCTAGCCTGTCTATTCCTCACTCACATTGCAATTCCTAGAGAGATTCCCATCACAGTTTTTAGAAAAGCCTTCTTAAGCATCGTGCTAAAGCTCTTGCAGAAATCCTAGCCTTGACCTTGCTCTAGGTGAAAAGTACTGCAGAAGTTCAGCACAGTTGCATGTGGTCCCAACTCTGGAGCTTTACAGATTATATAATTTATCTAATGAAGATGAAGTGTTACCTTTTAAAAAGAGGTTAAAGAACATGGACAGCAGCTGCAAGGACATGAAAAAATGCAATTCCCAGGAAAACATTTGCTTTCATCAGTCAGCAAAATAGTGCTGTAAATCTGCACTGTATTTGTCACGGGGCAAAAAAAGTAAGAAGATAGTTATCAAGAGTCTGGTTGCGTTTCCTGCGTGTGCAAAATGATCATTTGTTGCAAAATCAGTGTTTTGCACAGATTAACAACAGTCACCAGAGTTTACAATGCAAGACAATATAAGCTCTCATAATAAAGAGTAAAAGCCTCAGACATCAAAAAAAAAGGCATCCATAAATATAAAGCTATAGGTACTCTGGAATTCTCTACCAGAAGTGAGTAACAAAGTAAGATAGACAGATTTAGACCTTACTTGTGGCAACTATAATACTATTAAGCATCAACTGAAAGCAGTTTCAAAAAACACCACACTCCAAGCTTCCAATTTAGACTGACTTTTTTTAAATTTTTTTTCCTAAATAACTACATAGCGTACCTGTACTTAAAAAACAAGCAGGCATTCTTTAATTCACAGCATACAGACAGCACTATGCCAAATACCCTCAAAATTAGAAAGCATGTAATTTATCCTTTTGTCCTCTAGTATACAAAGCCAAGGAATTTCTCAGTTTAATTAAATAAACATGGCGTTTTTCAGAAAATATCCATAATATAGAAGATGTAAATGTTTCTACTATTATTGGTAGAAAAAATAGATAAAAAATCTAGAAATAAATAAATAAAATTACTTTGAGGTGTTCATTTCTACCTTACACGGAACAGATGATGCTAAAGAGTTCAGAGACTTCATTACAAGGTGGTTGTTATCAAAAAAGAAGTATTCTAAAAATGTAGAGGCCTCAAATGATTTGTTTAGATTTTGAAATAGACAATCTGTCTGAAATTCTAGCCATACATTGAAGTAGAGCTGAAGAATTTTGCCTTTGGGACTTCTCTTATACACAAAATATATGTTTACTGTGGAATAGTTCTGTAAGGTATACATGAGTCATTTTAAACCACAGTATTTCCCAGATAAACACAACTGCTGTGTTTATAATGAAAATTAATGCAGTTACGTAGAAAGTTCATTCCATAAAACATCTGACAGAATGGAAGAGGTATTTGACAAGTCCTAACTGGCATTTTTTCTTTGTTTTCAGGTTGTGAAAGAAAAAGCAGTGAAAAGTATATTCAGAAAGAAAACTCTGCTTGAAAACATCCTTTCCACAAAAAGTTGAGTGCAATTGCAGGGATCAGTAAGGGAAATTAGGTGGAAAAAGCCTGGTTACTCCTGCGATCAAACCACCATGTAGCTAAGACTGGGCACTGTGGTGCTTACTTTCATACAAATTACTAACTAATCTCACCCTTGTTTGACACAACAAAGGGCCAAATTACACAGCTGTTCATTTCCAGGTGTTTCTTATATATTGCCATTACTTAATTGTTCATTCACCTCGGTCAGTGAGGCTCCAGGAGTCAGAGCCAATCATTCCCATTCCTCTGAACTTTTTTAAGAACCTATCCCATATTTTCCACTTTACACACAAGGAACAGTATCACAGGTCTCCGAGAGAACAATATCTTGCACAAAAGCAGTTGACACCTGAGCCTCCCCGGACTCAAACAGAACACAATGCAGAAGTCAAGGAGAAAAACACAAATCTGAATGTGTTCCTATAGTTACTAAACTTTAAAAATTAACTGGATTTTTAAGGATAATTTTGAAGGAAAAGTGGGTAGCTAACATGTCAAGACAAAGAATGGAGTTGATGCTAATGACCTTGACTGTCTTACTGCTTAGTAAGCTAATTATATTAAACAGAACCAGAGCAGAGGAAATTAGAAGGCATGTTGATGTTTCTATTCCTTCCAAAGCAAAACAGCAGCCAGCATGATGTAGGAAAGCCCCTTCAGGTTACATACACCGAGAAAGCTATTGTATATAGAATACAAGAAGAGCCAAACAAACAGTCTAAGTATATTTGGGTTTTAATAGCCAAAGGCTATCTCTACTGTGGCTGTGCCCTCATATATTACAAATGCTCTGTAAAGCAGAAACCCGCGTTCCGTGTCAGACCCTGAAAGAATATTAAAGTGCAACTGAAGTGAAAAACAGAAATTATCTCCTGGAGCCCAATGTGTTTGATAATCTTGGAATGGGTAATTAAACTCTTCTGCAGTCTTTTGGAGGAGCTTTCAAGAAGTCTTTTGCAAGGAGATATTTTCTGAATTTGTGTCACAAAGCTGAGCTATTTGCAAGTTACTATCCCCAAAACATGACTTCTGGAGCTCTATAAGAATTATGTAAACTCTGTAGAAATAGTCCTGGGCTCACAAACATGCCTAGCAGCTGATATAGCTACCTCTAAACACCCACCCTCCCGTGGGGGGATAGCAGTGCTCCTGAAAAGCTGGATAGACAGCACATGCTAACCCATCCATACCTGTTTCTCACCCTTGTGGTGTGAGCATGAAACCACTCTTCTAACAGAAAAAAACCCATGATATTTCTTTTGCTAAAGTGTGATGTAAAAGATGGGAAATAATCTAGATAAGCCATTAATTTTAAATTAGAAAAGCATAACCCTTTTGAGATGGAGGAAAAACAACAAGCGGCCATTTTATCACGAGCATGATCCCAACCTACCAATCCCATTTTTTTACTGTACCTCCAGAAAACCTTAACCCTGATGGCATAAGTATCCTGGAGACCCACACTCTACAGTATGCAGTGACCCAACCAGAGATACTTATGCATTCAAGGCTATGTCTGCCTGCCACAGCTAAGACAATATCATGACCAATAATTTAATTACACAAAGACCAGGAAATTCAGAGAGTGACAGCTGCCATTCTCACACATAGCGCTTACCTCAGGCACCAAGTCAGCATCAAGGACTATATGTGCACAAGGAGATTTGTTGCTGCAAACCTGTGTATTTAAATGTAGCACTAACACAGCAGCACTCTGTGCAGAACTCACAAACTGTCAGGTATGTAAAACAACAGAAATATCTCAATTTCTTGACACAAATGAAAAAGCAGAGAACAGCATTTCAGCCGCTGTAAGTTGCCTTCAGAAGCAGCAGGCCAGCTGGAACACCATCCATGCTTCCCTCAGGTTTGCCCCACCATGAGACTCCCTCCTGCTCCTCCTCAGGTCTGCTGGACCGTCTGACTCCTCCATGCACTCAAGTGAACTCAGTGCAGCCTGGTGAGCAAGCTGTGCAGAATTTTTAAGTTACAAAACCCACGTTCAAGTTTGCCAAAACCAGTGAGCTACATCTAAGAGTAATTAAAATATCTCAAACAAAAAAAAAAAAAAGGGAGGAAGGGGGCAAGAGGTTGATTCTTTCAGGTGTTTTGCTTTATGTTCTAGTGAAACAGCACCTCATGAAGCAGCTACTCCCCAAAATCATCTTAGCTGAAACATTGCTGCCTCAGCTACTTAGTGAAATGCTGGTCTCCTCCCTCCCCCCAGTCCCACAATCCTTTCTCAGCTCAGGAGGGCTCTATTTGCAATGCTACACAGAAGGATTAGTTGTTTCAACTTCTCTGTTTTCCTACTTTCAAACAGCTTCAACCATGTCTCTTTTTACTGATCTCAATAACATTTTACTCATGACTCTACCCTTTTCCTTCCCCCCCAAAAAGATAACCAAGCAATTTGTCTTGATATCAGTACAAAATCAAACCAGAATGTGAAAATACGCATTAATTTTAAATAATGCTTCTGCAGTCCTGCATCTCTCAACTGAACAAGCATTTTCTGCACTTTAACCTCTAGACAAAGCAACACCAGAAAACACGCATTAAGTGAGCTATGAAACAACAGACTTTAACACCATTACTCTTCTCCTAGATTTACCACTGCTATATTCTGTGATCTCAGACAAACCATTCAGCTTGCACTTCAGCCTTCTTAACTGTAAAACAGGTATAATGCATGCTAAAGCACCTCAGAATGCTTTAAAAGTTTTGAAATTGAAAGAGACTTTGAAAAGATGGCTCTAAGTACCAACTATTATTTTCATAGAATACAGACTGCACTAATAAGGGAAAAAATATCCCAACTGCACAATCACGTTTCGAACACTAGC
The DNA here is from genome assembly GCF_001715985.3 of Manacus vitellinus. NCBI lineage: Eukaryota > Metazoa > Chordata > Aves > Passeriformes > Pipridae > Manacus > Manacus vitellinus. The sequence goes on along the minus strand of NW_021939632.1, from coordinate 14,070,673 downwards.
TTGTGTATATACGCCAGAGGAATTTCAAAGGTAGTGTCATATTTTTAAACCACGTGTGCCACTACCATATTTAATAGAAATCATCACAAGTCTTTTTGTGCCATCAGTCTTTGTAATAAAAGCATTTGGTTTTGTGCTAGGCTATAATGGCTCTGCAAGAGCTGTCAAGATGTATCATATCAAAAATCCATGCACTAAAAAAAAAGAAGTGGTTACCCAGAGAGGGTTTGGTACTTCAGAGGCATTAGAATCTATTTCGTTAATAACACATATTTGTGCACTTGTGGGGTTTGTGGCTCAGCTTGATCATATTGCAGTATTACCCATTCTCTCCAAGAGGCTTTTGTTGTGGCACTCCAAGGGCAGATCCTCAAACAACCACAGTAAGTGTTCAGTAGCACCCAGACGAGAGAGGCTCAGGTGCCAGGAGCCCTGACAAACCCCAAAGCTGCTGTGACATCAGCACTATGAGGATTTACTCACAGTGCATCAATGTCTAGTTGAATATTTTGTGTACAACCTGATTCAGTAGCCAGTTGAGAGCATGAAATCATGCAGTGTTCCAGGCTCGGAAGAACTGTTACCTGACAACAGGGTTTTCCACTGTGAGGTTGTCAGAGATACCAGCAAAAGACATCTAAGAAGTGTTCTCTGACTCATGCAGTTCCCAGGGATGAGGCCACATGCAAAGGTGTTTGCATCGAAGGAACCAGCATAGCTTAGTAACTCCTCTTTGTGAACATTTATCAGGGCAAGACCTTTCTCCATGACTTTCCAGTATCTGGTTTTAAATCTGCACAGCCCTAGTTGAGGAAAGAATAAAGATATATCATTTAATGGGCTTTATATGATTTCTCATAAATGCCAAGAAACATAGGATCTTGAGTGATAAACAACTTTCTTGAGAAATAATTAACCATTCTTTACTGAAAATACTGTGAAACCATTTCTTTAAAATACGAAGTCAGCTTCTGTTTTACAAAAGGTTTTAGGTCAAACAGTCTTTCAGTACGAATTTATACTGCAAAAAGAAGAAAAACTCAATACAAAAGAACCACCCAATAATTATAGAGAAGGGCAAGATTTCTGCCCTCTGAAATTATACAAGAATTACTAGATTCAACATCATTATATGAGTTGTAGGTAGAACTATGATCCTACTAATTGCATCAAAAGTAAAGACTGTCAACACTGTTTCAAAATATTTCAAAGCAAGTTAAGGTATCATACTCAACTTGCCATTGTCACATATACATTTGCCTTGAAGTTAGAGGTTGAGAAACAAGGAGCTTTAAAAGAGAAGTTATTCAACCAAGAAGGCTAAATGAAGAACTCATAAGCAAAGGGCATGTCCTGAAATAGCTGAAGCATAAAAAGCAAAAGTAGAGTTTAAATACAGTTCAAAACTGATGAAATCTGTCTAAAGCAGCAAAAGATGGATGGATTTCTGGGGGAGCAGAGGAACAGAAATCACACATTTCTATTGGAAGTGTTTCAAACTAAGAGCACTGTACATTTTTCTAAGCTGTCTTACTCTACAGGACTCTGTGGTATTGAACCCACAGAAAATTCATCCTGTCATGTTACAATATTGGGGGTTTATCCTGTTTTGTATGTTGGCAAAGAAGAGGTATTGCTGTGAGAAACAAAAGATGTTCAGTAGCATGCAGATCTTCCATAACATGCATGCCAGATTATAGTATCAGAAGAGAGAGAGAGAGAAAGACATAGTCAAGCACTGGTGTTTCCTTGGGGATATTCTCAAACAAGAAGTAATATATTAATCCCCCTGAAAGTCAAGCAAGATTTTTACCACTGATTTCAAGGAAACTGGACCTTGGTTTCTTAGAACTAATAGTATCTTGTGTCCAGTAAAACATTACATATATATATATAAAATCCTTATTACATAAAAAGCTGGTTTATACCACTCTAGCAGTGTACACTTCATGTTCATTTACACTGTCACAATCCTGAAACAGTGCCAAGCAAGAAAAGCCAGACCCAAGAGAATGTATTTTTCCCAGAGGTATGCATTTTGATGAAAATAATATCTTCTACTCTCCTACATTAGAAGATTTCAGCTATGCAGCTTTCAGAGTCAACTTTCATTTCTTTGTATGTTAACAGGCTTCTCCTTTTTAGCTAGCTATATGATTTCCTTTCTCACAGTTATCATGGATTGTGCCAAGGTTAACTGCCAGCCTTGGACCATCAGCAGTCTATTGAGATGAAGGAGCTCCTTGCAGAATATAAATGAAATCCAGAGCTGGTAAATATACATTGATCAGATGAAGCCAAATCTGGACATACCACATACATCAACACTGCAGCAGTGCTGCTGCCATCTATTTATGAGTTTTTTTCCACAACATTTTTGTCAGGTTTATTTTAAAGCTAACATCTTTTTTGGTACAACACCTACTTCTCTAAAGTACTGAGGTCAGTGAAAGAGACATCTTGCAAGGTGGCTTGAAGAAGGGTGAAGTAAGTAAGAAGGGCACCACAGACAGTCTACTATCTATCTCACTAGTCTAAAACTATGGGAGGGTTTGTATCCACATCTGAGCTTTGTGACAGTTCACAGTTTTCTGAGTCGTCATGTAACAATGGCAACAACAGCAAAAACAGTCCTCCAAAGTTTTAGCTGAGTTAAGAAAACTTTTTTCAAGGTTGTACTGCTTTCTCCCTGCCCCTGCCAGTCCTTGGAGGACAAGAAAATAAGAAAGGGGGCTGGGTGTGGGTGTGAGAAAGTTTCAAAAGAACTTCAGTTCAAAGGTTTGGGTCACTGCTTATCACTCGCTCAACTGTTCTTTGATTTTAAATCCTTAATATTTTAAAATAAGGCCACTTAGCCACTTGTCTTTACTGAAAACATAACTAACTTCTTCCACAGTTTGTGAAACAGACTGTGCTGTAAGCAAAGTGCTGCACATCCTGCTGTTTATCTCAAGGTTATGCTGAGCGTCAAACAAGTTATTTGGCCCACGTTTAGTTCAATATTATTTCCCAGTGTGGACTGAAAGTTTACCAGCAGAGTTAGTGGAGCAAAGCAAAGAAGGCTTAACAGAAGCACTGTATAGTTCCAGTCCATCAGTTGATGAAATCTGACTTTTCCCCTACAATATCAATTAATTACACTTTTCAATAAAATTGACATAACAGCTGCACTCCCCTAGAGGACCAGATCTAGGATGTTCATTTCTGGGTTTTGTTTGCCTCTGCCCACCCATGCCTTTATTCCTGCAACTGGAGGGAAGAGTAAATGGGAATAGTGAGAAAATATGTTGCTGTCTTCACACTTGGCTTGGTTTCCAGCTTCAGTGATGAGAAACTGCCAGCTTTCTGATGTTCACGTAAACATTAAAATAGACCTCTAGCTCAAATGAGATTTCAAGAGACAAAACACATGCAAAATGCAACTTCAGAGAAAGAAATTGAAAATTTGTACCCAAAGCGAGTCCTGGCTCTGCTAAATCAACAAGCAGCTGGTGAAGAGATTTAGGGGTATATGCGTGTTCAAGCTTGATAATGAGCTGTGATGGAAGATGACTCAGCTGAGCAGTGAGTCATCTGAGCTAGAAAAGAGAAAGCTGAAGTATAGATAAAGTTCTTTATCAGAAAAGGCTGGCTGGTGGTTTTGTCCTTGATTGAAAACCCTGGCAATCTGCTGATAATGAGTTTGTAAACACTCTCAGGATAAAATACTTCAGCAAACAATAATAGATTTTGAAGGCAGTTTTCACCTATTAAAGAAAAAAACAAACAAAACCAACCAACCAAAGCAAAACAAAAACCCCAAGAATAAAACCAAGGACTTCACCAAATTCCAAGAAAGAAAGGTTAACTACCTAGAAAAAAGCAAAGTCTTTAGGAAGGTCATGAAAATTGTTCTTAATACCTTTTATTTTCTATGGGTTTCTTTTAGATCTCATTTTTAACGTGTGCTTTTGAAGCCAATAACATATATTATATGGTGTTAATAATAGAACTTTCCCCAGTTAGTATCAGACAGCACTGGGATGCAGCTTCAATGTTGGGTGATGTTGTTCTCCCCAACTATTCACAACATGCCTGCTAATGTGCTTAAAGGTACGCACTGAATGTGCACAGTCCCAACTCCCTGGGCTCAGCTGGCAGCCCATCATCTTCCCAAACTACTTTCTCCACTGTCAGTGTACCAAGCAAATGCTTCTGTGCACTTCCAGTGGGAAGTCAGAAAAGTGAAGTAGAATACAATACCTTTAGCAGCTGTTTAAATTCACTTATTACCTTACCTGCATAGCAAACTTACAGTATGCAGGAGTAGTGATGTGCATAGAGGTATGATACATGATACAGGCATGATACAGGCTTGAGCCCAAATGAAGCTGCTTATATGACAATATTCCAATACTTGCCAGTTAGTTGAAATAGATCATGTCAGTAAATCCACTGACATCCAGGGCCAGACAAGTTTTCTGGTATGAATTTCAGGTAAGTGATAGTCAAGCAGACAGTCTCCCCATGAAGTATCTCAGCTATTCAATAAGCATGCTGGGTACATGCTATCACATGAAGTTTGGTCTATTAGTCTCACAGGCTAATTTAATAGAAGTTCAAATAAGAAAGTAGGTAAGGTCCACAGGCTTGCTTCATGACTCAGATTGCAACCACAGAAAAAAAAAAACAGGAAGCCAAGTCATAGGAGCAGACTGACCTTAGCCCTGAGAAAGTTCAGGAGTGCTGAGGATAATGAAACAGAGCATTGCATGAGAGTACTCCTGCCTATTGTGGCTTCTTGTAATAACTGGAGACAAAAGACTTTGCAAATGTTTCAAGCTCTGTGCTATGTGTCCCCAGAGGGCTGCATGGTAAGGCACAACTTCTGAGAAATAAAGGGCACAAGGAGACACAGAGCCTAGGGGGAAGGTGTTAGGCAATCTTGTAATATGCAGCCAGAACATGAAGATCCACTCCCTTAAGCAGTGATGAAGTGGAGTAGGATTCCGAAAGCTCCTTTAAAAAGCCACTCCTCAAACACAGGAAAACAAGTAAGAGCAGCCTTGGGAAGTCTAGGAGTGTAGAACAGACCCAGCAATGCACTGGTCTGGCTTACATCTCTCAAGAGGTGCTTTATGAGGCTGTGACCAAAAAAAATTACTTTCAAAATGTACGGGGGTTTTATGCTAAACTTGTGATTTGAAATCCTGAGTTACAAACTCCAATTGCCAAGAATTCAGTGTTTCATGTACAGGCAACTACACAGCCACAAGCACATAAGTCTTGTAGGACTTCTACACTTTCTAGATATGAATGGTATAAACATCCAAAATAATTATAAAGGACCTGAGCTACAGTGTAATCTTCATAATCTTCATAAGAAAAAAAAGAAAACCAACTAAATATAATTTGCTTAATGTTACTTACCACCATATAATTTCATTAATGCAACACTGATTCATCACCAGGTTCTTAATTTTTTATGAAGATCAAAGAAAGAAAAAGAGACTGCAGTCTTATTACCAAGAGAAATATGCTTCTCTCTGAAAAGATCTCTCATTAAGCACCATCCTACAGAATAAGTGATTTTAATCTTTTTGTTTTCATTGCTACTTGCACATACAAGGAGCAGAATTTAAGAGATTACTCCTTGTTTACAATGAGCTAAACATACAACACATTTAAAAACTGATGTGTGTCCTTTTTCCTTCCTTGGACATACATATACAAAACTCTGAGAAGGAGAAACACGTACCCTATTGTTACATACAGAAAGAACTGTGAAAAAGGATTAATTGTTAACAAGGATAAAATTGAAAAGGCAGCACCTGCTCAAAAAGAGTCTCTTCGGGAGACTTACTGCTTCAGAAATATATGATGGGAATAAGTTAAGACAGATAATGTCTAGTCTTGGGATGTATGAGATACTGACTGATTATACATTGCTCCAAACTACTGATTTTCATTACTGACATAAATCAAGGCTGGGCAGCAACTTAGCAAGTCTTGAAAGACAATAAAAACACCACTAAAAGAAACTGGCAGTTAGAGTTAGCAGAGAATGTTGTGTCCAGAAATACCAGATGCCTTTATAAAAATAAAGTATGTTTTGCTAAGCAATGTCTAAAAAGTTTTTACAGCCAAATGGAGCTTGATCTTTATTTAACAGCTGAGCAACAGAGGTCCTTATTATTTAATTAAATGTTCATTTTAGCCAACATTTATTTAAAAACCTAAAATGAAGTGATTTTGCTTCAAGGCAAGTAGGTGAAATGGAAACGGTTCATTCATATAAGTTTAGGAGTCATGAGTGAATCAATGATCTTAGCATAAAAAGAATGTGCTTCTAGACAAGGAGTTACTGTGAAACACTAAGTCCAGACTAGATGGTTTAACAAAATGGCCCTTTGATTTGAAAATCATTTCTGCCCCACACTTATGGAAGGATATTTTGCTCTTGTTTTGATTTATGGTCACTAGTCCTCATGTCCACAAGCGCCATGTCCCTCCATTAGACATAGCACATCTACTAAAAATTCTTAGACAATGGCTGAAAAAAAAATCTGATTTGATTTGGCAGGGAAGCCATGAACTTTTCAATTACTCCTTTTATTTAAACACTATCCCTCTCTCTACTAAAAATACTGCAACTTCCCACTTTCCAAGCAGTCACGTGTTCTTCATACAAACACAGAAAACATTTTGCAGATAATGTAAGTAGATGCCTTTGAAGCCAACAAGCCTATTTACTCAAGCACAAACACCATTACATTTAATATCCAAGAAAAGCCTCAAACTAAGTGCCTGATTTTCCTGAAATCCCTCATGGTGCAGCTGAACCCATCACCTTTACCTCTGAGTGCCAGCCATCTGAGTGGTGCACAAGGAGGACACAACCAAGCTAAGCTTGTGGGGGGCAGGTGGGTGCCTATAGCAGGTGCCTGCAAATCAGCACTGGACCCATGATTGGGGAAAAGGTGTCTCTCAGTGAAAGACCATGTGCCTGCAAGGGCACATGCCAGTGGCCATGCACAGCCCCTTCAGCTCATAGCCATGTCTCCTCTTCAGGAAGTGCTCCTTCAACATCCCACCACATGAACAATGAAGAAAGACCCTCAGGTATTTGCCAGTATCGTTGGTTGAGGTGGCTGGGTTTTTGGTAGCAGGGGGGCTACATAGGGTGGCTTCGGTTAGAAGCTGCTAGAAGCACTTTCCAAAATATTTCTATTCCTGCTAATGTAGTTTTGGTTCTCCGATCCCAGCCATCCTGTAAATTCGTGTGTGTCACAGCACTTTAACTTGTAATACCCTGGTTTCATGGCCCTTTTTCATATTGTGACTATATGTCTTCATGCTAGAGAAATACATTTATATTTTGTGTACAATCTAAGTAAAAAAATATATTTTGTGTACAACCTAAGTAAAAAATTTAAACACTAATGAAAAAACACATCTGAGCAAGTAAAATCATGAAACCATGAAAAAAATATTTCCCAGTATTAGCCTGTGTGGATGTGGGAATTGCTAATTAGAAACAAAGCAACAAAAATGAAAACGTGCTGCCTGAGAGCTGGTGTAGCTCACTGGTAGTCAGCAGAAAGGACATCTTTTACCATTTAGAGATCATGCCGGTTCCATTATTTGTATCTGAAAACTTACTGTGCAGACTATTGGGCATGCAGGGAAATCCAGAGGTAGATACTTATTTCCTTCATGTTCCCTGTGTGAAATAGCAAGGCTCTGTGTATCAAAGCTGCATACAGAAGGCTCATTATGTAAGTGACAACTATAATATTAAACTGAATAGAATGATAATATAATTCAAGAAATCTAATTGCTACTATGAAGGAAATTCATTTTCTAACAATATACAGCAAAAGCTGTCTCAATCACTAAAAAAAATCCACCCCTTATAATTTTCTTTCATTTTCAATTTTATAAAAATGGCCTTAACTCCTTTTGTAGACATCAGCACTTAACTAGTCAATCAATCACCAGAATCAATCACCACACCTGCTGTCTCCATTGTTATTCTTCAAAGAAAAGCATAAGTATAGGAAAACATGTACTGACTGGGATCCACCAGAGGTAAATTAAGAAAAGAAAACAAAACTAAAAAATGTATTCTAATTATTAAAATGAAATACCTTTTGAAAACTGTAAATGAAAATTATTCCATCAGAGGAGAAAGAAAAGTTGCAAAATTTACAAATATAATATGTTAATTCAGTGACAAATAAAAACAATTTGAATGTAATATTTATCTGAAAATAAAAACCCAGCTCTTAATAACACTTTACATTCATTATCATCAAAATACCTTGCCAACAAAATCAGTATCATTATTCTTATTTATAGATGGCAAAACTGCAAAGACCTCAGCAATATCAGTGCACAGCTTTGATTTTAGACCTGAGCATTGGAACAATAAAGAACAGATCAAAGACCAATTTCTAAATATTCTATAATAACATCAAACATTGCATATAGACCTATATTCCCAAGTTTAATATTTTACTATTCTCACCTCTTAAGAAAGAAAAATCATCTAAGACAAGGAAGGGAAATATAGGAATATTAAATAAATCTTCTACCAGTGTGCAAGTTAGTGCCCTTTCAAGATTCCAGTCACAAATGAGAAAAATCATGACAATCATTAAGGAACTGCACTCCTCTCTTCATCTGTAGATTTAACACTTCCTTGTAGATATGTCACCATGGACTGAGAAATGTAACAATTAACACACAAATCCCTGGAAATGCACGGTGGGTTTCTATTTATTTATGTTAATAAGGCAGAAATTTTATATGCAAGTGCACCAGCAATTCTCACAGTGCCTCTGACAGGAGTCAGGAGCCAGCATCCCATAGCAGCATATCTCCAAATTATTTAAACAGAACTTGAAATGCAAGTGGAGATGACCTCCTATACAGGTGGAATGAAAGCTGGCACAGGAGAGAAGGCTGCCCCTCATTTTGGCTTTGTAGGTTATGCTTCAGATAATAACCAAAACAATCCTTGTTTTAGAGCTCGCTGTGTGACAGAACTGCACAATCAGTGTTTCACTCTGCAGTCTTTTACTAGAAGGATCTATCCAGCTCTGTGAGGCAGAGCATGCAAGGGCCTGGGGCTCGGTGTGCCCACAGCAGCATTCAGGGAGGGAGTGTCCCACACTGCGCCGAGGTGGCCATTGCAGGCTCCCACAGGGACTGCTGTGCAGGTCCCCACGACCTCCCAGGGCAGGAATTGATGCAACCATTATCCAATATCATGTGCAACTGAGAACAGCATTTGGCATTTCGACCTCAGGGGGCTGCACAGCACCTGATCTTTATTTCATGGTCACAGCACAAGACTGTGTAGAGAAACAGCACACACAGCACTTTTAAAGTCAATGGCACCTTAGTTTATGAGTCAACACAGATATAAACCAGATTCTTTTACAAAAACCTCCTAAACCTGCTTTTTCTTGAAGGAAGTCTTGTTTGTATAACTACATACAAAATAATCTTTTCAAAGTGTACCATGCTTTTTTTTCCACATCCTCACAATGAAAAGGAGATTTCCCATTAAAAATCCTAAATTCTGTATGGCAATATCATGAATGCTTTACTGCAAGGCATAGTCAGTGGCATGGCACAAGGAATGAACACTTCTGTCACATGTAAAAAGTAGTATCTAAATACCCCAGAAAACATTTCTTCCACCAGTATCAGTTTTCTAAGAGCAGTACATATTGCAAACGGGTTCATTTTAGCATTTTCATGCAATGCAGTAACTTGAGATAAATTTAACACTTCAGAATATCTAAATTGTAATTGCATTTGCCTCTTTGGGATTAACAATAGGCAAAAAACATTACACTGGTCTGGTGACATGATATGTTATGTGGCAAATCTTTTTTTGCCAGAGTCTTAGTAACTTTACTGAACTACTTTATATTTGCCATAAACATCACAGCAACAGCACTCCAGGTGCTATCTGCAAATGGGTAATGTGAAGGTGTTTAACGTGATTCTTTAGAAATAGCACACTAGGTAGGTGGATCCAACACCAGGTTCCATTTCCCCACAATTCTTCCATCTCTAGTGTGTTGGACCAAAGGGCTGCACATACCATTAAGAAAAAAGGAACAGGTTATGGGAATGTGTCAGTTCCGCTGGAGGAGGCACAAAGGTAGTTGGATTTAGATGCATTTTCTTTTCATGTCAGCGAGGGTCCTTATTCAAAAAACAAAACCATGTCTCACTTCCTGATCCTGCTGCTGGGCAGGGTATCCTGCTAAAGGGTGGAGCAGTAAATTGTTCAAGAAAAACTGGCTGGCAGCCAGTGGAAATTTCATGTGTTATGGATCACGCTTTATTCTACTGTGATTCATCAGCTTCAACAGCCACTGATGATGGGTGTATGTGGCATGTGCCACAGGATATATTTTCTACTACAGTAAGATTTGCCTCCAGAATATTTTGTTCTTTCGAACGTGTTTAGCCGAGGCTTATCTAGAGGCAATAGGAGGTTCTAACAGCAGCCTACAGCTATTTCAAGGGCAGTTGTGAAGATGGAGTTAACCTCTTCCTTTAGTAACAAAGATTGAAACATGGGAAAACAAACTGCAACTGGAAATTGAGGACTGGGAGATCCAGACTGGATATTTGGGGGGAAATAACTCCAGCAAGAGGTCACCCTGGAGAACTTGGAATAGGTTAAATTGTCATCGTTGGAGGTTTTCAGAATGCAGTTACACAAAACTCCAGTTGCCCCAGCGATTGTTCTGCCTTGAGAGGGTTGCTGGACTAAATGTTCTTTCTAACCAATATCTCCATGACTCCACAATTTTATGTACCCTCAGTCTGTCTGAGGTTCTGATTAGTCTGAGTCTCCAACCCGAGAGACTGTTGTGAACTGTGTTAAAAATCCAGATATGTTTAAACACCTGCAATTGCTACAAGTCACTAAACTGTGCATCACAACATACTAAAAACATAAAATAAAATAAATACATTTTAATATATTTATAAATATATTTATATAAATATGTAAAATCAATAAATATAAAATCAGGGCCTCAGGTGGTAATTTGCAAAGTTTCCAAAACTTTGAACCAGATTAATCAAAATAAATGAGGTGCTGATATAAAGATGACAGGCAACACTTTGTTCACCTGAAATAATGGAAAAAGACACGAGTGTCTACAAGCATCAGTTTGAATCTCTGAAATTAATTTCCTTCACACACCTTGGAGTCAGCCTTGTCGCCTTTTACTCTAGATTAAAAATTGGATTCTATCTCAGCTTCCCTAGCACATACATGTATTTAAAGAGGAAAAATCACCCTCAGACTGAAGCCTTCTCTTACACATTTTTCACACTGATGAGAAAGCACAAGAACAGAATGGAAGTGTGTTGCTAGTCCACAGAAGAAGGTACTGTGATATTATATTAATGAACACAATATTAGCATAAATTTAGCATAAACACTGGTTCTTATTTTTCTTTTTTCTTTAAAATCTAAGTTATCTCCTCTTTTATCATGCATTTTCTTATTTTCCAAAGCTGGATGAGGAGATGGAGTAGAAACACCAAGTACATCTTGTTTTATATTTATGTACATATGCAACTTCATATTCTTTTAAACCCAGTAATCTTATAACTATGTGCCATTGAATGTGCTTTCTACTGCTGAATGGACTTTCTTCAAACGCATGAAGACAGGCTATACTGTTCTGAAGTCTACAGGAGTTGCCAATGGATTTAATTTGAAGTCGGATTAGGACTTGTGAAAAGCTTGCATATAGAGAACCATGTACTGTAAAAATGTAATCCTTTAGGGGAAAAAAGTCATTTATAAAACCCTTCCTGTGAAGAAAAAAAATGCACACCATAGACTTAGGTAATCATTTAACAAGCTCGACAGCTGAAAGTAAATAATTCTTGGGCAAAGTTTCTAGGATGAAAGGTTTGACCTGCGCTTGAATCTAAAAGCAGCAAGCTGATTGACCTTATGATACTGTGGTTTTATTTCAGGAGCTGCCTTCCCTCACCCCTCTCAAGCTTTCTTCTGAATTGCATGAATATTTCATGACTTAACTGTGCATACTATGGCAGACAAAGAGCTAATAGATTAGTAATTTGACCTGCTATTTATTTGAGGTGCTCCAAACATGTAAGGAGAGAGACTGATTTTTCTTTGGAACAATCATGAAACGGAATATGGTTGATTCTAGAAACTTTACTTTAGCTGAGGTAATTGCAGTGGGTGGAAGAGGCAAACAGTATGATAAGATTTCACATCTGGGAATTAAAGGAAATCAGTGAGCAATACAGTCAGACATGATAGAACACTGTATCTTAACCACTGCAGTAAAACACTGAACTTCACTGCATTACCTAGAAATTTTGTTTGTTCTGCTTCTGCTAAATTTTAGCAAAGGATTAAAAAAAACCAAAACAAACAAAAAACCCACTCCACAAACACTGAAAGAATGAGTGATGTCACATTTATACCATAGAAATGTAAGAGAGCTCTTCAGTTGCCAATTTTCTTTTCCAGATTAAGAACGCCGGTAAAGATTGATGGGGAAATCTCTTAAATTACATTAAAAACTTGCCTATGAAGCAATTCTTGGAAATCATGTCTACAGACCAAATTATGACTGAGGGGTCTTGCTAGTGGAAAATATGACGCTTTTAGACAAAGAAAAGTGTTTTGGATAACTAACTGAGCATAAAATGGAAACTTCATTCATCCCTTTCTTTCCTGCCCTCAGAACAAGAACTACTAAAGGAGACAAGTAAAGTAGCAGACTGGCATGGAAGGAAAACATTTGACTGCGAAGCCATTTTTATGCATTAAAAAAGTACACAAATACATACAAGTACTCTAAAGCAGAAGAGAGAATTTAAATGAGCCAAAAATTATATTAAAAAAAAACTACCCAGCCAAAACTAAACAGTGTATAACCCCGTTGTGTAGCCAACACCCAAGTAAAAAAATTCCTTCAGAAGTTCAGATGACTAAAAATTGCCAAAAAGAGTGGCTAGAAAATGCTGCACTGCAACATTTAGAGACACCCGTGCATCAGCACAGATGCAGGGTTGATCAGGCAATCTCTAGCTTTAGGTGCATATTTTCTGCTCAAAGTGACAGGCTCTGACGTTATGATAGCTGCACTTCAGCCTGTTAGTCTTCTTGACTGCTGCAGGCTCTGATTGTTATGTTGTAGCATTTCACTCGAGATAGGGATGTCAGGCACCCACATTCAAAATGTATGCAATCGTGGAACAAGCAAGCATAAAGACTGAAGTTCTGAATTTCGTTAATCTAGTCCACACCTACTTTCATGAAATTTATACAGTTTATTTTCTGGACATTATTGAGGAAAAAAAATAGTAATGTTTGCCACCTTCAAATAATCCTTCCACAAGTCCCTGACTGATCACTGAGACTCCTTCTCCTCCATCTCTCTGTCCACACTGTGTTTCTTTTGCAAAGTAATATTTGCATGTTTGTTAAATGAACTTTTGGTAACCTATGCAATAAAAGCTTTTTTGTTATCATCCAAAACTATGGAAGTAATCTCTGAAGTGTCTTTAATCTCAAAGTGGAAGCGTAGCTTCCCAGATACAGTTGTTGAGGAGGTGAACAGGTTAAGGGCGGGAATGAAACATACTGTGAAACTAAACCGCACTACTAGACTGTGGTCTCAAGCACCTCTATTAGTCTATGCAAGAAAGTAGCTGAGGGTAGTCGGAAGTAGTAAGTAACAAATCTGACATAGTTTGGCTGGTATTTAAAATGTAGCTAAACAAAGAAAAAAAGGCAGCTATAGCTCAAATCTCAAACCACTTTGGTTACTACTGAGGTCAAGCAGTGCAGAAGGAAGCATGCAGTCCTGAAACTTTCTTCAAATGTGTGTGGGGAAGAAATTATAAAAGTCAGAGAGAGCAGGTGCCTGAGTGGGGATTGTTCTGACTCTACCTGGGAATTAACAAATTTATTTTCTGTCTCATGCCTTACTTATTTCCTGAACTCGGTCAAGTCATTTCACTTCTCCTTCTCTTCTCCTTTTGTTATGTAAAACTGGTATTGTACCATCTCTAGTGCATTTTAAAGGCATAGCAGAGTGAAAGCTGGAAGGAAGGAAGCCAAAGAAAGAAAGAAGTCAGACTGACCCACTCAGCAGATTTGTAAGATGGGGGAAGGTAAAGCTATTTATCCCTATGCAAGACTGGTGTGATCCTGTGGCTGGCTGGAGCACAAGCAGTCAGCTCACAGGCACTAACATGCTGGATGCCTCACCAAACCCATCTGAAATGACAATGCTGCTGTGATTCATTAACACCTCCAAACACAATAAAATAGCCAGGGAGAGTAATAACAAAAAAAACAAGACTAAGGAAAACCCTCATTCTCAAACTGTCACAAAACCAAACTTGTATGTCTTGGATGAGAAGAGGGGTGATTTTTCTCTCTCTGGGCATTAGAGTATTTAATCAAAACAATATAAGATTTCTGCTGGAGCAAACTACCTCCCTGGACAGAGCAAAATGTCAATATTTTGGGTCATATCTAGAAAACCTAGATGTCTGCCTCAGAACCAGACTATTCACCCTTTTCTGTGGCTAATGCCAGCAGCATGATACCTCAGCAGCCCTTGGTGTTCAGTGTGCTGTGGGTGATTGCCATAAATGAAGCAGTAGTTCAGCTTTCCCCAGGGCCATTTCACCTTTGACCATCAATCCTTTCCTTCTTGCAAAAACTACTGACTTCCACAGTTTCTGTAAGAAAAAGTCTGAGTAAATGGCAAGTTCCTTCTTAGCCCCAAGGTTTCTCTTTAGCCTCTCTCTTGAATTGTAACATGTTTTTACCAATGTCTCTTCTACACCTGCTGAATGGTCTGTGGTCCTGATTACAGGAACACATCATTAAGCCAGATTCATTTTAGTTGTTAAAAAATATAAAAAAAATATCAAAGCCTTGGTACATCCAAACTTCCAGTGCTTCTCAAAAAACCCCCAAACAGATCAGCTATTCAAATTTAGAATGCATTCTAACTAAGCAGTTCTCACTGAAATCCAGGACAGCAATGGGTTTGTGACTTGCTGTAGCACAAGAATGTTTCTACACAACACAGGAACAGATTTGAACTGCAACTCAAATCTCTACTGACAAGATAATCGTTTCATTATATAAATGAACCTACATCAGATTATAGCAGCAGTAGCCACAATAATAACATCACGATAAATAATAATTAGTCCAAACACTTCCCCAGTCTCCTTCAGCTGTCAGCCTCAAAGCATTTTACAGGAGGAAAATTGAGGTGCTGCAGTGAACACTACTTGTTCAACACAGAGCAGTTGTAGGTCTTGGACATTTCACAGCTACTCCCTAACTTTCTCATTTTCTCTAATGGGTCATTATACACCCTACAAACAATTTGGAAGTTTGATAGTGCTTTTGGCTTTAGTAACTTCAAAGGCTTCAAAAGATCTGTCACGTACCAAAGGGACATTCAATACCTCAGACCTCAGGACCAGCTTATGTGTAAGTCCTGTTGATGAGAGGAATTTATAGAGGTATGTAATAAGTTAGCCATGTATTAAAGAACAAGGTCTACTCTTTGGTTCTCAGCTATTGAGCACTAAATAAAAACTAACGCATAATGGCAAAACACCTATCTTGGCCAGGCTTCCAATTCCTGCTCCAAAGAGCCTGGAAAACTGCTAAGAGCAACTCAAGTGAAGAGAGTGAGAAGAGTACTCCAGCAAAGTGACCCAGTCATTTTCTTGCCTTTGATCACTCTCACTTCTATTGTTCTGCAAATATGA
The DNA here is from genome assembly GCF_001715985.3 of Manacus vitellinus. Lineage (NCBI taxonomy): Eukaryota > Metazoa > Chordata > Aves > Passeriformes > Pipridae > Manacus > Manacus vitellinus. Next base: position 14,054,860 of record NW_021939632.1, on the reverse strand, counting down.
TTGCATCAACTTGCCTTTTATCATCTTCTATTTAATCTGCACTAATGTGCCTGCAACATAGCTGAAGCAAAGTCACAGTCTACACGTGGATTCTAGATCACCTTGAAATACTGCATTAGCATTGATTTCCAAAAGCAGATCTTAATAAGGGCAGGCAGCAACAAACAGACATGGGAGACATTTTCCCAGCAACTAACAAATTTTGCAGCTCAGTTTCAGTGCAGAGATCTACCAGAAGGATAAAGGCCCTCTAGTCTACATCCTTTATCCTATCTCCTACTCACTTCCAAGCACTGGTATTACCCATGTAGTTAACACTGTATTTAATTTACTTCCTGGTAAGAGAGAGCAGTCTAAGGCAGCACAACAGAGGAACAGAAGGAGATGAACAGTGCAGGGGGTAAGAAGAAACACTGAAATATTTCCTGTGGTTGCAACACACAACCAGCAACTTTTCTTTCAAGAGAACCTGTAGTTCAGGAAGCACCCTTCGTTTCCACCATGTGACACACAAGGAGGGGATGGGGTCATGAGGACATACACCAGTGCAAATAAATAAGTCTATGAAATTTGTATCAACCTGGAGGGAAGCAGAGCTGCAGTTTTACTCAGACATGCAAAGAAAATTTTACATTGTTGAGTTTTTTCTTTGGGGTTGTGGAGTGTTGCCAAAATAACCTCAGACTGGGCCACTACCTACCCAGCATTGCTCCAGAGCTCAAGAACTCTGCAGACAGTTTTTGTATTCTGGCAAAGGCAACATGATGCAATAGGCTGAGCTGAGCAGAAGACAAAGGTACCTTGAGAATCAGCTGAATTCTGAAATGTCACGAACCCCACTGTTTCTTAAATTTTGACCTCTCAGTATATGTGCATAACAAAATGTGCAAGCCTGTATTTACACACAGCTACAAAAAATCTCATATAAAATATTTTGCTATACATATTTCTTTCCCTGCAAGAGAACAGTGACAAAGCATGTGGCAGACATGAACAGTACCACTTCATTTACTACTGCAGGATGATTAAACACAGCAGTGATGAACACACAATAAGAGCCTATACAACAGAAGAGACAACTTCAGCAAGTTGGCATATTTTATACTACTCAGAACAGCAATCTTTCACACAAGTAGCAATGCTCAAGGTTTCCAACAGCTGATGTCCACTTTCAAAGTATTGGGAGACATAGCATTTTCCTAAGGGTCAAAATTCTTATTTTCCCCATTCATTCCCACTCAGAGCAGCAGTCAGAAAATATCAGTCTTTCAAGTAGCCCAATCACAAAAAGGTTTGGATTGGAAGGGAACTTAAGGATCATCTAGTTCCAACCCTCCCTTGTCATGGACAGGGACACCTTCCATTAGATCAGGTTGCTCCAAGCCCCATTCAACCTGGTCTTCAACATTTCCAGGGATTGGACAGCCACAATTTCTCTGGGTAACTTGTTTCAGTGTCTCACCACCCTCACAGTAAAGAATTTATTCCTAATACCTGGTCTAAACATACTCACAGTTTAGAGCCATTGCCCTCATTCTGTCACTACATGCTCTTCTGAAAAGTTCCTCTTCAGCTTTCTTGTAGGTCCTCTTTAGGGCTGGAAGGTGCTCCAAGGTCTCCCCAGAGCCATCTCTTTTCCAGGCTGAACAAGCCCAGCTCTCTCAGCCTGTCTTCATAGCAGAAGTGCTCCAGTCTTCTCATCATCTTCGTGACCTCCTCTGGACTCGCTCCAGCAGGTTCATGTTCATCTTATGTTGGGGCCCTCAGAGTTGCATGCAGTACCCCAGGTGGGGTGTCACAAGAGCAGAGTGGGAGAAACACTTCCTTTGACCTGTTAGTTATGCAGTCCAGGACACAGTTGGCTTTTGGGGCTGCAAGTGCACATTACTGGGTCATGCTGAGCTTCTTGTCCACCAACACCCCCAAGTCCTTCTCCTCAGGGCTGTTCTCTCTCCAGTCTCAGCCCAGCCTGTGTTTGTGCTTGGAGTCGCCCCGACCCAGGTGCAGGTCCTTGCACTTAGCCTTGTTGAACTTCAAGAGGTTCACACCCACCTCTCAAGCCTGTCAAGGTCCCTCTGGATGACATTCCCTCCCTCCTTTGTGTTGACTGTACCACACAGCTTGGTGTCATCAGCAAACTTGCTGAGGGTGCCCTCAATCCCACTTTCCATGTCCCCAACAGAGATGTTAAACCCCAATTGTCTCAATACCAACCCCTAAGGAACACTACTCATCACTGACTCCACTTGGATATCAAGCCATTGACCACAATTCTTTGAGTGCAATCACCCAGCCAATTTCTTATCCACCAAGTAGTCCATCAATAAAATCCAGGCCTCTGCAGTTTAGAGACAATGATGTCATTCTGGACAGCATCAAATGCTTTAAACAAGTTCAGACAGATGACATTAGTCCCTCCTCTCTTATCCAACAATGCTGTCACCCCACCGCAGAAGGTCACCAAATTTGCCAGGCATGATTTGCCCTTAGTGAAGCCACGTTGTCTGTTACCAATCACCTCCTTATTCTCCATGTGCCTTAGCACAGTTTCCATGAGAATCTGTTCCATGTACTTACTGGGCACTGAGGAGAGACTGTCCATTCTGTAGTCCCTGAGGTCTTCCTTTTTCTCCCTTTTTAAAACAGAGGTTATGTGTCCCTATTTCCATGACATTTTTTCAAATATGTAGAAAAGGCAAAAAAGGACAAAACTGAAATGTTATTTCCTGTACATTTACTGTATTGTTACATTCATGATGTAGAAATGCAGCCTTAGCATTCAGTAGAGGTGCTTACTGTCAAGGAAACAATTATAAAGCCATGTCTGAGAATATATCAGACCTGTTCCTTCTATCAAGTCACAGCATCTTTATGACACCCTTTCAGAAGGGCATCCTCAACTTCCTTTGGTAATTTTTTACCCTACATTAAAAATGTCCATTTCCCCCGAGGACAGCCTGATGCTGAGTTTGGAGAACATAATGAAATCATTATGGTTAGTGTAGTACCTCTACTCACATAAAAAAATTCGCTTCCTTTTAAACGCATACAATGTCAGTTAAAACTCCTCTTCTGTATATGAAAGGTGTAGATGCAATACGTACTGATGCTCAAGAACAAAGCACCTCATTAGCTCTCTGAGCACAGTGCACTGCAGTTTGTCATTATCCAATGCGCTCCTCGCAAACCACTGGGTAGGGGATATGACAATCCCTGAGGCTGCATTGCAGAGAAATATTATCAACATCCAAACAATACCAGAAACGGGGTATTGCCCAGAACTATTTGTCACTGGCATCTCCTTTAGTGTGAGAAACAGAGGGTAAATGGAACAAACAAACACAAAAAACCCATTGGTGAAGCATAGGAGTATTACCTTTGAGGCAATTTATTGATAAAAGCCGCTTACGAGACGCTGCCTCATCTAGGGCCACAATCCAACAGATAGGATATCTTAGGAGGAGTCATGCACCAACATATTACAATGTGAATTTCTTGGCATTAACAGGGAGTTCAACAAAACAGTAACATCAAGAGAAAAAATAAGTTATTAATGTAGTTCATAAACATTTTATTATTACTTTTTTCTAACTGTAACTGTTCTAAAAATGGAAAAATTTTACCTGCTGTACAAGAGGTGTTTCTGAAATGAGGCCCATGGACTCTTTGTATATACATGAAAAGTGATGACGATAACCACAGCACTGACCAGGACTCCTTGATGCTGCAGTGGTAGCAAGATTTCTTGCAGATGAGCCCAGAATAGATTCAGGAAATGGACATTCAGGGACTGAAGCTATTAACTTGACTCCAGAGAGTTCTGTGGCTGTGTGTTGCAGAATAATTCCTCCTCTAGCCCTACCTGCTACTGTGAACTGGACAAACACCCTCGGCAGGACTCATTCTAAATGCACCATTTCACTGTCCAAAAATCTGGAAACCTGCAGAGCTTTTTACTATATATCCATCACCTAGGAGTTGGCGTATAGAGGAGTCCACCAGCACTGCAACAGGACATTAATTCCAGAGCTTTTGTCACAGGAATGACAAACAGCTGGACTTCCTGAGTAACCTTGAATAAACTACATTCTCCTGTCCCTCGGCTGTCATGCAGGATAGCACATCCTCCACTTGTAAGGGTGCTCCAAATACTAAGATACTGACAGCCTCACATGGCCAAGCATAAATGTCATGGGAGCATCACAGAATATCCTATTGCTATGTGCATAACACAGTACTTAATTGTAAACTACCCTTCTTTCTACCTTTCTTTCAATCTACCCTTGATAAATACCCTACTGCTATTTATCAATCCAGTCTCATTTTTGTCTATTTATTCTGCCACTTTCTGCTGTGCCTCTGTATATAATCAAGCCATAACCATGTTTTACTTTGTTTTAAATTTTGTTTAATAATTGTTTCCTGAGTAGCTTTAAACAAAACAAATCACACACACAGAGACACGTATACAAAAATAAACCACTGCTAACTCTAATTATTTTTTAAAGGACTGTTCAGTTACTAAATGTAAGTAAAATTGCAGAAGAAACCCAAACATCACAAGGCACAGAAACTGTGCCTCTCTGGCACAGGGGACACCCACCTTTGACCTAAATTTCCTACCAACAGGAGAGTATTCTTCCCTCATGCAATGTATTTGTGAAATCCTCAGGCATCTTAAAGTGCTGGAGGTTGAGGGAGAAGGACAAGCTAGAGTGAAAGAAGTGACCCACAAATCCGTAATACTTTACACAGCAAGTCAAGCAGATACAAATAACAACCACGTCCTGCTTCCTGAGAGCCTTGCTCACATATCGAGCCTCCAAGGAAGGTCTGCAGCACAGCATGGCAAGTACAGGAGGCTGAGGATGAGCTGCCTCAGGGCTGGATGTTACTGGCATTATAGACTGACAGGCAAGCTTGTCTGGAGACAATTCATTCTCTTTAACCATTCACAACACAAAAGAAAAAGGATGGTTTCAGGACAATTTTTTCAAATGGCCATAATAGTTCTTCCCTCTCAGTGTTTTTTTGGGCTAACAGGTCAGTCTCTCTCTTGAGCATTGTAAATCACTTGCTCATTGCTGGTAGAAGTTAACACCATTTCCATAGACAAATGTGACCCCAAGATTTCTCCCCTTGCTCTTTCGTGACACTAGGGGCACAGGAAGAGGATTTCCTAACATTGAGCCAGAAAAATAGAAACTGAAGCCAAACAGAAAATCAAACTCTGATCTCCCTTCCCCTGCCCATCTTTTGCCTTTTCATTCTTTAATTAGTAAGGACAGCCAAAATAGACCTTTTCCTTGTTTTAATTTGCTTATTTATTTGTTTCTGACAGAAGAAATTTGTCCTTCCTGCAGGAGAAACAACTCCATTCTTCTATAAATAAAATCCACTTGTGTAGATGGAAGTTCTTTTGAGAAGTTTCCATTTAAAAATGGAAGACTAGAAGAGCCAGAAGTAAAACTTTTTTTGTCTCACAAAGGTATTGAGGAGCAAACATATATATTTGGATAAGTTTTCAAAGGAACATTTAGGGAATGCGAAGCTACTACTTATTTTACGTGAAGCACAGTAGTTGACAAGCAGAGGGTTAAACCTATCAGTAATCTAGTAAAATAAGAGTAAAAAATTTCCTGAAGTGCACAGTAAGGCATGGTTAACCAAACATTGCTCTTTCTTAAATAAATGCTCACATACAAAAATGTATCACCTATTCCTGTAAGCAGGTTTCAACACTGAACAGCCTGGTGATTTACAGATGCCTGGGTTAGAGAAGAGAAAGAGCACAGATGGCTCTTGTTAGCACTATAGAAGGGTTTGGTAGAAGACCTGAGAAGACAGGGAAGCTGCTAAGGATAAGCTGAATGTACTGGCAGCTCTTTCATACCAAATCTAAATAGGACAAATTCACAATTGTAGTTCTCAAGTCCGTACAAACTCTTGCATTTCACAGAAATGTTTAGTATCTTAGCATTTTAATTATATAGTCCTGATTTTAAAACTTGACTTTGTATTTCACAGGAAAAAAAGAAAATTATTAATTTCCAATAACAATTGTGCACAAAAAAAAATATATACATGTCTCTGTCTCATGGCAATTGTACATTACAGAACATAAAAAAAAACAGAAATCAGTGTCAGGCACACAAAATAGGTATTCACAGTGAAACAAAAAGAAAATTAATGTCTCTCAGTCTATGGACTGATTATAGGTTTGCCATGATTGTTTTTTCCCCCTGGGAGATTATGTCTCTCAGGAGGTGACATCCACTTAAGGGACAATGAACCACTATTTATATAAATGTCCATCAAGGAAGCTCTCTAAACAGTTGCAAATATTGACCTGCATGCAGCAGATTAGTTTGGCTTCACTGTCATCAGGACATATTGTAGACAGCTATTGTGGAATGGCAGATCTTTTACATTCATACTTGACACATCACAATTGAACACGGAATTTCCATCAACAACAAAAGAAGCATTTAATAGTAACTTTATTTCTCTAAAAAAGATATATGCCTTCCTAAAAATGTAAAGATGAGCAAGACTTTTTCTAAAAAATACTAATATATTTTTGGCCATAACACTAGACATTACCCAGGTAAATAGCACCATCCCAGGCTAACAAAAGGTTCCTGCTTTCTCTCCACAAGGGATATCTACAATAGATCCCGAAACACAGATCTTTGTTCTACTATAACCAGTTAAATGTGAGGTGACATCAAGGCCTATGATGCACAGAAGCATTTTCCTAAGTTGCAAGAGCTACTTCAGTGTGGGGTTTGTTTGTTTTTATTAATACAGGAAGTCCTTGAATTCAACTGCAAAGCAATGACAAAAGTCTCAAATTTAACTTAAGAAAGTGTCTCATGTCAATCCTTGAAGCAAGGCAAGTTAGCACTGAGTTAGGAGCATTCTGCTGCTGCCTCTGAGGTAAAGATCACAAACTCTACAATCTCCTCACCTTTGCAGCTTTCCTATTGAAGTTTTACAATCCTGGGACAAACAAACATTTGTCATTGTCATAAGATAGGCAGGACAGCAGTATTTGGAACAGAACGCAGCAGAATAACTAATGCCTAATTTTCAGAAAAATCAAGTAGGTACTGTTTCTTTGATCTCTGTACAGTTTTGGATGCTCTACATCTGAAAACTAGACCATGAGAGGAACTCAGAAAGCAAAAGCAGGTGATCACTGTCTTACTCCCGCTTAGCCACACCCTTTTTGGGTCTAGTAGTTCTAGCATTATACTCTTAATTGGCACCATATTCGCAGTCCCATCTGAGATTTAAAGGAAGAGAGAGAGAGTGTGTGTGTGTGTGTGTCTGTGTATACTAGCGTAAAACAGGAGGATGTAGCAGCAGGAAACTGATAACCAAAATTTTTTTCTTCTGTAATGCATTTTGTTATCTTATCAGGACTTGATTTTGAACAAGTTTCGGAGATGTAAATCCTTGCTTTATTCTATTTTGCTGCACCCTTTCAAGTGCTCCAGCAGGAGAGAAGGAAAGTTGTTGTGAAGCAGGATAATGAGGGACTTACACTGTAATTGTTAAGAGCATTGAGTACAAAGGCAATACTAAGGCAAGCTGCCTGAAGCTTTTTTGGCCGTGAGAAGTGGTTACCAGGGTAATCACTTTCAAACTGTCCAGCAAGACTGCTGGGGAACTCTGTACTGAGAGGGATCTGTAAGCCAAAGCATACTTCCTGTAAAAAAGAACACCGGCATTCACTGATAATTTGTAGGACTTCCATGTTTTGTCTTATATATATATTTCTAGCTTGTTGAAAATTGGAAAGCTGAGCTCATTGTGAACATTTAAGATGTTTCCTATCACATCCTGAATCTTGCAGTTGATTTGAAAATCAGATGGTGTAAAGGAAAGTGACTTGTGAATCACTGAGATACGAACCGAAGTAGATACAGAGAGGTTGGGTATGGCCTATATATACATTCTCAGGGATTAAAATGCAAGGAACCACACTTTTCCCACACTGCAGACAAATAAATTTGTAGTACTTGTGCTTTCCTTCACTGGCCCCTTGTAGCAGCTCCTTAGTGCCAGCACTATTGTGTTTGCCGCAGGAATGCAGCCCATCACTCAGCTGTGCTGCCCCTCCATGTGACAAGAATTCGAGCCTGACAGCTACTGCACTTCACTTGAGGTCCATACAAGGCTGTGCTTTTAATTCTGGAGATCCACAGAGAAGCGTCTGGTCTTCACCAAGATAGCAGCTGTTACATTAATCTGAGGCCTCACTGTGCTAATTGCTGCATGAACAAGTCGCAGTGGAGCTAACTCCTGTCCCACATTACCTAGGTGTTAGATCATCCTGCCACAGAAAGTGGACAAAACCACACACAGATGGAAGGAGGTGACACGAAAGGAAGGATGACAGCAACAACTCAAGGGCAGAGGCAGATTTCCTGCTCAGTGGCAAACAAAGAGAGGCCCGGTGTTGCAGCAGTGGCCCTGTGCTTTTCCCATGGTGTCATGGCACGACCCCTGCCTGCTGGAGGACAAGCATCTGAGTACTGCAAGGGACACCAGAGCCTAGAAATTACTCAGCTGCTCCAGCCTCCCGACTGCACCTTCCCCAGAAGGAGCAGGAAGGGTTTTCTGCATATGGTGTTAATGTGCCTTCTCTTTGCTGTGTTTTCTACTTTCACATAACTATCACGCTCATCCCAAGGTATGAAAACAAACAAACAAAAAACCCAGAGGGAGAAGAGGCAGTCTCATTTTAGGCAATATTTAGATTTGTCCATTTTATGTGAATCAAGCCATGCCACAAAACTATCTCAGAGCCACTTAAAAGGTTTTCAGTTCATTAATGCAAGTTGTCAGACATCCCATTTGCACAGGGCCTATGGATACAGTTTTAAATAAAGGTGGAAAGCTCTCCAAAATTTTTTCTCCTTAATGCCCTGTATTCAAAGCTAGAAGTAACTCTCTTTGTGTATACAATTTGATCTGTATTTCTATGCTCAGGCAGCATAAGACATTGGTCACAGTATGTATTTTCTCAAGCTTATGTATCCCAGCCTCAACAAGCTTATGTATCCCAACCCTTTACCTCAACACTAGTAAACAGATTCTCAGAATTTTCTCATCATAACCAAATGTGAACTAACCATGAAAGCAGGGAAGCATATTTTAGAGCTAAGAAGCCTTTGTTAAGGACATAAACCTCTCTCTTCCCAAATTTATACAGCTGTAAATTTAGCACCTCAAATAATCTCAGCTGCCTCTATATCAAGGGATACTTCTGTACTTCCAGCATTTTTCCCCATCAGTTCTTTAGATGTTTACATTAAAAAAAAAAATTCACTAGAAAGTGATGAAGCATTAAAGGTATTTAAAAGCCACTTGAATGTCTTCTCTTCCCACCTTCAAAATTCTCTGTGGTTTTGGGGGGGTTGAGGGTGGTGGTGGTTTTCTTAGTAGGAAGGAGTTGAATATAGTTCCTTTTCATACTTAAAGGGTCCAACTCTATCAGATTTCAAGCACAGCTGAGACAAGACAGCCTGTAAAATTGTAAGCAGTCTTCATTCCTTATTGACATCTTTCTTGAAAAATGGTAACCTTTAACCTTGCAACATTATTTCTCTGGAGGCTAATTAAATGAAAAGTCTGCTTTGGTCAATGGTAATTATAGCTGCAGACCTCATGGTAACCTTTAGTTTGTATATTCTGCCTTGTACACAATGCCAATTAAATGGTTGACTGTCGTTCCTTGGGTTCATCTAAAATTACATTATCTTAGAAGATAAAATACTGATGATGTAATTTATATTATGTCTCTTAAAACTGCAGTACTCAACCAAGATTTATTTCTTCCAAGTCAAGAAAGGTTAAAAGAAAAAAAATATCTAAAACTTAATTTGTAAAATACCTTTAAAATAGAGGAAACCCAGGTTTAAGACATAGGGTGGTTTGGGGTTTTTTCCTTCTCTTCATAGACAGATTGTTTGGATTAGAGTGTTGGGGCTTTTTTCTGTTGTTAAAGGGGGCTTGGTGGGTTTGGTTTGTTTGTCTTTAACTTCCTGCTATTTATCTCTTTTTCTCTGTCTCTCTTCTGTGTTTATCTCTTCCCCTGTTGCTCATGCTAAGCTGAATCTCTGAGGTTCAGAAAAGCACTGACCTTTCAAATACACAGGATAAACAGTGTCTCAGGCCATATAATGTCCCTCTATCTAGTCATCAGTGTTGTCAAATATATTAACATTTTAAGAAAAACTTATTTGCAAATTTGTGCCAGAGACAAATTGAAGAACTTGCTTATGCAAAGAAATTGCTAAAGAGTAACCCAAGGCATCACCTTACAAAGCATCAATTTACTGACCTCTGCCTTTCCAGGTAGGAAAGCCTAGAAAATTTGTATCTGCTTTGCTCTTTTCTCTTAGTTTTACAGCAGTGAAGTAGTGGGGGTTGATAACAGATTTCTTCCAGCCATTTCTAATAGCACTTTTTCCAGATGTTTCTAATAGGAAAACAAAGTGAGGACCACAGTTTTTCTAACAGCTTCACTTGACAGTGATTAGAGTACCAGTTTCAAATTTCTCATTGAAAGTATTTGTTCTTTACTATTTAATAACAATTCTTCAAAGATAAAGCAGATTTGAGTTTGTGGCTAATTTTATTAGGCTCTGCTCAACTGTTAGAGACTTTAATACCATTAGATTTCTACTCCATTCCCCACTATGCACAAAGAAATACAGTACTTTACAAAAAAAAACCTTGTAAATCAAGACAGGAGTCAGAGCAAAGGGAGCATCGCTGCAGAGCACAGTCCTTTTCTCAGTGTCTCATCACAAAGTTCAAACATATTTGCCAGTCTCATATGGATTTTCTGTTACTTTCAGTTAAACTTGTTTCTGCTGGCCTAACATTTTTAAAAAAAAACCTTTCCACATACCTGTCCAGTAATGCCCTTTGCCTAGTTGTTCTTCTGTTACTGTTTCAAATCAGGATAATTACACAGCATGACTTCTGTCAGCCTAGATCAGCTTCCATCCAGAATACCTTTTTTGATACTCTTTTACCTCCACTCATTATTATAATTTTATGTTTTAAGAATTTTAAAGTAGCACAATATCCCACAAGTTAATGAAAGTTATGGTGACAATCAAAACCAGTGTAAAACATCAAAAATATTTTAAAAGCAGGTATTTGACCATACAACACTTTTAGCCAAATGTAAGCATGATGATGAACATGAAGACATCTTTTCCACTTAAAAAAAGCACCTCATTGTTTTAAATTCAAGGTTATGGTTTCTTCTTAACACTCATCCTCCCCCAAACCCATGTTCAATGCTTCAGCACCTTTATCATTAACACAGAACACAGTACTATCAAGTGAATCTCCAAAATTTCCTGAAGTGCTGAGATGAAAACACACTATATATACTGGTTTTTTAGTTCAACTATCTGAGGGAAAGACCAGACACTCGCTCACAGTGGATGCATAGAGTAGTTCATCACTAAATAATAGAAGGGCATTTTCTGTTCACTTTTACTCTACTACAGTCCATCAATTTTTATTGATTTCATCTCTTTGCTAACGGAACTTGAAAATTACAATGAAAAGATTCTGCTAACAGATTCTTTGCTTTGCTACACGCTGTTTTGACCAATAAAATATTGGGCAAACACAGGCAACTACAGCACTTTTAAAGACAGACTTTTGTTTTCCATCATATGGTGTTTTTCAAACACTTGCCAAGCTCGACTGTGAAAGATACAGTTATATTTACAGAAGTGCTGTAAGTATCAAAGATACAGCCTTTCCACTGTACTACTACTTGACCCTTGTCATTAACCACCATATCCTACTGGTGCCAATGTTCTCCAGAATTTGATGGGTTTTAATTTTACAATCCTTTCTACCTTGCAATACATCATTGTATGGCACATTCATAATGGCAAAGCACGTCCCACCCCAGTTATGTTAATCATCAGTATATTTAGTCCTGATCACACATATATACGCAATTAAAATAAATCATGCCTTTCAACTTCCAACATAAGACAAATTATCATTAAATCAACTGTATTTATATTTCATATGTATATTTCAGTGGAACTATCATGAGTAAATATGCAAACCAGAGTAATCTCTTCTTCATAATCACATTAGTTTTAAAGGTATTTGAGCAAATGATTTCCCATATACTTACACAGATATTCCCAAGGGCTTGGTACTAATCTCCTAACACTGCTCAGAAAAGCTGACATCAAATGACATAATTTCCCAGAGAGCAACACCACTTGTGCGACCACAGCAATAAGATCACCATAAGCCATGTGATCAACAGGAAGCCCCAGCTGAGAGCAGACCAACAAGCACTGTCACCACAGCAGGGGCTGGGACAGGGGCAGGAGTCCCCACAGCCTCTGCGGTGACCACCACATTCACTCCCTCTCTTCAGCACAACTCTGTCAAGTACAGGATAAAGATTCTCAGATTCAACCCATGCAACAGGAACTGGAGCATGCATTATGCTGATTTAGAAACTGGCATTTTAGCACAAACACAGGAACATCACAGAGTGCAAAGGCATGTTGTACTGGAGTGGTCAATGAGCCCCTGAACCACAATGGCAGTGACAGAGAGGTCACCGCTTTGGAAGTCCTCATGGATTCTGATTTCCTCCCAGTCCTTTAAAGAGTTTATAGGTTTATTAGGAGGTTCCCCTCCCATTCTCTTCATTAAAATTATCATCAACATACTTTTCTATAAAAAAGGTTTACTTGTTAAAATACAGAATAAGAAAGTGCTTTGATGCCACTAAGAGTGGATACACAGAAAAATTACATCAGCATCACTAAAATGGAAAGTATATTTCCTCAAAAATATGATGGCCAAAATTTTTACTCCTTCATTTGAATAAAAATATCATAGCATACATTAAGAGTTAGAAAATGGAGATCTTAATAGAAGAACCCACTAAAAACTTTTGAAGAAAATACACTCTCAAGCAAAGAAAAAAAAAGGAAGCGCTAATGGCGATATTTACTGCATTTTTTTTCTCCATTTCTCCACCTTTCTTTCCTTTGGCAGCAACTCTATAAAGAGTGGAGAAAACTTGGAAATATTTTATATCACTTCATGTCTGGATAAATACAATTGTCTTTTATGAAAAGTGAAATGCACATGCATCAACTGGCTGACATCACTGCAACTATGACAAAGTGACTACTTCTCTGCATTAACACTAGAGCAAGACCTCCAGAGATACTTTGGAGCCTGTCCTATCGTGTGGGACTTGACCATAAGGTTCTCGAGATACAAATCTTGAAGCTTTCTAAGCACACATTAGTTGACAAGAGGTAAAACATCACATTTTGGTTATTACTAAAACAGTATGTTGTTCCATGAGCCACTGGAAAAGTGATGCCTGGTTTCCTATAGACATGTCCCAGATTTTTTAACCTACTTATCTCCAAGCACTCTGTTCAGCCAGACAAGTGACATATGGGTCATGATGTTTTCACAGCTACATGTGTGCCGGCTGACCGGCCGGTGCAGAATGTGTGTGCTCATTGACCAGCTGGCTGATGCCCAGCAGAGGCGACTGGGAGCCAAGATGTAGCTGCCTTTTCTCAGCAGGGAGCATTAATGAGGCTGTTCTCTTTCATCCAGCTGCTGGATTTCGTTAAATTTGTAGGAACTCAGATATATTTGAGACATCTCATTTGCATGATAAATTTCTTGAGCCAATAGGTTCAAGAGTTGTGGTGGACTAAAAAGGAAGAAAGAGAAACACACAGTGTCTGACAGACACCACAATGCAAACATACATGTTTCTTTGTTGTTGCAAACCTGGCTGCATATAAACCACCAGGGTTCACCACACACCTCTAGCTAATTTTAACTTTTTTTTTTCCTCTTGTATAATTTTTGCTTTCATTAGTCTCTGAAATGCTACCCATTCTCACTAATGTTGCCCTACTACTCTTCCATGTCTTGAAACCCTTCTTCCCCTGCTTAGAAGGTATTTCTAAGTCCAGTTAAACCAGGCTTTGGAAGTAAGTAGCAATGAGACAGTAGAAATACTTTAAAAATATACAGTTAACCGAGGTGTAGTAATATACATCACATTTAAATGTTTTAAATAGAAGGATTTATACATATATAAAATTTATATGTATTTTCAAGCAAGGTAGAGAGAAATACCTGTTAATCATGCCACTGTTCAATAACAAATCCTGCATCTACTTGTGTGTTTGTTATCCTACCACACTGACCATTCATATGGCTACAGCTCTTTAGCACTACAGTATTACCTGCACTGAACAGCATTAACACAGAACAACCTTGTGCCCAGCTACCAAGTGTTCTGGGGGAAGAGTTGTCAGCATTTCAAGTTCTCTCCACATGACACAGGACAGCCTCAGCACAGTCTGCCAATACTGGAAGCTTCTTTCTAGCCCTCATCTGCCAAGGTGCAGTTTATACATACTTTTGGAAACAAATACCCTAGATTTTAAGCCCATCATATAAACCTACAGAAAATACAATCTCGGTTTCATACCTACTACACAGTAGGTGTTTCAATAACATAAAATGTTTCTCATATTTTCAGCAAATGCAGTCAAGCATAAATTTCCAGGATTGTACAAATAATGTACTCTCTAAAGCTAATAAGAAGCAAAACAAGGGCTGACATACAAAAAATTGTTTTGTTATTCAAATGTATAGTGTAACTGAATGCAACTGCTAGACTGTTTCTAACAACCTGGACAACTGCAATAAAACTAAAAGTGCAGTTTTATAAAAAATCTGTATGAAGATACATGTGAGATGTCACAGCAATGGCATATTTTCTTGATAGTATTTATAGAAATATTATGATCAAGCCACTTTAAAAAGATGGCAGAATGTCTAGATGATTTTTTTTAAATTACTAGGTCCAAACTCTCTTCAGAGCAGGTGCTACTCTTATATCCCCACTGTATAAAAGACTCGATTCTCTCACCTCAGAGGAGGAAGAGAGTACTCTTAGCCATTAATTCTATAATGTACACAGTACCTCCTGGACTGGGGTTATGACAGTTCCATGAAAACATAGGCTTGGCTACCAGCAAAAACCCATTCAGTTATTAAGAACAGGACAGTGAGCAAAAGAAAACAATGTTATGCTGCTGAATAAATCCATACTTTTTCAGACCTTGAGTGCAGTTCAGACTAGTCCAATTATTTCATTAAGTGAAAGGTTCAGAGGAGACAGCAAGGGAGAACAGAGGTATGGGTCAGCTGGGCAGGCTATGACTGATCAGCTTGGGAAAGTGATGGTCACAGTAGCAAGTGGCAAAAAGATGGAAAGGAGTAAGGAGTGGGTAAAAAATGCTCTTCATGGCCTCTTCTGATATTGGATATAGGCTCCAACAAATGAAGTCATCAGAAGCCAGTTCAGAAACAACATGCACAGCATTTCCTCACACAGCTGACCAAACTGTGGCAATCAAAATCAAGCCATGCCATGGAGACATTTAAATAGAGCTGGGGTCATGTGGAGGAGCACATACATGCTTGGAAGGGAGCCTGCCTCATGTTGTTAGACAGAAAACATTAATCTCAGGAAATCATCCTGGGCCGAAAAAGTTGGAGGAGGGAAAGCTACTGAGAAGAAGAGGGGAGGTGAGGGGAAGAGGCAGTGCCTCTTCATTCAACTGTCTGCCTATGAGTTACAGATACTGTTGGCCCACACAGGATGAGTTTTCCTAGGCTCATACTCCCAAGCCAGCTTGAAGCACAGCCGTAAACCAGCTACTGATGCTTTCTGACTCAGGTCCAACCCTGTTGCTTTTGCTGAAGTAGGTAGAAATTGCCACGAACAGAAAATGTTGCCCTAAAATGGCTACCAAGGCCTGTCCTAGCAGAATTCTCTGTGCCTGCAAAAAGTTGTGGCCACAGGAAAAAAAAAACCAAAAACCAAAAAACAACTACCAAACCAGTTCCAAATAAAGTCCAATAAATTAATAACATTTTCCAAGGACCATATCAGGTCAATGTGCTGTCAGCTAAAATGGGCTACCCAACCTTCAAAAGATAGTTCACCATTTCAATTATCAGAAAATCATAATGATACAACAGCACACTCAGACATCATCTATTAACCAATCCATCTGGATTTTCTGCTTTTCTGCTGCTAAATTGGAGCAACTCTGCCATAGTCTTGGAAAATGTAAAATAGAGTAAAACAGGTAAGCAGTCCTAGCAACTTATTTCAAAGGCACAGAGGAAAAAAAAAAGTCCAGGAGGTATTACAGCATTTGCATTTGTAACTGATAAAACTGAAAGTGAAATACTCATGCTGCTCATAGTTGCATCAGCAGATCTCCTGCCCCAAAAATTTCCAGCCAAAAACCACCATAGCACCACTCAGCCCAACTCCCCTCTGTTCCAGCACTATCATTCACTGTGCACAGAGACAGGCTCATGTGGATTGGATTAGCAAGATAATTCTTTACAATACAACTCAAAATCACCAAAATAATTTTACTAGTTTACACAAGTTTTGTACAACCCTCCCTCCACGACCTGTTGCAGAAATAAAGTGCATCCTTCCAGCTGTAGATTGTTTTCTGTTATAAAATTTCACAGACAGTTTCTTTTAGGCAAAATCATAAAACCATATTCAGTTTGTCACTACCCTAAACCCAGTGCCACTACCCTAAACCATGCTCTATATATGTTACATATACAGTCCTCACACTCGTGAGGCAAAAACGTTACCAGGCACAGCAGGAAGACCCAGAGAAAATACGAGCCAACAAATCTGTGTCCTAAACTCATAAATTGAAATGACTTAAGCCTTGACAACCTGTAGAGATCCTTTTGGGAAAGGCAGAGCATGCCAGGTGCGGTCAGTGCTTGCATGGGAGGAGTTCAGTTTTCTGTGCCACCATCTGGGCAAGGCCCACTTCTGCTGCACTGCATTCATTACTCCCTGTGTAATGACTATCACAGCAGCTGTGATGTCTGCACAAAATCCAGGCCAAAAAAAAAAAAGGTTTTTTATTTCAGTAAGCCATTAGAATTTTATCAACTTTAAAGATGTATATGACTCTCAAAAATGTATCAGCTGTTAAATTCAAAACTCCTCCAGCAAGTTACAATGCCTGCTATGCAGCTGACATTTTTGGAACATAAAATAAAATTTCACACTGGAACATTTAATCTCCAGTGGAAGCAGATTACTGCTGTGTCTTCCAATAATAATTTCAGCTGACACAGCATGATAGTCTTCATAGGAAATAAGATCTTGGCTTTGAAATAGAAACCAGTTGTGAACATTGCCTTTTGAATGCAGGAGGTTATTTAGCTCTTATCAAGACCGATAAGGAAGTTGTTTGTCTATAGGGAAACACAATACAGTAGGAGGTTGGATTTCAGACTCCACTGCAGGTAAAGTGCAAGTTTACATTTGCTGAGGAGAAAAAGAAAAGCTTTTTGGCTTATTTTTAAGTTCTCCTAAACCCACAAAAAGCATCTCTAATTCGTAAAGCATTTATAACACCATCAGTACTGCACACTAGCTATAAGATAAGAACTTGCATTTGCCCTTGCCAGTAACACACTACATCCTAAGCACACTCACAGGATGCTATTTGGTCTTGCAATTGTAGGAAGAAATGGTCCATGACTGCAAAATCCATTTCTGACAACTGGCTACAGCTGCATGGTATAAGCTGCTATGTGTTATGGAAACCAACCCTATCTTCCCCAGCTACTGGAACCAAACACTGCTGCTTTTTATGAAGTCAGTATTTCTTTTCCTTGTTTCTCCTCAAGCAACTAAGCCATAAGGTTGACAAACCTCAAATGCTAGTCTGAGGGCACATATACAGCTTGTGTTCAGAACAACTGAGAGAGGATACAAAAACAAACTGATTGTGCTACCATGCTGCAAATGGACACACAGCAATATGCACTGTACCCAAAACTTTCAAATAAGAAAAGACATTTTCATGAGGCTGTTTCAAGAGGTTAAACACATCCACTAGCAATGATCAGAAGAGGACTGATAACAGTTCAGCAGCACTATAACAACCAACAGCCCATACTGTCAGAGACCTGTAAGCCATCTGTCCAGATATAAGGGTGGCACAGAAGTCCTGGATGCCTGAAAGTCTATTAGTGCTGTACTGTCTCCACCATCTGTCAATACTGAAAGTTTTCCTGAATTAGCTACAAGATTTGAAGAGAGAATTGCATGCCCTCTGGATGGTATTAACACGATGTATACACAACTCCTATCCCTCCTGTTTCAAGTAGAGCAGTAAGTTCCCCATAAGCAAGGTGAATCACCTCATGTGGATCTCCCTCCTGCATTTCACTGTATCACGAGTTGCTGGAGGAAAACCATAAAAGTGGCTTAAAACAGTTATTCCATCCCCCTCCAATATTCTCCTCAGTTATGTTCTTACATTAACAGAAGTGACATGCTAGAGATACATTTTAGCTATTGGAAAATGTGGATCTGACTCCCCATCTTAATCCACTCACAGAACATGAACTTAAAATCTGCATTCAGCTTTGGGGGCCCCAGCATAAAGGAGGATGTGGACCTTCTGTGACTCCGTGATTCTGCTGGAAAGAGTCCAGAGAAGGCCACAAAGATGATGACAGGGCAGGAGCACTCCCCCTATGAAGACAGGTTGAGAAAGTTAGGCTGTTCAGCCTGCAAAGAGAAGACTCCAAGGAGATATTATAGCACACTTCCAGCACTTAAAGAGGCCTACAACAAAGCTGGAGAGGGACTTTGAACAAGGGCATGTAGTGACAGGACAAGGGGCAATGGCTTTAAATTTGAAATAAACTAGGTTTAGATTAGATATTAGGAATAAATGCTTTACTGTGAGAGTGGTGAGGCACTGGAACAGGTTGCCCAAAGAAGCTGTGGCTGTCCCATCCCAGGAAGTGTTCAAGGCCAGGTGGAATGGGGCTTTGGTCTAGTGAAAGGTGACCCTGTCCATGGCAAGGGGGGTTGAAACTAGAGGATCTTTAAGGTCTTTTCCAACCCAAACCATTCTATGATTCTGTAATTTAAATTCTGTTTAAGGAACTTTTGCTTCTAGCAGCCATAGAAACTGATCCCACTTATTTCATGCATGAAATTTTGCTGAATATTGTTTTCTCGATGGGAGTCTGATCTTGTTTATGGAAAGTTTCTTCCATCTGAGCAGGTGCAATTACAGAGGATTGCTTGCAATACTTTTTAATTTATTCCTAATTAAACAATCTTATAGGCAAATATCAAAAAAATTCACGTAGACTTAGAACCTACAACCTCATCAAAAGCCTGAATATTCTCATATTTCTGTTCTCCTGTAAAAAATTGCAGGCTCAGGAAAGGAAAAAAGGCAGAAGCAGTGATACAGGTACCACTCCTGCTCCCATTGCTCGAGGCTCAGGCACATACCCCAACCAGACTGCTGCATGCAGACCCACTGCCACTGCAGCAGCCTCCTCTACCACTAAGTGCCTCCAAACTGGGGGCTGATGAGAAGTCACAGAGATGTAGCATTTCCTGAACTACTGCTGTAGTAATAGTACCTAGCTATAAACACAGTATCTGAGTTCAGATCTTTGGCAGGTGCAAGGCAGCACTTTATACCATATTCATAGCATATAAAGCATATCATGATGTTTAAGAATTCAAAGTTATTACACACCTGATAAATGCACATAAACCACTCATTCTTTCCCATTTCTTAGTCAACAGAATATTCCAGGTTATACTTCAGTGTAAATGCAGTCTTAACTATGAATCAAACACTTTCATCCTTTGTTGCGAGTATAACAGCAGTGGAGCATACAAAATCTACTTTCATTATGAAAGTATAAGATGAAATCCAGTACAGCACACCTTACAGGTAATTATAGATTAATATCACATTAAAAAGCTTCAGTATGCATTACAACAAAATGAGAAATAGAAAATACTTCACTACATTCAAGCAATTGTTTCAGGTTTATATACCAAGAAGGACTAAATGTATTGCATAGTACAAAGTGACAATGAAAAGTGTTTCTTATTCATATTTCTACACCCCAAAAGTTGAACCAGAGAATAATCACTTATGTCCATTTAGGTTCATTATGTCTAATAAACTGACTTATCAAGTTGATTAGACTGCAGACACACCCACAGAAAACTTACTTATGCAATCTCAGATGACTCTCTTTGCATACTCATTAGGTTATAAGTCTCTAATTACATTATTGAAGCATTTCTCTGAAACACTTCTTTATTTAGCATTTGAGCATTCGGAATTTATTTTTCTCCTCTAAGAATATAGGTGATGCCTCTGTCCATGTAAACTACTGAATCCAAGTTACAAAGGAAAATTTACATCTGGTATTTCTCAAACATGCTTCACTTTGCATTTAACATATGCTCTTTTAACATAACTTCTTCAGTGTGAATTCCTAACTCTTAAAAAAAACCCCTAAATTTCATTATACAAAACCAATACAAGTCATATTCAGAAAAATAATTTCCCTAAAATCTATGGATATAAATTTTCACTCTCAGACACAGATCAAACATCAGTCCAAAATATTAAAATTTGATCAAGTTATAAGCTTCTTAAAAGTGATTATTTACAGAGAAATGCGAGACAACCTTAATTTCAAGGAATACAATCATCTCTATTAAGTATATACACTACATAGAGTACTCCTATATTTTGCACACTCTGAAGGCTAGTACTGCAGTTCTCATGCTTCATGACCAAAAACATACACCCAAAATCAAAGCACAAGACATAATGAACATTAATTAACATATGCCTGTATAATATTTGTTGTAAAGAACAAAGCATCTACAAAATTCTTTTCAGAGCTAAAAGGTTTGCTTGTTCTTGACCAGAAATACAGGTATGCTCGCCTTTACTTTTTAAAAAATAACGTCATTTTAATTTTTATTTATGGTACTTAAGATGCTTCATTGTTAAGAAATCATGTCCTATGATAATCACTATCTGTTTCAAGAAGTATATCTGCAAACAGAAAATTGTGCCTAGTCCACATTTCATGAAAGGTGATCTACATTTTTCATAAGTGCCTTTTGTCATGTATTTCATTCTTATAATAATGACAGTATGACAATGTGTAGCACAAAGCTGAAGGCAAACACAAATTCTCTTGGGCCAGTGGTGAGAGAAAACAAATCATTCTCAGTCCTCCAAACACACCAAGGCTAATATAGTGTTAACTAAAACATTTTAAGAGTCAAGTCAGCTTAGTCCTAAGAAACCCTCCAGAATATGTGTTGTTTTGCCTAAACTGAACTTTCCTGCTTCATTTCCACTTCATCCTACTATATTCAA
The DNA here is from genome assembly GCF_001715985.3 of Manacus vitellinus. NCBI lineage: Eukaryota > Metazoa > Chordata > Aves > Passeriformes > Pipridae > Manacus > Manacus vitellinus. Next base: position 14,033,507 of record NW_021939632.1, on the reverse strand, counting down.
GTTGAATGTGAAGCTTTAAAAACTCTCATATTGTAACACTTTCCCACTTGTAAATCTGTTCTTTGCAGAGCCATTCTGATGTGAGGACAAAGCTACCACTGAGGCAGCTACAAGTAACCAGTGTCACAAGGGAAAGAAAAAACCACCCTGAGGCTCTGTAAAAGCAGCCCAAGAATTTCTATTCATACGAGAAGTTGAACCAATGGCAAAATACTGTTTCTCTGAAATGTTAATTTACATAAAGAGTATTACAATTTAGACATGGATTTACAGTCTGAGTAATTGATGGGATGAACACAGACAGATTTCCTTGTACGGTGTGTCATGTCCAAAGAACATTTGTTTCAGAGAACAGCATCCACCATGCCTGGGAAGCTGATTCATCAAGCTGATTCATTACACATGAGTCAGGTGCCCATTACAAAGGCATCATGAATCACTCCAGGGCTCTAGATCATATTCCAAATGCATACACAGCACAGGAAAGGTGTTCTTATACCATGAGCAAAGGAAGTACTTTCAGCATGCAGTCACTATTACATTTTTATTTTTAAAAAAAGCCAAAAATAAAGAAAAGAGAACCAAGGGAAAATGTCAAAGAAGCTCAGCAATTCTGACTCCTCCACATCAAAATAGTGCTGATAATATGACACTTCTCACTAAAAACAAAAGCAGTTCTCTACAAGATGTCTGGTTAGCTAATGAACCTAACTGTGCTGTCTCAGTGACCCCAGCCTTTGCTCAAATGAGACCACAGTCTCAGCAAAGAAGTGCCATGGACACTTTCCATTAGTCTCCAAGAGGCATACTAGAACACTTTCTGTTTCTATTGGATTTATTTAAATATAACAGCATCACTTCTTGGCTACATTAAGGTAAAAGAAATAGATATCAATATGCTACACCATACCATTAAAATGCAAAACTTAAAGCCTTATATCAAGTACTACCAAGTTTCATAATGCTCACATCCACAGAAAGGACTCCACATTTTCATATGTTATCCTATCCTAAGGTCCACACTGTCATATAGTTGTCCCATTAAAATATTTTGACAACACTAACCACTCGGGAACTGAAAGAAATACTTCCAATTCTCCAAGTTCAGATTACATAAATACAACAAACAAAATATTATCTTTAGTAAAAAACACAAGCTCTCATTTCATTCCAGGACACACTCCTGCTATCCAAAATTTCTACTGCATTCACCCAGCATAGCAAATTCTCATCTTGCACTGCTTTCCTAGCCTAAGTGCCTGACTATGGGACAAGATGGAGTCCTGGCACAGAGACAAAAGCCAAAGTGCAGAGGTTGTGGTTGGAGACTTCCTGAACATGCTAAAGGTAAAAACATAAAGGAAAAGCATAGCTCTTACAGTGTTGCAGAACAGTAGCTGAGACCCGCAAATGACATTTTAATCCCTCTAGATTGTTTTCCCCTCTAAAACATGGAAGTCAGCTCGGGGGGTATCTCCTCAGTAACTACCCAAAGGTGATCCAGGACTTGGAGGTGTTACCACAGCAGGTAGGAATCAGCTGTGTTTAGACAGGTGTGACAACAGACTAGTGCTTCACAGGTTGTAGATGCACCTGGACCCCCACTGCAGGGCAGCAGTGCCATACAATGCAGAGCAACAAGAGTTCATGAAGGAGAGAGGAACTGGCAGGTACAATAGGACTGCTATTCTCAGACGGAAGGCTGTTATCTTAAAAGAGAAAGAAGAAGTCTGACTCAGAAACTTAATAAAAACCACAGAGAAGTTTGACTGTGGCTGAGATGTAAATCAGAAGAAAAAGTGGTTTAAAGAGAGGATTTCTCAAACTTATTTTGCTGCTGAAAAGCTGTTTGGCAGAAATGCTGCAACTAGTTCATGATAGTATTGTTACTCTCCTTGCAGAATTGTTTTTAAAACTACATACTAATTACAGATCATCTTATGCCAAGGGCATCAGATTCCCTTACAGTGTGCCTGCTTCTCCTTCAAGACATTTTCACTTGAGCTTACCATGCCAGGAGATAGCAGTTGACTCTCTGTAGAGCTGGCCAAAAGACTTTCTCCTTTCCAGAGTGGAAGGGGCAACTAGCAGGTGATAAGAGCCTCACAAGTTAATTAAGGATGTGCTTCCTCATCTAAATTGCAAAGGTGCAAGGTGCAGCTTGTAGCAAGTCAAATGTTCTGCAACCCAACTTTCAGAGAGCGGGCACCAGCCACCAGATGCCTCACGCAGCTTACTGACAGTAACAAGCTGCCCAGCAAGAAAGCTGCCCAACTTTTGTTCCTCACCTTCTATTTTTAATGCAGTTTCCATGATTCAGCAAGTTTGGGATTGAGAAAGGTGCCAGACTGATGTCTACAGGTAGCCCTGTCTTCTATATCCCTTCACTTGTGTCTGCTATCTGTAAGTGTGACCCTGCTTGAAGAAAGCAAAATGGTTTCTGATTCCCTCCATTAAGCTAAATACTCTCAATTGTACTGGAGAACATGGTGATATTGCAACTGATAGCAGACTGGACCATTCTCAGTCTGAACAAACAAATGGTCAAGCACCAGAAAAAGGAAGCATCCACCAATTTAGCTTTTGGAGATTTAAGGCAAAGAAAAGGGAAGTGGTTTTTTTTCAGACCATACTAAGTACTTGCCTAACTCAGCTGCAAAATGGACAATCACAGTTCATCTACCCAGATGGCCTCAGCCACAAAAACCATACTTATACCATGCAGGTTTCTCCCAGTATTCACTGTTGTTCAGCAGGATAAATCCTATGCTATCACTACCAAATGCAGCTATTATTGACCTTTTAGTTATTGAAAGAAAAAAGAACCAAACAAAATCCACAAAACATAAAGAGGTGCTTCAAATTATCATAAATCAAAGGTCTTTCAGTTATGATTCAGAGTGTGGCTATTGGAAAATACAATTAATGTTAACACTGAAGGTCAGAACAATGTGCTTGTGTTAGAAACACTTTCATTTTTAAGCAAGTACAGGTAAATAAGAATGCATTACATTAAACGTTAGATATCATAGTAAAGGGGTTGGAGCAAGTTCATACCATGTAGAGAGTTAGGAAGTACTTTTCTTCCTCTTTCCAAGTTACTTTCTCCCTCTATATCCAAAAGTAAACAGACATAAAAGCCAAATCTTACCCAGCTAGTGGTCTATTGCTATTATTCCTACATCAGTTTCCACCTTAAGCCTCTGCAGCAGTTTTATTTCAGTCTCAAACTCTGCTTTGTTACTGGTAACCAATACTGTTCTTTTAATGATTAACTGAATAAATTAGCACCAGAGTCACAGCTGAACCCTGTGGAACAAGACACTATCACAATGGCTATATTTTAAATTAGGAGAGTAAACATTTACTCACAGCTGAGGTGAACAATTGTTAAGAGATAAAAGTATACGTAGTCCTTTCCTTTTAAATAAAAATAAAATAAAATAAAAAAGAACAAAACCCAAAACTTAAAAAGCTTTAATCAGCTTTGCTACTTAAAAATCAGACTTCCAGAGAAGAGGTAGCAAGAGATTAAAGCATATCTAAAAATCCATATAACAACTCGAAGGATACTAATCTGCTAATACACACTCCCGTGTCTTAAGGGCAGCTTATTGATACACACATTCATTGACATAGACTCTAAATAAGATTAGCCTGCATCAAAACAAGATTCCACCAAGCAGCTTTGGCAAACAGAATTAATACATCTGGCTACCTCCGATAAAATATTGCAAAAGAGAAAGAAAAATGGGCAATACAGCTTTGCAAATCTCTTAAAGTAACTGTATTCATCAATAAGCTATGTACTGATGGCCTGTGCTTCCTTGTGTCTGTCCTGCACAATGCAACCACAGTCCCTCATTCTTAAGTGTCAGGATACAAAGCCTCCCTAAGAATACGTGGATTGCATCTGCCAGTCATTCATGGACAACACAGTAATTATCTGAACCCTGGTTTAGCTGCAGATCTCACACTGCTGTGTTTCACATAACTCAGCTGCTTCTGTTTCCTAGTTTATAATCCAGTCCAATGTCAAGAGTGTGGATAAAAACTCTCAAACTCTAGACAAGGCAATTTAGCCTCGTTCAGCTGCCTGCTGGTCCCACACATCTGGAGGTAGTGCTTTCAGGTTGTTCTGTCTGGGGTAAGAGGAAGACATTGCTCAAGCTGAAGAGCAATTTTCCTTCCTACACTTAAGCACATCCAACCTGCACATCTTGTCTTTCCTTTAATCTTGGCACAGAGCTGGAAGCTGAAGTTTCAACTAGAACTCTGTCACTCAGTTTAGCTCCATACACATCCCAGGTAGATTTCCACAGATTTCCATTGCTTAAACCATCCAGCAGAAGCTACCACTTGGCAGCCAGCTCTTGCCTTCACACTCTACTGCAGTCTGGGAGTGCACCACGGTGGGTGCTTCCCAGCTCCTCCCCAGACTCCTCGGGCTCCAGAAACATGCTGCTAGGAATACAGGGACCTGCAGTCACATGCAGCCTAAGTGAGACGTTTTGGCAGCTAGAAACACTAAATGCTAATTTAATGCCTTTTTCTCTCCTCTTCATGAATAGCTCCAAGACGCTGCTCTTTCTCTCCTTGCCAATTCTTGTATCGCTGGAGCAAAAAGGTGGCAGCCCCTCTCTGGCCTGATTATCATTGCCACATACTCAGCTCTATCATCTGTATGCTTCACACACTGTCCTCTGATCTGGCAACAGTCCTGAGTACAAGCTAACTTACACCTTCAATATAATGGCTTTTGTGTCTTCTGCTGCTCTGGAATATATTACATGCAGCTGAAACAGAAGTCCAGCAAGTCAATGTCTGTCATCATCTTGTAAAAAGAACAAAAAACAGGGAAGAGAATGAGATCATTTGAATTTTTACATAGCTTGTTTTGTTTTCAGACCTTCCTGAGTCCATGACAGTCTCCTCTGCTGTTAAATACTTCTCTCCTGCATACTCCTGGAAGCAACCCAGGAAAGGGTACAAATACCAGAGATGCAAGAGATGCAGCATTTCAGTTACAGAAAAATGTTTCTGAGTATTAAAATGTCTTTCCTGTTTAGAGAGAGTTTGCACTTGCCCTACCAAAAGAGAAATCCATCTTCAGTTCTGTCACTCCAGAGACACAAAGTGCATAAAGAGTGGGATCAAAGAGCCTAGCATGGAAATCTTCAAATCAACCCTTACAGCTCAAAACTGTGTTTCCAAGTCACAGGGGAAGCAGTGGAGGGGGGGGGGAAGACCAATTCTCCTTTTTTCCCTTCCATCCCCCTCAAAAATGTTGCAACACATTTCTCAAACCCAAGTCCTATGCCTCAGGCCTCACAACTGTCTCACTTTGCTTCTTGGACACACCTTAAGGTTTACGTAACTGTGTGTGCCAACAGCACAGAAAAATGCACTACTGAAGGGCATCAAGGTTGTCACTTCACTATTAAGCCACTCTACTGTATGCACGGTTTAGCACAAGTACATTTACGCCAGCACATGAAGGGGCCAGTCCAGCATGGGGAAAAGTAACCCTGGCAGCAGGACCACCTCGCTCAGACAGTGTCAGCCACTGCCAGGCTAATGTGAACCTGAGGTGTTAGAGTGCAAGGACAAACTTGACCTCACATAATTTAACTTCCTTTAGGGATTTATTAAATCTTCCTCAGTATGCCCTGGAGCCAGTAGCACAGCCTCTGGTATCACCAGAGGCCCAACCACGGGTTCTGGGGAGAGTTCAGAGGTGAAAATGAGACTGCAGCCAACCCATGAGAGACCTCAAGTGTCCCTGGGTCTTGTACTCAGGTATACAAGAAGCATGACATGAGGTGGTAATGAGCCATACAAGGCTAGAGTAGCAGATGGGCTAATTGAGGGTGAGCAGCAGTGTGAGAGTAAGGAGAAGTGATGTTGGGAGGGTTAGTGGTCACTACAGACAGTCCAAGCTGAGCACCTGGGCCATGTCCTGGGCCCACCTGCCTTTCCCTCCCTCACCCTACCCTGCACAGGAATCCTTCAGCACTAGTTTGTTACTGATTCACACAATCAGGATGACTTTACAGTTGCTTGAGCAGATTTGCCCTTTATAGCACAAACAGGGTTACAACAGGATCACAGCCAGCTTCAGGATATAGGGAAGTGCCTTTGCACGGCTAAGCAATGGAAAATTAAAAAGGAAGAGAAACACTACCTCCAGTGTCTCCAACACTCCAGCTCCCCACCCACACAGCAGACTAACTGTGCTCAGTAACACAAGTTACTGGGTTTTAAGAGCAACAGGCATGCATGCTTCTTCCTGCAAAGGGAACACCCTGCCCACTCTTGGTTTCCAGGGTCCACCTTGCTTTACCTGTTCTGAATGGCACAGGCAAGACATGCTGACTGCAGTTTTTACATACTGAGCTCTACTGAGGACTCTCTATACCGTGACAAACTTTTAACAATGTGCACATGCAAAACCATTCCCAACCAGTAAATAAATCAAATCTTCACCATACTCAGCTCCAGGGGCCTCCTCTGTTCCTGAATAAAACTGGCAGTCCCTGCAACAGAGCAGCCAATTTCCACAAGAAGTTTGATCCCACTGGGCTGGCTATTCATTTCTGCAAACTCACACAGATCAAACCCAGTGTAGCCAAGGATAAGCATGCATAGTTGCACAGCAACACTGCAGAAAAGCAAGCCAAATTCACAGGGCTGTGGGTTCCTAAATTTATTAAAGAACCTTAACTTTTTAAAGCCATGTTGTCAGACACTGTGAAGTACTGCTTAAGTGATAATACTTAAATAAGAAAAACAACATGAAATGAATAGTTTCACTCTTCAGACTGAACACAGCAAGATACAAGATATAAATTAAGTATTCCAACTGGCAGTAGTAAGTTACTGATCCAGCTCTTTGAATCCAAAAGAAAGGCTGCCACTAATTAAAATATATCCCAAACTATTGGACTCTATTAGAGATCTATCTCTACCAGGACTGTCAGTGACAGCTGGCTCTGGACAGGTTCATCTGTCATATTCCAGGAAGATTTTCAGTCATTTCCTGGTAAAGACACTCTGCCTACAGACTGTGTAGGAAGATATCACATCTTAACAGGAAGCCTAGGTATGCTGTCATGCTCCTTTTTTAATAACAGAAAAGCATACAATTTCCAAATAGAAAAATATTTGGTAGTGGTATCAAAGAAAACAAGAAGGTTTTTCAATTTTTTCTTTTTAAATGGTAATATTTTAGACACCATCCTCTGATTACAGTGTGACTCCCTAACTTTCCTATTGTTATTAATGCCTACACTAGTCTGAGGATTCCTTCTAATTACAGTTTATTATACATTTGTCAGTTTTGTTTGCTAAGTAAGTTAGTAGCTAGGCTAATTTTCAGAGAGTGACCAAGAAAGATAATCTAATGGTTCCCTTTGGTTTTTATCCTTAAAAAAATGGAAAATAAAAAGATGCAAAGTCACCAGACTGAACTAGCTGAAACAGATTTCATGACACAGATCTTCCAGGCTACGAGACGTTAAAAAGATTTCAGTATTTGGCTCCACAGTTACATCTTTGTTTACAGCACAGACATCCTGGGACTCTCTTCTGTAACCCCATGTGAGTCCAGGTGTTGGTATGTGGGACAAGACGGAGCCTGCCAGTGGTTAAGCCTGAGAGGCAAGAGTGAGCTTGAATGAATCTGTCTTGGAGTCAGCCCCAATGTGCTCTAAGACCCTGCCAGTGTGGCATTTACAGTTCCTGTTTCCATGACTCAGTGCCTCACCCACTGCTCCTGGGCAGGCTCTCTGAGCAACATGGAGGAGGGGAACAGATGGTCAGCACATCTAAACTAGATACAGACGAGGAGGAGGATGAAGAAGTGCTGCACTACCAACAAGATGTCTGTGCTTCAGTCAGAGCTGGTAAATAGTTCAAAAGCTGTGCCCTGGGAACCATTAGCTTACTAGACCCATAGTTCAGATTGTTAGTGGTGGTAGAGTAGAATAAAAGGAAAGCCAGGAAAAATAAAGCATTTCCATAGAAGGAGCAAAATATTAGCAAATATGTTAGCAAATATGTAAGAGAGTAGCCTTGGGTAATCAGGCAGTTCCAGGTATTTCCAAGTTCTTTTCTTTCACAGCCTCAGAAAGGGGGTTAGAGCTCTTTGGTTGACCCTACTCCACAAACCAGAACAACCTCAAAGACACTGGGGAGGCCATGGTGTTTACAATTTCTACATTGTACTCCCAGATCTACAATGATGCTCCTGAATGGTCAATGACACCTAACAATGGCCAAGAATCTGGCCCATAAAAATCAACAGGGAAGGCAGTCATGCATGGCAGTTCCAGAAACCACTAAAGACACTACTATGTAACTCACCTAAAAACAGGGGAACCCTTCTTAAGAAATACATACATCCAGCATCTTCTGCCCTGCCCCAGAAGACACACATCTCCCTGGAATGTGTAATTTCAAGTTAGCCAAGTCTCTAATTAATCTGCGGTGCATAATTTATCAATTCTGGTGGGTTTTGAGATATAACATTATTGAGAGTTACAGCAAAGTTGTCAAAGTTTCAATACACATAACAGTTCTGTGTACATAATCAACTGCGTAAAGATTTTGGGGATTTAATATTAATATCTTGTGAATAATATACTTCACAAAGCGTTAGCTTCACTCTCTGGTATTTAAAATCCTGATTTGTAAATAATATTCTAATAGGATTGGGGATGTGGTATTTTATTAATAGACAAAAGAAACAATGTCAGATTAATTATTTCAGGGGTTTTTTTATCTTGCTATATTATGCTGAAATTTCTACAGCTTTTCATAGGTCTTAAATCTAATTTACCTCATTAAACAAAAATACTGTTAGTATAATTTGTACTTTAAATTCATAGAGAGTAAGCAAACCACTTACATGTAAACAGTCAGCAAGGCATGGTTAGCTATAGTGAAAATAATCTTTTAATGCTAGTAATGTTTTCATAGTCTCATGTTGCTTGCTCCTCATTGTCTTCCAAGAGCTTTGCTCTCCAGCAGTCCTGGTTTGACAAACAGCCCCTTTCTCTCTGCCTAATGCGTCACAGTGGAGCTTAGATTATCCATCCTTTAACTTGTCTTGAGGTGCAACTTCCTAAACTCTATTTAAACAAAAATAATAATGCCTTATTCAGCCTTAATAAAGGCTGTTTGAGATTAATATACATTTTACAATGTGGATTGTTGCATTCTTGCAACATAAGCCACTTCTCTGAGTCTTCTGTTCTGTATCCCTATGTGGGATGTTTAATACAATGGCCTCATTGTAATCACACAACTTTGGCCTTGTGTTGGAAAAATATGAAGAGAGCTTCCAGAATTGCAGAAAGATCAAAGGTTGAAGCCAGGAATTAATGACCTAATAGGCAGAGGTCTAAAAGTCAGCAAACCCCCTAACCCTGAAGCACAGCTCCTTAGACACTTGTCACTGTTTTCAGATTACTGCTGCTTTTTCTTTCTTCTCAGCTCTCATTCCACATTTTTGTAGCAGATTTACAGATTCCCTTATTTCCTTAAAGTGTAAAGATTAGGATCCTAGAACTTTATCTCTTCTCACTCATTGCTGTTTATAGTCATGTGACCTCATCTGAGGCTCACAGCAGCCTTACAAAATAAAACGTGAAACTGGTGTTACAAACAGCAGCTGTGGTTGCCAGACATGACTACAGTAATAACCAGCACCTCAGTCAGCCCTGAAAGCAAGCTTATTGATTGCTCAGTACCACTTATCAGTTTCAAATGATGTTACTGACTGACTGTCAGTAAAAAAAAAAACCTAACGAAGTCTTAGCAGCTAAACAACAAAACAAATGCCCCCAAAAGTCTCTTGTGCAGCTAAACTGAAGTACTTGCAGAGCACATAACAAAATATACTTACTATGATATCTATTTTTAAGTTGTTCAGGAAATAGCAAGCTCTTATTTTCTGCTGCATAGCTCTCTCTGTAATACCGATACCTTAGTGTTGTCTACTGTAAGAGGTGTTAATGCTCACTGATAATAAGAACTGTAGGGTTCTTTCCTGAAGATAAAGTTGTCATGGTTTTTAGTTGTTCTTAGGGTAGCACTATAGTGTTTCAATTACCTCACCTGTAAGTTTTCTTAATGCTCCAGACTATTTTGTAAAGCAGATTCCTGATTTTCCAGACAGAAGAAAGTGTTTCAGAGAAACTACTGGTTTAAATTCTTGTAGTTTAAGTCATCAATTATTTTATTATTGGCTTTAAGTCAAGACACTGTTTTGCCTATGCAAAACATTACATGTTGCAATGTCTTTGATTCCACTGCAATAACTAAGATGTATTTGAAGTAAACATCGATAGGCACAAGAAAAAGGGGGAAAGTGCTAGACATCTATATAATAGAGAAGAAGCTACTTAATTTTATAAAAGAAACTGTTTTGAATTAAAATATTTGTTAAAACCATCACTCTCCAATCATGATCAAGCACAATTCAGAGGTATAAATCCAGGTAATCTCGAAACTGAAAGCACCAAGTAAGAAGGATGAAGCTTCTTTTAAGGAATTTGGCAGATATATATCAGCTAAGGAAAAACAAGGTTAGAGAGTTTCTACTCCTTATTATGACTGGTGCTCAGTCAAAATTGGCAGTAGCTAATCACAGCAAGAGTAAGTGAAAGTACTCAGGCTCAACAACTAAGACACTATTACACTAAGGAACACAAGGAAGAAGTTAAATATGCAGCCATGCACTCACACACACATCAATCTCAATCTCTTTGATGACTCAGCCAGTACTTAGCACTTCATCTATGATAAGCAGTGTATAATCTTGTTGCATAATGGTGTAGCCTGTTATTTCTATAAGTCTTCTGCTCTCACAAGTTTTACACAACTATGAAGCAGTGTTGTGGAAAGCATGCTGGCAGCAATACAAAGATCTCACTGGTGTGAAAGCCAAAGCCTTTGTTATAAGCCGGGTGGTCAGACTGCCCAGTAATGCTGTTTGCTAATGCTATGCATTACCAAACACTGCTCCTCTGTGCATGATCTTTAAAGCTAATACTGTGTTTGATAGAGCAATATGTAATAATAATAGAGAATATTTCATTTAAGTAATCCATAAATCGATAGCTATGCTCTGCTATCCTAAGAAAGATATGTAACATGTAATTTCTACTGAAATGTAATTCCCAATTTATGATATTCAATGTTAGAGATACAAAACAAGTAGAACTACTAGCATCTATTACAACAGCTTTCAAATTAGGTGGAATCCAGATCTTTGCTTGGGAACACATTGGTAGAGATTATACCAGACATCTGTGACAGTGCATTGCTCTTGTTTGAATTTTCCTGTACCTCAGAAGAGGTCACAGCATTAGGAGTCTACTGGAGATCAGCCACATAGAATCGTGGAATGATTTGGGTTGGAGGGGACCTTAAAGACAATCTAGTTCCAACCCCTCTGCCATGGCTTGGGACGCCTTCCACTAGACCAGGTTTCTTCATCTCCTTACACCCATCCTTAATGTCCCCACATTGCACAAGTCCCACTGGCTTTGCCACGCTTGTCCCTGTAAGTCCAATGCCCTGCCAGGGTGGATACTGGAGCAGCTGGCCCCACTGAGGAGCAGGGATCATGATGCAGAGCCCTCCTCTGCAACTGTTTTGGGTGGATGGGAGTCTCCCTCCTGACTCCTGCCCCCTTTAGGCATTTCCCCAGGGCCATAGGCAGCATGACAGGGAAGTGAACCTTAGCAGGAAGGGATGCCAGTCCCTGTGGTTGTACACAGCTCATATATCCCCCACCCTAACTCCAGAATTCCAAAACAATGCTCTTTGCCCAAAAACTATACTGAAAATGACACACAGACAGACTAACAAAACTACTGAATTTCACATTTTCTGTATTCAACAAGTTATGTAAGAGAAAACACAAAAAACCAGCAGAGGTTGTAAGCTGTAGATCTTTATGCTACATTCAGGATGATTTTCCAAAGTCTTGTTCTCCCAGAAGATGTGATGCCAGAACTTTGGAAGCATCCCAAGAAATTAAAAGTTTGTCAACTTCAGGTGAAGTACTAATTTAAGAAACAAGCCAGGAGAGGGATATATTTATAAATCTACAGTGCAGCCAAGTGGACACATTTAGAAAGCACTAATCCATTAATCATCTCGTCACAATAGTGATGTTTGTTCAAGAGATACTGCCATGCTCCAGTGACAAATACACCAGACACACTTGGCAACAACATGGTTTTGGAGTTTCAGTTTCATGCAGAAGAAAGTTCAGGCATTGCTCCTTCAGGCAAGAGTGGAAATACCTGATGCAAATAACCAGGGATGCTTCTCTTCATGAAGGCTGTGTGCAGATTAAGTCCAAACACTACCTCCAGAAAACCTCCTGAAGGCACTGCATTAAGTCTGCAATATGGTTGCTATTCCCTCTGTAGATTCTGTAGAGTATTGTCTGAGATTTCCTGATATTACCCCTAAGCACAGCTTAAAGCTACTTGACAAAATTGTTAAAACTATTTTTCACATTTTTCATGAAGACTGTTGTGGTTTACATTGACTCCAACTTTTATTATCCATTTTCAGTAGTGCATAATGGCAGGGAATAAGGATGTAAGAGTATAACCATTGCTATTGTAAAAGAGATTTTTCTGCTGGCTTTCATAAGTATACAGCTGTATTTTTTACCTTCAAGTACCATAACCAGGGAGGAAGACTAAGCCTGCAGAACCTCCTGTTAAAACTGCCAATGCACATTTGTGTATGTGGATGAACTAAGTACTGTTATATATCATCGTGCAATTAAGCAACAGACATGATGCATATTTGTTTTTAAATGTCATTTTAAATGTAACTGCATCCTTAACAACTTCCATGAGAATGTGGCTCACCCTTACAGTAAAAAAAGAACAAACAAAACACAAACAAACAAACAAACAAACAAAAACAACCTCCCCAAGAAACAGTATAAGAAAGGAAGGATACAGCAATGAGAATTTAAAACTAACAGAAATTCAAGAGATGATGCGTCACTGACTTTCTGGCTAAACAATAGACACTATACTTGTGTTAAAAACAGCACATCAACTCTATCAGGTGAGTTGCTGCTGTCAAAAAAGAAACTGTGTGAGAGGCAACAAGAAAACAGCTAGCTGTCAGACATGTTACCTGAAAAAAGAAAGGTCTAATTTATTTACCTCCCTGTAATATGCTTAAGTAACTGCTGGGCAGCATATGAGGGGGAAAAGGCAGTTATTTGTCTACCTTTGCTATCGGTTCACCAAGTAAATCATCAATGGTAATACATTAGTTGAAGCTTGGTATTTCTTTGAAGAACTGCTAATTACAGTGTAAGGTTATTATCAAGTCTCTGCAGAACAATGCAGAGAACCATAATGAGTTCACAAGGTCATGCAAACCAGGGATCAAAAAACGCATATTTTTGTTTGAAAGACAGATACTCCCACAAACTCTTAACTTACTTCTATCCAATTTTCCCCAGAACAGTGAGGACACTTTTAGAATTCAAAAGTATTTCATGTCTTCTTCACGCATAACAAAAAAGAAGTTTAATAACAGGAAAGCAAGCTCTGGTTCAACTTAACAGCAAATCTCTGGACTTTAAAACACATTGGTCCCTCGCCTCATTTGAAAGATGAAAGTGCTCTCTCCTTCCCATTCCCCCTCCAACATCAGGTAACTTTCACACTCAACAGTACTCTCTTCTCCCCTGCCCAGCTTCCCTACCACTGACATAACATCAGAATTCGACATGTAAAAATCTGTAAGGCCACATGCCAGGTAAGGACCAAGTGGCAGCCACAGATAGTTACCAGTTAGAGGAATGTTTCTTGTCACACCTATTTTACCATGCCAGAGTTTGCTAGGAAAGACCTGGTTTCATCACTGAATGACTGAAGGGTCAAAGACAGAACATCCTTCTCAGTCAGAGGGCTGGAGTCTGCCTGCCAACACAGCTGTACTGGCACAAACCTAGTGGAAATGTGCCCTCTCCTGGAAGAAAGCTTATTTTCCTGACAATGTGGCTATGAACACACCTTCCTATCTGTCTCTGCTCCTGGGTTTTGTCAAGACTGGACCAGCTAACATAGAGCAAATCACTTGAACACACAGTGTTTCCCACCCAGTTTTTCTTTCCCAAAATCAAGCTGGCTGAGGACATGGCATACATTTCTTCAGGTCGGAGACAGCAACATCCAAATCCCCATTCCCACAGCAAGCTGGGAGCTGCTATACTCCAACCACAGCACCACTGTGCCACACAGACACACAGAGAGCCGAAAGAGTCACACTATCATTGCCATACTGTAGATAGAGGGCCTGAGACTGCATTTCTTATTGCTGCCTTTTCCTAATTTACAGGGCCAAATCCATAGAATGAGATGGGGAATGTAACCTGAACCCATCCACGCAGGAACTCCATATCCTGCCTCATTCCTGTCAGGTAATGAGAAAATGAGAGAATTCATAACCTCTGTGCAGCTAGCACAGAGGTTATGAATTCTCACTAAAAAATTACTAATTATTCCTCATTCCAGGGAGGTATGTGTATGCAAGAAGGAAAAAGAAAGGCAGCAACCAAGGGGACACAGAGAGTCTTCTGAAGCAAGCTTACAACGCTTATACCGTATAGTTTATGTCTGACGGGCAATTATTCCTCCAATATGTGCTGCCTCACATTGTTCAAGAGCAACTGTTCACAGCTTCAATTAAAGCACAGAAATCCCCTGTTTGTAGGGTAGCATTTTCCTTTGCTGCAGTGCACTTAGTAATGCATTTAACTCTTCAAAGCACTAAGATCATACAGCAGGATTCTTGAATTAGCAGCACTGCAGGCTCCTTACAAACCTGATCACTCAGAGTTCAACAGCCCAGTTGCCCATGCATGACCCTCCCAGTTCACAGGGAGCTTGCACACACTGTATTGCAACTGCAGCCTTTCAGTTCCAAAAGCACTGTGAAAGTTTTTTCTACTTGGTGATTAGCTTTCATCACTGGATCCCTTCATATCAGTCAGTGCAAGAGTTCAAAGACAGGTCCAAGTCAAGATTTGCAGCCTCTGGACACACAAGAGTCCCATTGTTTTGAACAGTTATCCCCGCTAACAACTCCATCGGAGTTTTTTCTTTCATGCAAAACTACCTCTGATGTCAGTGAGCCAAATGACTAAGCAGGCAGCAGTAGCAGTAGTATGAATCAGGTCCAGTGGGAATCTTGCACATACTGAAGTGGATGACAGCATATGCTTCCTTTATAAAAATACTGTCATAAAAACCACAGATACAAAAAAGCCAACTTACATTCCACATAAAACACCCAAAAGGTATAGCATGCTGGAAAAGAGAAAACATTTGTCTCCCCTGAAACTCTTTCAATAATAAATACATATACAATCACATAGATTCGTGCAGCATGTCCTCATGGACAAGAATAGATTTAGATTATATGTTGAGTGCTGTACTCCAAGCTTACTTCTAAGAGCAGTTCTTGAGAAAGTAAGTTCAAATTCACTAAGTCCCAAGGAAGCACCTCTAGTGAAATGCCAGTCATCTGTTGTTTGCAGCACAATTACTGTAGTTATTCAGGCAAGTCTGGCCTATAGAGCTATTGGTAATAGGACAGACAATCCAAGCCTGGAAGTTACCAGATAAACAAGACTGCAGAATACTGCTGGTACTGCAACATTCAATTCAATAAGAAAAGGCAGGCGTGCCACTGATACAAAAATGTAATTCACAGCTCCTGCACTGTAGAAAGGACAAACAAAAGCAGTAAGCTGCTTGGGAAAGAAGAGTTTCCTCTTCAGGCTTTCCCAGAAGGCTGAATGGCCACATGCATGTAAAAAGGTATCATTGTGGACGTATGTCTGCTCGTATCCAACTTACAAGGCCTCACTGCTTGAATTTTCAGGCACAACGGGCTACCCAAAATGTCATTGTTTCTCATCTAAGATACTGACTTCAAAACACAGGTTGTGATTTTCAGAAGTGCTGAAAATCCAAAGCAACTGGATATAGGTAATGTAGCTATAAAGAATTCCTAAGGAAAGTATTGATGCCATAGCCTATATGTAACAGCATGGTCTTAGTAAAACAAACTCAGGAGTACATTTTAACATGAAGTCCCAGCCTTAACATAGAGCTCCTTATGCTTTATACTTTTATACAATCATAGAATGATTTGGATTGGAAGGGGCCTTAAAGATGACCTAGTTCCAACTCCCCTTGCCACGGGCAGGAACATCTTCTGCTAGACCAGGTTGTGCAAAGTCCTGTCCAAACTGGCCTTGAACACTTGCGGGGATGGGACATATATCCTTGTGCAGTATCAGCCACGGTCTGATCCATCACATACAGCACTTACAGAGTTTTGGGACACATATACTATTCAGAAGCCATGGTGTAAGTTTTATGTAGCTATTCTCTGCACCAGCTTCCCACTTAGATACATTTATTTTGCAGAATGACTCACTTCTCCTTAAATTAAACCACTTCCATTGTAAGCCATCCTAATAGCCCAAAAACATTACTTTTACTTTCACACCTTAGTGTATTTGACACCACCAGCATTGTTCAAACAAGTCCTTAGATAAGTATGCCCCTTCACTTTCTTGGTCAACATGAGATTAGCTCAGTTGTTTACAGCATGGTGCTAATAACTGCAAGGTTGTGGTTTTGATCCCCATATGGGCCGTTCGCTTAAGAGTTGGACTTTACAATCCTTGTGGGTCCCTTCCAACTCAAAATATTCTGTAATTCTGTGAATATGCAAACCACTGGTAGTAGGTTTTTAAAAGCAGGCAGCAAATTACCTTTCTGAATAAATTTTCATTCTGATTTGAGCAACCAAACTGCACTCACATGGAATGAATAACTGTTACTTATAAAAAATCAAGTCTTGTCCATTCCCAATCTTTGGAAGTCAAAAGAAAACTCAGACCTAAAGCAACCAATCAAAGCAATTCCTTTTTTCCCTTCTACTTCTATCTAGATGTTAATTGGCTGGCCTGCCACATAAACATTTGAAATACGAAAATAAATGTGAAAACCTCTACAATACAAAATATCATATTTAAGAAATATGTCAAGCTCTGTACTACAGCATAAACAGCCTATGAGGATGTATCAGCACGGAACAGTGGGGACATCCTGTGGCCACTTATATTCTTTACACTTTAATGTTCACATTATTATTTTTAATGCATTTGTTCAATGACTTTAGCAAATTACATGCAAAGTCACTTAATAACATGAGAGGGCCCAAAGGCAAAAGAATTTACTTAATTAACTTCCCACCTACCACTTTATATAATCTCTTCTCAGAAGTTGCTGTGCACTCTCTGATTTCAAGATCTTTTCTTCTGGGTTATATACCTTCCAAGCTGAAAATAAAAAAAAATTTAAGGAGCTTGAGCTGGTCTAGATGACAACACTAACCCCTCACAGCCATGTATACAAGTAAAAAACAACATTCTAATTTAATTTATTTAGATTTACAGCAGTGTTCATAAAAGGCATGTACTTCTCAGATCTAGGCATTCTGCCAACAGGAAAAATACTATGAGATTAAATACATGTGCAGAGCACCTGCCAATATTGTAAGCTAAGCAACTGCAAGAAAACAAAAGGCCAGCAACTCTTGTGAATCTGAACACACTTCCTTTCATCCCCTTCCCTCCAAGGAAGGAACAGTTTCAAGACAGATATGTGTGCAGACTATGAGATTTGAATGTTCCTCACAGACAAATTCTCTCTGTTTTCACACTTGCACAATGGACTTCAGCTATACGCTTGAAGAAAAGGTTCCCTAGCCAGCTAGGGACAACTGTGGCTTTACCACTCAAGATCATATTAATGTACTCACCTCTGATCATTTTGACTTCATCACTTTTAAAAACAAAAAGCAAATTAACTTCAAGGGCAATTAATCTGTAAGTTTTATATGTGCATATTTTCTCACTACAGGGAAGAAGAACATTTTCTTTTACATTTGCAACTTCAAGCAATTCATCATCTCTACTTAAGCTGCCTACAAAAGGCTGGGGATAGCCAGTGCCAAATCCCAGAGCATATATCCAAGTGTTCCCAAGAAGAAGCTCTGCAGTTTGCATGGTCCACAATTTGAGTCAATTTAGTGTGGCATTCCAGATGGAAATGCAACCATGTACATCCCCGAAGTGTGTTGCAGCTGTATAGTCCATTTAGGAGATCTGTTCCTGTACATATCTTCTTCAAAGTGAAAGACACATCTCATCCTTCCAAGCAAGACATTCATGTTTTCCATCAGGAACAGACCTTGTTATTTGCCAGTCAGAGGACGTGTCATCGCAAACAACATCCTGCAGGAAAAACTGCACTTCGTGCCTCAGCAATTCACAGGCACTACAAATCAAAATTCATCCAACCACACTGAGGTGATACAGCATTTCTGAGCTCCAAATACCATTGTCCACTAAACTGAACCTTTAAAATAATCACACTGGAGCTAAAACCAAAGCAGTCTAGGTTATTCTCAGTGTTGAACAGTTTACTGTGCTTAGACTGCACAGGTAAAGGTTGTACAGATGTTACAGTTAAGGTAAAAAAATCTGTTCTCCACTACCTGTGCAAAACAAGAGTTCATAATTATCAGTTTATAATTATCAACTCAGTCTAAATCTGCTCCCACAAAATACGCCTCTCAGCTTCTCTCACACTTGTCATCAACAGCAATATTAGAAATTATCTAGTGATTCATCTTGAAAGCATTTGTCATGCATGCTCATACTAAAGATTTTTTTCCCATCTAAATATTCACATACAAAACACTTTCAACAAAGATGTAGCTGTGAGCTGAACCTGAGTTTGCCTAAATCCACTGTAAAGTGGACTCGTAAGCACTTGTTCCAGAGTATACATGTACCTCAGCCATGATTACCTAGCAGGTGGCTGGTTAACATTCCCATAAAACACTAGTAAAAAGATTACTTTCTAGCTGTTCTACCAATCCCATTCTACTAAAAAACCCCCAACATACCACATAGCTTTTGTCAGTGGTATTACTTATGATACATCTGGTAAAAAAAAAAAATACCTGGAAGCACCAGAGGTGATCAGAACAGCACGAGGGCCCCACTTAAGCACGGGGTAGAATTTCACATTCTTAAGGGAGGCAAGAGGGATTGCTTGGGCATGCTCTGCTTTATTCCCAAAACCCACTGCCACTTACAAAGATTGCTGCTCTACTGCCTTCACATTGTGCACACAGACCTTCTCACCCCCACATCATGCATCTGTAGCAATAATTAGACCTATGAATGTGCTAGTATTAGACACTCACCCCAATGCATCAGGCTGTGCACTTGCCCACCATTGTACAAAGTAACAACTGAGAAACACCTGTGCTAAATAACACCAGACTAATCCACTATTAAAAGTCACAGTTTGTGCTCCAGTCTGCAAAGGTTTCTACTGAAGAAAGGTGCTGAGCTGCCAGTGAATCATCACTGAAAAAAATAATCTGAGACCACAACAGTTTAATAAATAACTCTGAAAGGATTTTACAGAGCCCATGTCTCCTATCACGCTTGTATAAGCTGTTTACAACAAGGGGCTAAGAAAGGAATCCTCAGGGAGCCACAAAAGGGGGCATATTCTTCCCAGAAGAGTTATGTGATTTTTGATATGAAGTAATCTGATGTATAGATGAATGAGACAATAAACAGTTTTTGGAGAGGAAAATGATTACGCTGGATTCTGAAACTAAGCACAGCAGGCAGCAGGTTTACAGAGAGGTGTTGGAAAGACTCATACGATTTCCTAAAAGGTGATATGCTTAATCCCTCAGAAAAGGAAGATTTAACTGTTACCATCACTCTAAAATGTAATACCAGATCTCATAGGTACAATGCAAGGATAAACCCTTCTCATGGCTTCATCTGGCACATGATTTAAATTACTCTTCTATTATTAAGGCAAACACTCAGGACTATACCACGCATTATATATGTCACCATAAATCCACTGGAAAGCATTTCCCTTAGCCATGAAAAGAAATCCATACTTGTTGACATGCCACCGCAGTAGAGACTACTGTCCAATTACTTTTGTGCAACATTATCAGAAATAACAGGCCTATCTCTCAAGATTCACCACATTCCTACTGAAGTGAAATGGTTCAGCCCAATGTGCATCATAATGGGAAAAATAATATTAAAAAATACACCAGATTAAAAATTAATCTCTTTGTTCATGCTAAGTGTGGTTCTCTTCAAGTGAAACTGGAGAGAAGACATTATGGAACAACTTGCTCTGTTGATCCCTAGGTTAAATCTATAGAATGTATATGGAGTGAGAATATCAGCCTTTAAGTGCTTTCACGTTTTTCTCAGATGAAGTCTATTCTAGAAAGGGAATCATAGAAATAATACTTAATAAAAAAGAAAACATACCAACCAGGAGTTACTGTAGCCATTTCTATGAGTCATATACAACGGCCCTGTTAAAAAAAAAAATACAAGCTGATCAGTTGGAGATGATGATTTTGAAGACTGATGGTCCTTTTTTGTGTTTATACACACTGTGTTTAGTATACTTGATAAACAAAATATGTCCACAGTCCTACCAGCATGAGGTGCTTCTACAGAAAACAAGTCAACAACAACAAAGTCAGCTCAGTTGTTTTGTAGCCTCTGGCAATAAGTGCTGTATATTTATATAAACCTCACAACCAAACCTTTTGAACACTGAACTGCTCTGCAGTGAGAAAGCAAGCATCTTTTTCCCATGTGCAACTGACTCACTAATGTCCATAAGACACAAAATCTGTATCACCCAAACATTCCTTCTCATGGGATATAAATAATAACACCAAAACCAAGCAGCACTGACGAGTAGTGAACAGCAGGTATACAAAACACTCCTAGTCCTCTGAGTTTTATCTCACACCCCAGTCTCCCTGGGTCCTTTCTAATTACCCATCCATGTAACATTCACAATTCCCAAAGCAGAGGCAAAAAAGTAGAATTAAAATCATTAGCGTGACATGAGAACATGAAAACACACAAACGTGGGCCAGCCTGATGCCATTATTTTTTAAAACATCTTGCTAATACAGTGACTGATTCAGAGAAGTGTGTTTTAAAACATTCAAGGCAGTCAAGTTGTCTCTTACCTAATACAACCCTTCCTCCTTCCTTCCTGCTGCCTGATGTCTTCCTCTATCATAAGCTGCTCAACTTCGCAGTTCAGGGAGTCATACCTTTATTTATACAAGTTGTTTAAAACAACTACCTCACAAGAAAAGTTCAGTTAGAAATACTAAAATCAGATCTACAAGATCAGCCATGTGAATATATGCATAAGTAACTCCCCAGTGGTCATTCCAGCCATTCTCTACCTCCACAGAAGCAAAACAAACTGCAGGAACAAAGCTGTAAGACTTTGGAGCAGCTACCATGTAACAATTCATTTAACTTTGTGAGCCCTGCACTAACTTATGAGGAACAACTTGCATGAAGTAAACAAAAAAGCTGAAGTAAACAAAATCATGCCCTTTACTTTTTGTATAGATCACCATGCATATGCATAGGGCTATACGGCACAAAAATATTTAGTTTAATTAAAAACCAAAAATTGCCACATAGAAGGACAAATTCCCGAGTAAGTCCTTTGCTTTATTAAATCCTATGATGAGATAATATAAGATGACATGTCCTTTCTTCTTTGTATTTCTTAAAACCATCTCGCATGCTTCAGATTGCCCTGTCTGTTGACAGTCACCAAACGCTGTCTGTCCCTCTCCCGCGCCAGCCAGCGGCTGTTTCAGGCTGCCGGCCCACGTCCAGCAATGGACAGAAATAGTCCTACAAATATGACACCTGGGACAGCAGTCGCTCAGACAGCGGGTTGCAGGAACCGGCTTTCTTTTGCACTGAACATCAGCTATATTTGGGAGAGTGAGCA